>NW_006922044.1:1454109-1507373 GCF_000298275.1 Orycteropus afer afer | reverse complement strand
TCAAACCCACCAGCCACTCCTCAGAAGGAAGGTTGAGCCATGTACTTCTGTAGTGATACTGCCTCAGAAACCCAAGGAGGGGTCACTATGAGTTGGGTCAAGCTTGACGACATATAACAACAACAATAACCATTACTTTAAACTCCATTTTCTGTGTATCTGCCCAATGCAACAACTTCTTTATAGCTATGATCTGATCACAGCTAGTACTTCTCCACTCTCCATTTCACTTAATACACTCCAGCTGCACTGACAATCCTCTGATGATCTATAACGTTTTAATTTTTTTCTTCAGATAACCAACAAAATGAGAAGAGAACCATTGTTCCTTAGCTACTTTCAGTCAATAAGGTAAATTGTATTGAGATGAAAGTGGCCCAAATATGACTAGACATTAATAGTGGAATTGAGTTATCACCCATTCCTACACATATGCAAGGTACCCTCAAGCCAGTATGCTCACTCATCTATTGAAATTACACAATAATTATCTGATTCCAGTAGCTAATTATGCATTGATTCATTGTCATGGACATATTTGTCATGCAGTATTCTCAACCAAGTCAAGACAGGCTAGTCCAGCTGGGCAGATTTAGATGCATTTGTCATACTGCTGTGGTTGGAAATCCTCATCTTCCTGATGATCTGATGTGATTATGTGTGTGTGTTTGTGTGCATATGTGTGGTTTCAGGAATCAGGGGTAGTTCTAAACTTTTTCTCCCCTGTGGCCCACAGAACATATGAACAAGTACACTTAGAGGGAATGAGGGAAAACAAAAGGCCATTTATCCCCTGAAAAATTTAAGTGAATGTTGATATATTAGCCTAAATTAGTGAACAAGGGATTATCATCTTTCTGCTCAGTGTTAAGCCCTCTAATTAGAAATAGCCTATAATCTTTCAGGACCTTCATTCTATTATTTATTTTTTTTTTTCCTGCTTGAGTACCTCCTCCATCAAATCCATTCTGCCCAGTCCTGCTCTATCTATCCTTTCAGCTAATAGTCTCAGGCATCCTAGCGATTCATCTATTGAAGGAACAGTGAGCCTTTTCCCTTAGGCCCCAGGGATAGAAAAACTGGAAGGTTTTGCTTTGAAATGGAAATAAGGAAAGGAGAAGATGAAGGAAATGGAATAGGAACTGAAGGCAGTGATTTCCCTTTTTTTTCTCCCCCTTGAAGTAGTGCTAATAGCAGAGAGGAAGATGTGTCCTCCTGTGAGTCTTGGAGCACAGCCTGAAGTAACCCATCACAAGCATAAATTTTCTTTGAACTCTCAAGTTTAATCATTAAAAGTAAGAAATTTTTCATTCTGTTATATAATATAGCTGTTATTATCAAAAAATCCTTTTAATATGTTAATTATTGTTATATCACTACCAAAACCCCTGGTAAAATTCCACATGAAAATACCATAGCAGACAGGTTTACCATATCTACTCAAAGTTTTCTCTCAACTCCTGATACACAGAAAAACATCTTAACTGTTTCTTAAATGGGTATCATAAGACTTAGCCTGAATAAATAATGGGAACTTGACCAGTATTTGTGGTATTGACAGATTCTAAAATGTAATCTTTTTTTAGGTTATCAATAAAACAAATATAAGATGGCACACATTTTGAAATAATAGGGAATCAAGATCTTCTATTTGTAAGATTGAGACATGTACTTTATTTTATTACCTCTATGTATGGTTTGGGAGCTCCGGTGGTATAGTACCTAAGGCATTTGACTATTAACCAGAAGACTGATGGTTCAAACCTACCAGCCACTCCTTGGAAGGAAGGTTGAGCAATCTACTTCTGCATTGATAGCCCTTGGAAACCCAACAAGGGGTCGTTATGAGTCATATCCGACTCCATGGCAGTGAGTTTGGTTGTTGGTATGTATGGTTTAAATAACAGATTCAATTTTATCTATTTTCCATAACATTCTTAACTCAAACCAAACCATACTCACTTCCATTGAGTTGATTCTGACTCAGCAAACCCCATTGGATTTCCAAGGCGGAAAGTCTTTACAAAAGTATATTGCCCCATCTTCCTTCCAAGAAGTGGCTGGTGGGTTTGAATCACCAACCTTCTGGTTAGCAGTCAAATGCCTTAGGCACCGTACCATCAGAGCTCCTTATAACATTTTATAGTTATTCTAAAATAATTTAATAATAATCTTTTTTCCTACTAGCTTCATGAGGCACCTATATTTGTTATCAATACGTGTTCAATTTGGTATCTTGTGGGATTTTATATTCTGTTCTATTGTTTTGTGTCTGTGTTTTTGGAATAATACTAAATTGTTTTTCATTATGGAGAATTTAATTATGGAATTAACCTTACTCACAACTCCTTGTCTTCTTTTTCTGTATTCATGGTTATGTTTGCCTGTTGTTCCTTCCAAACAAATTTGAAACCATATGGACTACCTTAAAAAAATTCTTATTTCATTGGTGTTGTTTTAAATGTAACTCAACCTAGTGGAAACTGATATCCTTAGGACACTGTATTTTCATGTTTGCATGTGTAGTATGTCCTTACGTTTGATCATTTTTATTTCTTGTAATGCAACATTTTAAAAATAATTTTTCCTTCACAACTATCTTAATTATCTACTCAATATCTTGGAGTCATATCCAACTCACAGCGACCCCTCCTTGGGTTTCTGAGGAGCTATTACTACGAAGTAGATTGCCCAACCTTCCCTCTGAAGAGTGGCTGATTGGTTTGAACTTCCAGCCTTCTGGTTAGTAATTTGCCTCAGGCACTACACTACCAGAACTCTCTATCTTAATTATCCAGTGTTGTTATATTAGAAAGGAGCTCTGGTAGCACAGTGCCTAAGGCATCTGATTCCTAACCAGAAGTTTGGAGGTTCAAACCCACTAGACACTCTGTGAAAAGAAGACTGGGCAATGTACTTCCATAAAGATGTACCATCTTGGAAACTGAATGGGGGTCACTGTGGAATGAATGGACTCAATGGCAGTGGGTTCGGTTTGGTTTGGCTATATTAACTCACTGCCTTTGAGTCGGATCTGACTCATAGCGACCCCTCCTAAGGTTTCTGAGCCAGTATCACTACGGAAGTAGACAAAACAATGCCTGGTCCCACACCATCCTCACGATCTTTGCTGTGCTTGAGCCCATTGTTGCAATCACTGTGCCAATCCCTCTCATTGAAGGTCCTCCCTTTTTTCTCTGACCCTCTACTTTACCAAGCATGATATCCTTCTCCAGGGAATGATCCCTTCTGACAACATAACTAAAGTAGGTAAGAGGAAGCCTGGCCATTTGCACTTCTAAGGCAAATTCCAGTTGTACTTCTTCCAATACAGATTTGCTCATTTTCATGGCAGTCCATGGTATATTCAGTATTTGTTGCCAATATCATCATTTAAATGTATCAATTTTTCTTCAGTCCTCCTTATTCATTGTCCAGGTTTCATATGCATAGGAGACTATTGAATATACAGTTGGTTTGGTCAGGCACACTTAAGACTTCAAAGTGATATCTTTGCTCTTTAACATTTTAAAGAGTTCTTTTGCAACAGATTTACCCAGAGCAATTTGATGTCTGATTCCTTCAATGCTGTTTTCATGAGTGTTGATTATAGATACAAGTAAAATGAAGTTACTGACACCTTCAGTCTTTTCCCCATTTATCATCATGTTGCTGATTGGGCCAGTTGTAAGGTTTTTTTTTTTTTTTTCTTTTATGTTAAAGTGTAATCCATACTGAAGGCTGTTGCCTTTTATCTTCATCAGTAAGTGCCTCAAGTCATCTTCACTTTCAGCAACTAATGGATATTATATTGGATATTATAATTATATAATATATATATTATATTATATAGTTTCAGCAACTAATGGATATTATATTGGATATTATAATTATATAATATATATATTATATTATATAGTTTCAGCAACTAATGGATATTGATATTGTGTCATCTAATATTGCAGGTTGTTAATGAGTATTCCTCCCATCCTTGTGCCCATTCTTCTTTATATAGTCCAGATTGTTGGATTATTTACTCAGCATACTGATTGAATTGTTGTTGTTGTTGTTATGTACCATCGAGTTGGATTGACAGATTGAATAAGTATGGTGAAAAAAGATACAACCCTGACACAAACCTTTCCTGATTTTAAACCATTCAGTATTCTCTTGTTCTGTTTGAATGACTGCCAGTTGGTCTATTCCTCACGAGCACAAGGAAGTGTTTTGGAATTCCCATTTTTTTTGCAATGTGATCCTTAATTTGTTGTGATCCACACAGTTAAATGTCTTTGCATAGGTAGACTATAAAACACAGGTTAACATCATTCTCATATTTTTTGCTTTTAGCCAAGATCCATCAGAGAGCAATGATATCTCTCTACACCTTTTCTGACTCTGGCTTGAATTTCTGGTAGTTCTCTGTCAATATACTGCTGCAACATCTTTTAATTATCTTCATCAAAATTTTACTTGTGTGTGATATTAATGGTACTGTTTGATAATTTCCACATTCTTTAGGATCACCTTTCTTTGGAAGGAAAAACTTTGAGAAGCTTCATTTGCTGATGTGGCAGGACTCAAGATGAGAAGAAATGATGACAAGCATTCATTAATAATTGGAAATGAAATGTATGAGGTATGAATCTAGGAAATTTGAAAGCTGACAAAATTGAACTGGAACTCATAAAGATCAATATCCTAGGCATAAGTGAACTGACTCACTAATGGACTGGTATTGGCCATTTTTGAATCAGAAAATCATATCATCTACTATGCCAAGAAGGACAAATTGAAGAGGAATGGAGTTACATTCATCATCAAAAAGAACATTTGATCCTATTTAACCTAAATTTATCTAATATCTACCCTAAAGTAAAATGCTTTCAGTGATTCATACACCTACAGGGAAGACCAGTTAATACTACTATTATTACAATACTAATATTATTCAAATTTACATACCAACTACTAAACCCAGAGATGGGGAAATTGGAGATTTTCTACTGTCTGAAATTGACCAAACGTGCAATCAGTATGTGTTGATAATTACTGGTGCTTGGATTGTGGAAGCTGGAAATAAAGAACTCCTGTTGGAGCATATGACCTTGGTGATAGAAACAACACCGGAGATTACATGATAGAATTTTGCAAGACCAATGACTTATTCATTGCAAGTGTCTTTTTTGAACAACATAAACACTGACTATACACACTGACCTTGCCAGAAATCAAACTACAGGAATCAAATCAATGACTTCTGTTGAAAGAGGGAATGGAGATGCGCAATATCTCAATAGCATTAGTCAGAACAAGGCCAGGAGCTGACTGTGGAAGAGATTATCAAAAGAATTGCTCATATCCAAATTCAAGTTGAAGCTGAACAAAACTAAAACTAGTCCATGAGAGCCAAAACATGACTGTGATTATATCCCACCTGAATTTGGAGACTTACATTAGTAATTATATTTATTTTGAGAGATTTATGCAATGTCTTACTCAATATTTTTTTGTATCTCTAGAATCTAGCACCATGCTTATAACCACTCAATAAATAATTATTGAATAAAAGTATATACATATTATCAATAATTACACAATAATAGAAGTATCATATGCATAATGATTTTAGCTTTCTAGTAAAAAGCCTACTGCAGAACATTATACAATTTGATAATGGGCTACTTTTACTTTGTTGACTGATGTATTCCATAACTTGAACTTTTAGCATGAAAGTAGATGAAGAGACTCTACAAAGGCAAAAATGACCCAACTGTGATAAATATCTCTTAACCAATCAAGCCTTCTCATAATTAGTTATATATTGAAGGACAAGGTGAATAACTATTGAGATAGTTTCAATTTATGTCCATTACTGGTTCAGTGTTTTTGTTATATTTGATATAATTTCATGGGAAAAATGTCTAAAAAATTTAGAAATGAAATTCAAATAATGGCCTGTTACACATTTCAAAATGGTATCAGCTAGAGTCTAATTAAAAAAAGGAAAATAAGTACAATGAAAATACCCAAAGAAAATTATTTATAGCAAAATGCACTGCTATATAATTTCTCCATGGTTCTGTGTCATCAACTAAATATTACCCTAGAGATCTGAAAACTGCAAAGTCACTTACCATTTCTAAAAGACCTATCAAAATATTCTTCCCTCATTTCCTTTTTTTTAAATATCTGAAGAATTGGATTCCTCATTCCATCAGGGACTCATTAAGTTTCAATCAGGCTTCACCTTGAACATTCAAGGTCCCCATAAATAGTTGATTAATAATATCACATTGACATCACCATGAAAATTACATGTCCAAGACCCAAATTAGATGAAGCATTTCAAGAGAAAATGACACAGAAATGTTGGTCTCTCCTCATTATTTCTTTATTTTATGTATTTGTATTTGAGTATCAGCCTGGTCTTTCAACTTCTGCCTTGCAATACTTTACTAGCTACAAAAGTTAGGTAGATTTCATGAAACTTCTAAATATAATGCTAAGTAGTCTGTTATTATTTGTATGGTCTGTGCAGATGGGGAAATAGAAACAAGAAAGCAACTGGAAAGCTGCTATAACATCAAAATGAAATATACTCATATTACTATGTTGCTGTTGTTAGGTAACATCAAGTTGGTTCTGACTCATCGACCCCACATGACAGAGTAGAAATGCCTCATAGGGTTTTCTAGGTTGTACTATTTACAGGAGCAGATTGCCAGATATTTTCTTCACAGAGTCACTGGGTTGGTTTAAACTGACAACCTTTCGGTTAGCAGCAGAGCAATAAACCATTGTACCACCAGGGTTCCTTAATGAATGAGCAAAAAGTTCTTATGTTTTGGGATGATGAAAGAGTGCCAACAAGGGGAAAGAGGTCAAATATGACACAATAATATTTATATCAAACCATCAATTAGCATTACTATCATTTTTTCTGCCTCCCAAGCAGCGGAAAAGCAGAGAAAAAGCCAGGGGTAGGGGTGGGGAACAGGACAGAGCAAGGAAACAGTGTCAGGGATCCAGGTAAGGACAGGGACCCAGGTCACACACCCAAGTGACAGGAAAGAGGCAGGGATCCATGTAAGGGGAGGGTGAGGAGGGTGGAGAGGTTTTGAACAGCTAAGGGAGACAAACTTGTCTGTCAGTTTGTCCTACCCTGGTGGCATGTTGCTGTGAATCTTGAGCAGTGCCACTGGTGTCTCAAACCCACCGGGCTTGCACATGATACACAGGTTTCAACAGCTTACAGACTGAGACAGACTAGGAAGAAGGAGGAGGCCATCCACTGGTCAAGAATTGGCCAGGAAAAACCTTATGAATAGCAGAGAAACATTGTCTGATACATTACTGGGCAACTTTATGAATCTCCTGGAAGCATTGTCTGATATAGTGCAGGAAGCCACTTAGGTCAGAAGACTCTGAAAATAGGACTGGAAAAGAGCTGCATCATGAGAAAAGAACCAGCCTAACTGATATGGATAAGGTGAAGCTTTTGTGACCTCCATTTGCTGACCTGGAACAACTCAAATTGAGGAGAAACAGCTGCAAACATTCATTAATAATAGGAACACAGAATGCATGAAGTTTGAATCTAGGAAATTTGGAAGTTTTCAAAAATGAAATGGGTTGTGTAAAGATTGATATCCTAGGCATTAGTGAGCTGAAATGGACTAGTTTTGGCCAATTTGAATCAGACAATCATGTGGTCTACTATGCCAGGAATGACAATTTGAAGAGGAATGACGTGGCATTCATCATCACAAAGGATGTTTCAAGATCTGTCCTGAAGTACAATGCTGCCATTGTACTTGATAGGATAATATCCATACACTTACAAGGAAGACCAGTTAATACGACTATTATTCAAATTTACGTACCAACTACCAAAGCTAAAGATGAGGAAATTGAAGATTTTTATCAGCTTCTGCAGTCTGAAATTGACTGAACATGCAATCACATGTGTTAATGTGTTAATTATCACTGGTGACTAAAATGCAAAAGTTGGAAACAAAGAAGAATAGCCAGTAGTTGGAAAGTTTGGCCTTGGTGAAATGATGCTGGAAATTGCATCTTAGAATTTTGCAAGACCAATGACTTATTCATTGCAAATTCCTTTTTTCAGCAACATAATCAGTGGTTCTACACATGGACTTCTCCAGATGGATACACAGGAATGAGATTGACTACATCTGTGTCAAGAGGCAATGGAAAAGCTCAATATCTTTAGCCAAAACAAGGCCAGGAGCTGATTGTGGAAAAGACCATCAACTGCTCACATGCAAGTTCAACTTGAAGTTAAAGGCAGTTAAAACAAGTTGACATTGATATTGAATGTATCTCTCCTGAATTTAGAGACCAATTGAAAAGTAGATTTGATGCATTGAACACCAATGACCAAAAACCAGGAGAATTGTGGCATGACATCAAGAACATCACACATGAAGAAAGCAAGATGTCACGAAAAAGATGAGAAAAGAAGAAAAGAACAAAATGGATGACAGAAGAGACTCTGAAACTTGCCCTTGAACAGAGAGTAGCTATAGCAAGTGGAAGAAATAACAAGATAAAAGAGCTGAACAGAAGATTTCAAAGAGCAGCTGGCAGACAAATCCAATTACTATAATGAAATGTGCAAAGACTTGGAGTTTGAAAACCAAGAGGGAAGAACATGCTCTCAAGCTGGAAGAACTGAGGAAAAAATTTAAACCTCAAGTTGCAATACTAAAGAATTTTATGTGCAAAATTTTGAATGATTCAGGAAACATCAAAAGAAGATGGAAGGAATACAGCATCACTGTACCAAAAAGAACTGGTCAATCTTCATCCATTTCAGGAGATGACATATGATCAAGAACCAATGGTACTGAAGGAAGAAGTCAAAGATGCACTGAAGGAATTAATGAAGAACAAGGCACCAGGAATTGATAGAATACCCATTGAGATGTTTCAACAAGTGGATGCCCCACTGGAGGCTCTCACTTGGTTATGCCAAGAGATTTGGAAAACAGCTACCTGGGCAACTGACTGGAAGAGATCCGTATTTGTACCCATTCCAAAGAAAGGTGATTCCACAGAATGTGGAAATTATCAAACAATATCATTAATATCGCATGCAAGTAAGATATTACTGAAGATAATTCAAAAATGGTTGCAGCAGTATATTGGCAGAGAACTTCCAGAGGTGCAAGCTGGATTCAGAAGAGGACATGGAACAAGTGATATCATAGCTGCTTTCAGATGGATTTTGGTTCAAAGCAAAGAATACCAGAACGATATTTACTTGTGTATAGACTATGCAAAATCATTCAATTTTGTGGATCATAGCAAATTGTGGATAACATTGAGAAGAATGGGAATTCCAGAACATTTGATTGTGCTCATGAGGAACTTGTACATTGACCAGGAGGCTGTTGTTCTAACAGAACAAGGGAACATTGTATGGTTTAAATTCAAGAAGGAAGTGTGTCATGGTTGTATCATTTCCCCATACTTATTCAATCTATATGCTGAGCAAATAATTTGAGAAGCTGTACTATATAAAGAACAACATGGCATTAAGATTGGAGGAAGAATCATTAACAACCTGTGTTACACTGAGGACACAACTTTGTTTGCTGAAAGTGAGGATGACTTGAGGCACTTACTGATGAAGGTTGAAGAATACAGTCTGCAGTATGGATTACATCTCAATATAAAGAAAACAAAAATCCTCACAACTGGACCAATGAGCAGCATCACTCTAAATGGAGAAAAGATTGAAGTTGTCAAGGAATTCACATTGCTTGGTTCTACAATCGACGCCAGTGAAAGCAGCAGTCAGGACATTAGACGACATATAGCACTGGGAAAGTTGGCTTCAAGGGACCTCTTTCAAGTGCTGAGGAACAAGGATGTGTCCTATGGACTAAGGTGTGTCTGACACAAATCATGATATTTTCAATCACCTCATATGCATGTGAGAGCTGGATGATGAATAAGGGAGACCGAAGAAGAATTGCTGCTTTTGAGTTGTGGTGCTGGTGAAGAGTGCTGAAAGTATCATGGACTGCTAAAAGAACTAACAGATCTGTCCTGGAGGAAGTGCAGCCGGAATGCTACTTGGAAGCCAGACTTCTTCTCATTTCCTTTGGTCATGCTGTCAGAAGGGACCATTCCCTGGAGAAAGAAGTCATGCTTGGTAAGGTGGAGGGTCAATGAAAGAGGGGAAGGCCTTCAACGAGATGGATTGACACAGTGGCTGCGACAATGGGCTCAAGTATAGCTAGGATCATGGAGCTGGTGTGGGACTGGGTGGTATTTCGTTCTGCTGTGCATAGAGTCACTATGAGTCAGACACAACTCAATGGCACCTGACAACAACAACATCTTTTTTTTTATATTCATTTGAAAATTTCTACTTGGCTATGAAACCCATGGGAGCTCTGGTGGTGTCATGCATGCCTAAGGCATTTGTCTGCTAACCAGAAGGCTGGTGGTTCACTCCCACCCGCCACTCCTCAGAAGGAAGATCGGGCAATCTACTTCTGCAGTGATACTCCTCAGAAACCAATGAGGGGTCTCTATGAGTGGGATCTGACTCGATGGCAGTGAGTTATGAGACCCATACATTTTTATTAGATTAAGGGGAAGTAAATCAAAGAATAAAAATAAAAGGATATTTCTTTAAAAGAAAAGTTAAATAAAATAGCACAATCTTGAACAAATGAATATTTTCAAGTTATATCTCTATTCCTCTTTCTCTCTCTTTCCCTATATACATCAAAGGCTATTTTTATATTCATCATATAAATATACACCAAAGGCTGTGTTGTCACTATTAGGATGTTGAATCACCCAGAGTAAGCAGGCCAAGGCTTCCGTTCTTGTGGCACCCGTTACTAGGTTTCTTGACTTGGGTATAGCACATGTCCTACCATGTTCTGTTTCCTTGTGAGTAAAATGGAATGAAGACTATATATCATTGCTTTGCTCTTAGTAATAGATGAGATAAAGAATATGAAATTACATTATGTATTATAAAATACAATCCACACTTGAAACACTTTGAAGTATTTTTCTCACCATAATTAAATAATATTTGTTAATATAATTTTATTTTTGGATTTTTAATGGCCATATTTTGATTTTATATCTCCCTGGTACTCTTGAGAAAATTTTGGTAATCTTGTAAATAAATATTAAATAGCCACCTTGCAATCTTAAAAGATAATTTGAATTCAATAACAGCTAGGGTTGTATCATTTCAAATAACTTCTATAAATGATATTCATAAAGTTTAGTATCTACACTTGCATGTATATGGGTGGAGGGAATTGAAAATGCCAAGTGACTATCTGCAGTATTTCTTCCTCTGTACCAACTGCTATGTCTGAGAGAAACAGGGGAAAAAAAAGTCTGCTACAGTTTCCTTCTTTAGAGTTGAGTTTATTAACATGAAACCATAGACGCTGAAAATATTTTGAGCTGTTTTAAAGTGAGTAAGCCAGGTCGTCTTGCCCCCTCCATCTTCAATTAGGTTTAGAATCAGCTCTACACCAAAGGCAAATGTGCTGAACTTCAAACCAGTGCTTTTCCGTCTTTGGTCAATCCTTGCTCTCTTTCCCAGTCCGTTGCTTCCCCCAGGCTACAATTTTTACAGGTCTTCTGTTGCACTCTATTCACATCCACACTCCAGAACGGTATCACATGCTCAGACATTTTCCAAACTACTTCACCAGTGTGCCCACGGAAACATAATGATTCCAACTTTTTTTCTCCTTTCAGGCTGTCCTGTTCCATGTCTCCTTTATCATCTAACTTGCAGTTTCCTTTCCTGAGCTCTCTCAGAAATATTGCATAAAATTCATCCTCTTCCTCTACTTATGCCACATCAACTACTTTATTAACTGAAAGAATAAATTCCAGACTTCTTAGTCCAGATTTTCAAGCTCTTTAAAGGTGTTCTCCACATATCTTTATATTCCTAGAACTCAAAATTGTTGATACTTATAATGTGCTGGAGATAATTCTTCAATTAAGTAAAACTAAAGTTTAAAATTTAGCATAGTGCCTAAGCACTTGACTGCTAACCAGAAGGCTGGCGGTTCAAACACACCAGCCACTCCTCGGAAGGAAGGTTGGGCAATCCTACTTCCGTAGTGATACTGCCTCGGAAACCCAAGGAGGGGTCGCTATGAGTGGGGCTGACTCGACGGCAAATAACAACAACAACAACAACAACAACAAAGTTTAAAATTAAGTCATGCATTGTATTGTTGTTGTTATTATATGCCTTCCGAGTCGGACCGACTCATAGTGACCCCCCCTTGGGTTTCCGAAGCAGTATCACTACGGAAGTACATTGCCCCATCTTCCTTCCAGGGAGTGGCTGCAATAACATTTACTAGAAAACATAGGCGTCAAAGATACTGAACTCCAAATTTTCAAATATCTTAATGCCATCTAACTAAATAAAGTGACATTAAAAATTTAGGTGACCTCTTCAGACTCTAAATGAGAAGGTTTAAATAACATCAGAACTGCACTTACATGCAGACACTTGTCAATTAACTGTTTCCTCCCCAGCCCAGTGTCTCAAATATACCCACTAGCTTCACAGTGCATGTGATTTTAGTTGTACATAAAAAAAAAAAAAAATCAAATTTCTACCTCTGGTAGATTTCTAGCATTGTTTAAAAAAGTCTAAATTGAAACCATTATTCAAGGATCCTGAGCTTTTCACTGAAATACCTTTTTAATACACTTTAATTTATCCCAGACTTTAAAAATTTTTGTTATCATTTCTAAACTGAAGAGCTTTGTTTTGTATTTATGTGTTAACCTTTCTTATTGTTTATATGATGTTTGTATTCATAATGACTTTTGATTAATACCTCCACTTGCTTTTATTTACCATTGCTAATTCTAAGCAATGGAATGAATGATGTGGCACCTAACGTTGGGTTTGATGTAATAACTATTTATTTTTGCATAGTATACATTTTAAATAAAAATGCAAAAAATTGAAAAATGTTTGTTTTAGGCTGGGTCTCTAGAGGAGTAAAATCAGTGAAGTGGATATATATATGAGTATAAATACAAATAAACAAATATGTATACAAATAATTGTCAAGGGGATGGCTCACACAGTTCTGGAGGGAAGTCCCAAATCTATGGTTCAGGCATCAGGATAGAGGATTCTCCTTACTTATCAGTTTGCTTTCTCTCTCTCTCTCTCTCTCTCTCTCTCTCTCTGTCTTTCTGCCATCAAGTTGGATCCAACCCATAGTGACCCCTCCTTGGGTTTCCGAGGTGGTATTACCACCAAAGTAGATTGCTCCATCTTTCTTCCGAGGAGTGGCTGGTGGGTTTGAACAGCCAGCCTTCTGGATAGCAGTCAAATGCCTTAGGCAGTACACTACCAGAGCTCCTGGTTGCAAGGGCTGACAATTTTTGGCATGTGAGATGACACACTCCTGGTTTACAGGGTTGCAAGAGTTGACAAATTCCATAATATACCAAGAGAATTGTGGCCTAACAAGTTGACTCATACCCTTAATCATCATGGTCCACCTTTTGTCACCTTGATACCTGTACACATTTCTTTAAACCATATATATACTCTCTAAATAAAGACAATTATAAGTCATACTTGTGCCTAACATGATACAACTAATGTGTACAACTAAAAATGCACAAATTCCATTTGCATATTACATTGTTTAATAAAAATATAATAAAGGAAGGAAGAAAAAAAAATATATATGTACAGCTATCCCTCACTTTTTGAAATTTCACCTTACGCCACTTTGGTTTTACAAAAAACCTACCTGTTTTTGCTAACCGAAAAGGATTTTCACTTATACAAAAAAGGATGAAAAGCAAGACTAGCATTCAGCTTTTGTTTTGCAGTAAGCTGCTAAAGAACCAGCATGCATTCCAAGCAGTGAAAGGGGCATCACCAAACTCCTTCCTTGAACTACACTCAACATCTTAGCATCAAGCTGCCGTATCTTTCAACTGCATCTGTGAACACTATGCTAGTGTTATTTAGGTTTCATGTGTAATTTGGTATGACTTAGCATGTTATTTTTGGGGTCTGCAAACACTCACAAATTTTTCCCATGTAAATTAATGGTAATTATTTCACTTTATTTTTGTTTATGAAAGGCTTAGAGAGAACACTCAACTTTAAGATAGGGGAGGAAACATATATGTGCATATACATGTATAATAAAACAAGGAAGAAATACTAAAAAAAAATCACAGTCCTAGTTTCTTCACCAAGTCACATGTTCATAGCTGGTACAGCCACTCTTCACTTATCAACACAGTTAGTTTCCAAAGACCAGGGCATTATGCAAAAAGCAGCAGCATGTGAAACTGCAGGATGACCATATTAGGTCACAAATAGTTGGATGATTACATCATTACCACTGCAAAATTACATCATTTTATAACTGCCAAGTTACATCTTTAGATGATTGCCAAAGCACTGCGAATCATGGCCAAGCTTAGTAGACACATTGTTTTAACATCACAGCCAGTGTTACTCTTAACTCACAACTCTGTGTTTGTTACTTCCAATTGTACATAGTTAATATGTAAAAGAGTTGGATAATAGAATTCTCACTACTGTCATAAATGTGAAATGTCAGATAACATGATAGCTGATAACTGAGGAGTAGGTATATTTACAAGAGCCTTCTTCTACCACCAGTTCTGTATTTCCTTTGCTCTGAGCAAGCACCTCAGCTAATCATGGTTCTTTACTTGGTATGGTATCCCAAACTATCAGTCTTCATTGGTCTGAGCTTTCAGTAGTCATGTTGGAATTGGACTGCTGTAGTTTGCTATTGACGTTAATCACAGAGTATGGTAGTACTAAGAGATGTCTTAAGGGATCTCCTGTGTTCCAGACAAACTCTTCTTTACTACCATTATATAATATCAGTCCAATTTCCCCTTGATAATCAGAATAAATCACACTAGCTAATAGATTAACTCCCATTTTTGCTTCTTATTCCAAAGGCATGAAGACCCAAAGTGGCTGAGTGATATTCTTAACTTCCAGTTCAATGGAATCAGAGTTGCATCTCCTGGTGGAAGCTTTCCTCCTTTTAGAATTAAGAACTCCATACAGCAAAGCATAAGATTAAAAGGACAGAAGCAAAAATTTTGCAAGTAGGTCACTGGGGTAATAGTGAGTAGTGCACTCCCATTTCCTTCTTTTGATTTCTGGAACAATGAATCCTAGCTATAGGAGAAACAGGACCATATATTGGACCATTGTTTAGAACATATATAGAGTCCTGGAGAACATTATCTCAACTCTTCAAGGTACTGACAACCAGCTGGTGCTATAATTTTGTCTTTAGAAGGCCATTTTATCATTCCATCAAGACAGCTGCTTCAGGCTGATGGAGAGCATGGTAAGACTAGTGAATTCCATGAACATGGGCCCATTGCCACACCTCATTTACCGTGAGTTCCTTACTCTGAGGCTATGCTGTATGGGATACCATAGTAGTAGATAGAGTATTCTGTTTGTCCACCTATGGAAGCTTTGGCAGAACCATTGTGTTCAGGGAAGGCAAATGCTCACTCAGGGTAAATGTTTTTCCCAGGAAGAAAAAAATTCTTCCCTTTCCATGATGGAAGTCGTCCAAAGCAATCACTTAGCAGCCAGCTGTTGGGTGATCATCCCTAGGATAGGTGCCATATTGGGGACTCAGTGTTAGTCTCTACTGCTCACAGATTGAGCACTCAGCAGTGGCTATAGTCAAGACAGGCTTGGTGAATGGAAGACCATTTTACTGAGCCTATAAATAACCTTCATCCCTGTCATCACAGATGTTTTGTTCATAAGCTCATTAGGGAAAATAGCTGACTGGTATGTATAGAATGTGTCATCCTCCTCTGCTGAGGTTACCTTTTGGTGAGGATTCACATGTGCTACAAATATCTTCACTTTTTTGGCCCATTCAAAGATGTCTATCTACAAGTATCTTCATCATACCACTTTGTCATCAATTTTCCACTCATGTTCCTTTCAAGTCTCTGACTATCCACCAAAACCTTTGGCTACATCCCATGAACCAGTATACAATCACATATATAGTCATCTTTCCTCCCAAGCAAAATGAACAACTAGATTTACTGTTCAAAAATATGCCTATCAGGAGGATTTTTCTTCATCACTCTCCTTCAGAAAGATCTCAGAAAGGGGTTGCAATTCTACTTCTCTTCACTTCTGAATGCTACCTGCAAACTGTGCAGAACCATCTGAAAAGCAGGCACACATATTCTCTTCCTCACTCAACTGACCATATGAAATTCCATATGAAGCCATAGGTGTAGAATGGGAGAATCAAGGTAATGTGACATGGCCACTTGGGCTATTTCTTCATGTAACTTACCTATGCCTTCACATCCTCCTCAAGCCTGATCTCATATATTCCACCTCCATTTAATAATGGAGAGCTCCTGCTGTGCAAGTCCCACTTTTTGATTCTGTGGGTCAGACAACATCCAGTTCATGATGGGAAGCTCAGGCCTCATGGTGGCTTAGTGTCCCATGTTTAAGTATTCAGTCTCTACTAAGGCCAAGTAAGCCTAGCTGCAAGCCAAAAGCTGTTTCTCAAATGGAGAATTTTTAACTGCAGAAGATGATACGGCTTTGCTTCAAAATCCTGTGGATCTGCAATGTGATTCACCAAAAAGAGCTTGCCAAAGACCCAGAGAGCATTTCTCTCTGCCATTGACACTTCAAAAATCACCAGATCAGATGGATCATGAAGCCCAAGCAGCAAAGTGATTAGTACAGCAGCCTGAACCTATTTCAGAGCCTTCTGTTTTTCTGGGTTCCACTCAAAACTAGCAGCTTTTTGAGCCACTTTATAATTAGGCTGGAGTAGTACACCCCAATGAGAACTATGTTGCCTCAAAAAAATCCAAAGAGGTCCACCAGGTGTTGTACCTCCTTTTAAGTTGCAGGAGGGGCTAGATGTAATAACTTATCCTTCACTTCTGAAGAAATATTTCTGTATGTCCCACATCACTGGATCCCTAAAAATTTCAGAGATGGAAGGAATCTGAATTTTTGTGGAATTAATTTCTCACCCTCTAGCATACAAACATCTTACCAGTAAGTCTATGATCATTGATGCTTTACATTACTAGGTTAAATCATCATAATATCTTTAATGTAATGGACAGTATGATGTATTGTGGAAGGGGAAGGAGATTTAGTGCCTGCAACCAAATTTTAGCATAGGGTTGAAGAGTTGATATACCCCTGATGTAGTATAATGAAGGTGTAACACAGGCCTTGCTAGCTGAAGTTAAGCTGCTCTGGTATTCCTTCCAAACAAGAATTAAGAAAAGGCATTGGCCAAATCAATAGGTGCATACGAGGTACCAGGAGCTATATTAATTTGCTCAAGAAATGAAATTATAGCTGCAATTGGAGTCACCACCTGATTAAGTTTATGATAACGCATTGTTGTTCTCCAAGACTGATCTGTATTTTGCTCAGGTCAAATAGGCAAGTTGAGTGAGGATATACTGAGAATCACCACCACTACATTCTTCATGTCCTTGATGGTGGCAGTAACCTCTACAATCTCTCTAGGGATATGGTATTGCTCTTGGTTTACTATTTTCCTAAGTAAGGGCTGTTCCCTCGGAAGGAAGGTTGGGCAATCCTACTTCCGTAGTGATACTGCCTCGAAAACCCAAGGAGGGGTCGCTATGAGTCGGGGCCGACTCGACGGCACATAACAACAACAACAACAACAACAACAAGGGCTGTTCCAATGGCTTCTACTTTATTTCCACTACCATAATAGGCCTTATTCCACTTGTCAGGGATCTAATAATGGGTGTTCTGCCATTTACTGACTATGTCTATTCAAATTATGCATTCAGGAAGTAAGAAAATCACTATAGGATGGATAATGTCACCTACTGTGAGACAAACCTGAGCTAAGACTCTATTAATAACCTGACCACCCTATACCCTAACTCTGACTGGTAGGCCTTAGTGATGTTTTGGGTCTCCTGGAATTAGTATCAATTTGGAGCCAGTGTTTAGTAAGCCCTGAAAAACCTGATTATTTATTTTCCTCAACGAACAATCAGTCACTTCTTAAAGGCTGTAAATCCCTTGGCATGAAGCTTGGAGAAAGATTAACAGTATAAATTTTGGCAGTGTAGTAGCGTCCTTCTCCAAAGGAGTCCAGTCACACATTCACAAAAAGAGTTCTGTATCTATAAACTGGCTCACATCTGAGAAGTGTTTGAGGGGCTAAAATCTCTATTATGAAGATTCAAGTTAGACGCATGACTTAGAATTCTTCTGCTTGTACCAAAAAAAAAAAAAAAAAAACTCACTGCTGTAGAGTCAGATGTGACTCATAGTGACCCCTCCTTGGGTTTCTGAGGCAGTATCACTATGGAAGTAGATTGCCTAATCTTCCTTCCAAGGAGTGGCTGGTGGGTTTGAACCACCAGCCTTCTGGTTAGCAGTCAAATGCTTTAGATACTATGCCACCTTAATCATGGCATCATTAAAACCTAAAATCATTTCACAATGTCCCTGATGGAATATTTATTTTTTGTGACCTGAATTATTCTCTCCCCCCCCTTTTTTTTTTGCTTCATTTTAGACTGTTGTTTCTATTTGAAATAACCTTATTTTCTATCTCTATTTTTCTTAATCTCATTTTCCCAAGGGGAAAAACATGCATGATGCCTTTTCATAAAGTTTCTCTGATGCCTTATTTCTTTCTCCACCACCCAATTTAATGCTATCTCCTTCTCTAAGCCATGTCAGTATGTTACCTGAATGTTTTCTTAGAATTCGTTCCTCATAAAATAAATATATTATTTTAATGTGAAGGAAGAAGTGATAAAGACAATGTGTTTTATAAAAGAAAGATTATGTTCTTTTTGGTTCACAGAATAGAGATTGAAAGGAAACATGCCTAATATTTCCATTGAGGGTGAAAAAAGTAAGTAAAACAGGGATGTAAACTGGAAGCAATACTAAGGAAAAGATTATACTAGAGCTATTGTATTACTTCATTTACTTTTCAATTCTAATTAAATCTTTTCAACCGCTCATCTCACACCTAAATGTACGAAGAATCAGGGTAAAAGAAAGGAAAGGAAAAGTGGTTTCCATTGTGTTACAGGCAATGAGTGATGATTTCACAAAAGGATATTTTACTTAAATTTCTCGGCATCCTTTGAGTTAGCTATTAGTTTCATATAAAAGTGACACATTAGAAATATGGAAAAAAAGGGAGAAGAAGAACAGGTAACAAAGGAAAATAAGGTAAAAATATTAAATGTCAATCAGAAATGATAGTTAATGAAGGAAGAGAAATATTTACATTGTAAGCATTATTTTTCTTCTTCCTCTCAAATAAACCATATTATTTTGTTTAATATATGAATTCTGATTTCATTTATTTCTATGCAAAAGTTTGTAAAATGAATATAGTTTATGCAAATGAATTTAACTATGCAGGCAACCAAAGCAGTGTTTAGCTAACCTAATGTGTCTGCTTTTCTATAAAATGTTAATCATGGAATTAAAATGGTTTGTGTTACTTCTTTAAAACTGTATTTGCAAAATAGGCATTGACATTTCAGTGATAACATAAGTCAATTTTATAACTACTAAGGAAGAATTCCTTAAAACTTTATGCAATAGACCTGCTTTTTTAAATTCTTAAACAACGAATTACTAAAAAACAGCTACTAACTCTGGTAGCATAATGGCTAAAGCACTTGACTGCTAACCAGAAGGCTGGTGGTTCAAACCCACCAGCCACTCCTCGGAAGGAAGGTTGGGCAATCCTACTTCCGTAGTGATACTGCCTCGGAAACCCAAGGAGGGGTCGCTATGAGTCGGGGCCGACTCGACGGCACATAACAACAACTTACCAGCATAGAAACTCCTAAAATTGTCCAGCTTATTTTATTTTAGGAAATACGTGCTAGTAAATATTTGTTAAGAAAAAAGTTGTTGCATGCATAAATAAGTATCAGCTTAGTCGGAATTAAATATTTACTTTTATTTCATTATTTATGCTTGGATAAGAAGAGTGAAATCTCATTCAAGTACATAATGCCTTTATTTTTACTCTCCTGCTGGGAGCTCTGAGAGCTCTGGTGGCATAGTGCCTAAGGCATTTGACTGCTAGCCAGAAGCCTGGGGTTCAAACCCACCAGCCACTTCTCAGAAGGAAGATTGGGCAATTGACTTCCGTAACGATACCACCTTGGAAACCCAAGGAGGGATCGCTATGAGTCAAATCCAACTCAACATCAGTGAGTTTGGTTATTCTTTTTTTTTTTTTATTTACCCAGTGCAATATGTCATCTGACTTCTTGACTGCTGCTTCCATTGGTGTTGACTGTGGAACCAAGTAATAGGAAATCTTTGACAACTTGAATCTTTTCTCCATTTATCATGATGTTGCTTATGGTCCAATTATGAGGGTTTTTGTTTTCTTTATGTTGAGGTGCAATCCATACTGCAGACTGGTGCCTTTAATATTCATCACTAAGTGCTTCAAATCGTCTTCACTTTCAGCAAGCAAGGCTGTGTCCTCTGCATGTGGTAGGATGTTAATGACTCTTGCTCCAGTCCTGATACCACGTTCTTCTTCATATAGTCCAACTTCTCAGATTATTTGCTCAGCATACAGATTGAATTAATACGGTGAAAAGATACAACCTGACTCACTCCTTTCCTGATTTTAAATGCTGCAGTGTCCTCTTGTTCTGTTTGAACGACAGCCTCCTGGTCTATGGACAGGTTCCTCCTGAGCACAATTAAGTGTTCTGGAATTCCAATTCTTGTCAATGTTATCCATAATTTGTTATGATACATGGAGTTAAATGCTTTTGCATAGTCGGTAAAACACAAGTAAACATCTTTCTGGTATTCTTTGGTTTTAGCCAAGATTCGTCTGACATCAGCAATGATATTCTTCATTCCACATCCTCTTCAGAATCCAGCTTGCATTTCTGGAAGTTCCCTGTCAATACAATGCTGCAATCATTTTTTAATTATCTTCAGCAAAATTTTACTTCTCTGTGATATTAATTATATTGTTCAATAATTTCTACATTCTATTGGATCACCTTTCTTTGGAATGGGTACAAATATAGATTATCCCAGTTTCTTGACCAGGTAGTTGTCTTCCAATATTTTAGGCATAAATGAGTAATTGCTTCCAGCGTGGCATCTGTCTGTTGAAACAACTCGATAGGTTGTCTATCAATTCCTGGAGCCTTGTTTTTCGCCAACTTCTTCTGTGCAACTTTGACTTCTTCCTTCAGTATCATTGGGTCTTGATCGTATGCCCCCTCCTGAAATGGATGAACACCAGCCAGTTCTTTTCGGTACCATGCCTCTGTGTATTCTTTCCATCTTCTGTTGATGTTTTCTGCATCATTCAATATTTTTCCCATAGATTTTTTTCAATAATGCAACTCGAGTCTGGAATTTTTTCTTCAGTTCTTTCAACTTGAGAAATGTTAAGCATTTTCTTCCCTTTTGGTTTTCTAACTCCAGGTCTTGTCTTCTCAAGCTGCTCTTTGAAATCTTCTGTTTAGCTCTTTTATTTTGTCATTTCTTCCATTTGCTTTAGATACTCTGTTCAAGGGCAAGTTTCAGAGTCTCTTCTGACACCCATTTTGTTTTTTTCTTCCTTTTCTGTCATTTTAATGACATTTTACTTTCTTAATGGATGACGTTCTTGATGTCATCCCACAATTCCCCTGGTGTTTGGTCATTGGCATTCAATGCACCAAATCTATTCCTCAAGTGGCCTCTAAATTCAGGTGGGATATAATCAAGGCCGTATTTTGGCTCTGGTAGACTTGTTTTAATTGTCTTCAGCTTCAACTTGAACTTTCATATGAGCAATTGATAGTCTGTTCCACAGTCAGCTCCTGCCTTGTTTTGGCTGAGGATATTGAGCTTCTTGATCGTCTCTTTCCACAAACATAGTTGATCTGATTTCTGTGTATTCCATCTGGCAAGGTCCATGTGCATAGCCATCATTTATGTTGTTGAAAGAAGGTACTTCCAATGAATAAGTCATTGGTCCTGCAAAATTCTTTCATGTGATCTCTGGCATCATTTCTATCACCAAGGCCATATTTTGCAATTACTGGTGATTCTTTGTTTCCAACTTTCACATTACAACCCCACCCAAAAAGAAAAAAAAAAAAAAACTCACTGCCATCAAGTCAATTCTGACTCATAGCGACCCCCTTTATGTTTCCAAGACAGTAAATCTTTACGGAAGTTGATTCCTCAGTCTTTCTTTCATGGAGTGGCTGGTGGATTTAAACTGCCTACCTTCTGGTTAGCAGTCAAATGCCTTAGGCACTATGCCACTAGAGCTCCTTTTCACGTTCCAGTCACACATAATAATATACCTTGATTGTTTGGTCAATTTCAGACTGCAGAATTTGTAGAAATCTTCAATTTCCTCATTTTTGGCTTTGTTTATTGTTGTGTAAATTAGAATAATAGTAGTATTAGCTGGCTTTCCTTGTAAGTGTATGAATATTATCTTATCACTGACAGCATTGTACTTCAGGATAGATCTTGAAATATTTTTTGTGGCATTGAATGCTATGTCGTTTGTCCTCAAATAGTTATTCCCAGCATAGTAAATAATATGATTGCCTGATTCAAAATGTCCCAAACCAGTCCATTTTAGCTCACTAATGCCTAGGATATTGATTTTTATGAGTTTCATTTCATTTTTGACACCTTCCAATTTTCCTACATTTGTGCTTCATACGTTCCATGTTCTGATTATTAATGAATATTTGCAGCTTTTTCTTCCCATTTTGAATGGTGCCACATCACAAATGTAGGTCTTGAAATCTTTACTCCTTTCACACCATTAAGGTCAGCTCTACTTTGAGGAGGCAGCCTTCCTCAGTCATATTTTGAGTGTCTTCTGACCTGTGTGGCTCATCTTCCGGCACTATATTGGACAATATTTCAGAAAATCAAATACCAATCTCACTGTCAAGTCCTTTCTGACTTATAGCAACCCCTCCTTGGGTTTCTAAGGCAGTGTCTCTACAAAAGTAGATTGTCCAATCTTCTTTCTGAGGAGTGGCTGCTGGGATTGAACCACAAGCTTTCTGGTTAGCAGTCAAATGCCTTAGGCACTATGCCACCATATTTCAGGCCTATTCATAAAATTTTCCAGTAATATATCAGACAGTGTTTCACTGATATTCATAAGGTTTTCACCATCCAATACTTTGAGAAGTGGATGGCCCCCTTTTTCTTCTGAATCTGTCTTAGTCTGGAAGATCTACTGAAACCTGTCCACCATGATTGACCTTGCTGGTATTTGCAACACTGTTGGTATAGCCACCAGCCTCACAGCAACATGCAAACCATCACAAACTGACAGGTGAGTGGTGGATATATGTGACTAGTAAGGATATATCCATGAAGCTTTCCAAAATTCAGTGTTACTATAATCCCACTGGGTAAGACATTACATCATGAAAGTCTTGTTACTATGGTCTCAATCTAGGAAAGACCAGTGTGGTAGTTAAGTTTCTGTGTGAACTTGGCTAGGCCTGGTGAGTGGGTGGGCAGCTGGATATAGTATTGTCCATGATAAGATTGGTAATTAACTCCATGGTGGAATTTATTGGAGCAGATGAGTAGCTGCTTTAGGGATATGGTCTGCTTCTTGTATATAAGAAGCAAATTTGGGAATGGTCTCTAGCTTATGGCATGCTTAAACCCTGCATGTAGTCCTGTCATTGTTCACAACAGCCTGCCATGCTGTGCCGACCTTGCGACTTTCAATGGACTTGAATTAACGATCTGCCATGTCATTTGGTAACATCAGGACTGTGCCTTTTTACTTGTCAGCGTTGGGCTTGTCAGTCTCAGCAGCCAGCTGCTGTCTGAGTGATGAAAAGCCTCCAGCTTCAGTGGGCTGGGAGCAGGAGGAAGAGCTGAAGCCCAAAGTTGAGGGGCTTTAACTTAGGCCCTAGAGCCCGGCACTTTGAGATTGGACTTAATGCCTCCAAGCTGTAAGAGAATAAACTCCTGTTTGTCCAAGCACCCTATTTGTGGTATTTTCTTGTCAGAGCACCTCTAGGTAACCACAACAACCAGACAGGATTTCTCTTTCACCCCTCACCAATAACTATATCTCCTCCATTTTTCTCTCTCTCCTTTCTCTGCAGCCTATGAAATACTTTATTTTAAAGAAATGGGACATTGGAAGTGATAAGGTTTACTTTCACTTATCATGCTTCTACCTAGAGTTTCAGAAAACTTCAAGACTTTATTTTTTGTCATTTTGATCCATCTCATCAATTTTCTGAAGCAACTGTCATGGAATTTGCAAATTACTTGACTTGGGGCAAAGAATAATAATGTAAGTATCATAAAAATTGTATTATTTCAAATGCATTATCCCTATATAATGAATTCTGACTGAAATGTTTTCTCTCTCTACTTTTCTTTCTCTCTCCCTTCCTTCCTTCTTAACTGGGTGAACTTGAAGAAGTTATTTCTTCTCTCTATGCAGCATTTCCCTTGTTGGGTGAAGAGAGTCTATAAGAGCACTGTCTCAGGATTGTCATAATTATTAAATGGCATGCCTAAAATGACTCAGCATAGTACTTAGCTCCTTTTAAGCAGTGTCCAATAAATATTTGCTATGTATAAGCCATAAATTGTCATTAAATAATTTATAAAAGGCAGCTAAAAAGGGAGAATGTGAACTTTCTTAATAGTGGTCTTCAAATTCCATTTGCTGGGGGCATTATACTCAGAACAATGTACATACTTGCATCACTGGTGTGCTGCCAATAATTTCAGGAAACATCTTAACAATAAATCAAATTCTAACAGAGTTTCAAATGCGGGACTTTAGAAGTCAGGCAGCAAACCTAAGTAACTAACTAAACTGACAGCATCCGCAAGGAGAAAGGATTGGGTTAAGGCTCACTGCCAAGAATCTTTCTTCTAGCATTTTGAAGATCAAAGGAGGTCACAGATGAGACAGCCTCCCAGGACCCCCTATGGCTTCCTAATGTTGCAAGGGCTCCTGCTGTCCAGTCATGCCACATTGCAGAGATAAAAGCTTCCCCCAGTGCACTTTGTTAGCAAAGCTCTGTGGTCACTGAGTTTCAGATGTAAGAGGAGGCAAGTGTAACAAGCTATGTTCAGTGGATTGAGGACCAGAACTGTTCTTGAAACCTTATATAGAGAACAAAAACTAAAAAATTGAGTGAAAAGGAGGTCCATAGTTTCAAGTGTCTTTTTTGTTATTTGTTATTGTTGAAATATAAATTTATTTCTGGATATAAGTGTGTTAATGTGTTTATGTGAACATATGTGTGCTTGTGCCTTATTGAAAAAAAATATATATATATTAATGTAACTGTTGTGATAATTAAAAAAAAAAGAAAAACTTGGAATGAGAAAGTTCTTAAAAATCACCTATTCTACCCTCATATTTATGAGTGCAGTTGAATAACTGAGATATAAAATGCTACATGTAAGCAAAAATTCCAACTCAGAGTAAGAATTCTTTCACATAGCTAAAGCATCCTTAGTGTTCTAGGAGGAAGCTCTTCCTTCTGTAGTAAAACATTTATTCACACCCACCTGCCCACCCAACCACCCAAACACCCACATACACACACATCTAACAGACAAACCTCTTATTTTTCACACATAACAATTAGTGTTTGTTTCTAACCTTTTTTTGTAAACTTCACAAAGGGGTTTCTCTTGTTCCATTAAATGTTTTTCTTCTACATTAACATAACTTTAAATCATTTACTTATAATAATTAAGAATCTACTATGTGCTAGGCATTGGACCAGGAACTTAGGACATTTCGTAGACCAAGCCATATCTAAAGGAGCTATCAAAAAATCATATTCTATCTTGTTATAAGAAAACACTCTCTCCTCAGAAATTCCATTGTATAGATATTGAGTATTTCTTGGAGTCACTGTTATTTTCTATGTTACATTATAATGTTTGAATTTAATTTATAACTTCCTATTTACTTGAGCAGGCACTCTGGTAGCATAGTGCCTACGATACTTGATTGCTAACCAGAAGGCTGGCAGTTCAAACCCATCAGCCACCCCAGGAATGAAGGTTGGGCAATCTACTTCTGTAGTGATCTGCCTCAGAAATCCAAGGAGGGGGTCCGACTCAAGGACACTTAACAACCACAACCCTTACATGAGCAACAGCCTGTCTGTCAGTTTGTTATACTTTGGTGGCTTGCATGTTGCCATGTTGCTGGAAGCTATGCCATCGGTATTTCATATACTAACAGGGTCATCATAGTAAAATGGGTTTCAGTAGAGCTTCCACACCAAGGAAGATGAGGAAGAAAGCCCTGGCAATTTATATCTAAAAAATAAGCTAACTCCAAACTCACTGTCATTAGGCAATGAACACTTTATGGATCACAACAAAGTATTTTCCAGCTCACTTTCTTTGGACACATCATCATAAGGGATGAGACAGTGTGTGGTGAAGTAGAAGGTCAATGTAGGTCAGATCATCTGTAAAATGGATTGGCAAAATGGACACAATGATGTATAGAAACATGCCAGTGATTGTGAGGATAATGCAGGGCCAGGCAACATCTTATTCTGTTGTATGTAAGCTCACCATCAGTCAGAATTGACTTTACAGCAGCTTTCTATCTGTCTGGTTATATGTTGCTCTATGGTGAACCAAGGAGCTCTAGTAGCATAGTGCCTAAGGCACTTGACTGCTAACCAGAAGGCTGGTGGTTCAAACCCACCAGACAATCCTCGGAAGGAAGATGGGGCAATCTACTTCCATAGTGATACTGCCTCGGAAACCCAAGGAAGGGTCGCTATGAGTCAGGTCTGACTTGATGGCACATAACAACAACAAAATGGTAAACCATGTAAAAGCTTACAAATATTTGTTAACACAATTAATTAATTGAATAAATAAGATAATAAGTATAAACTCATTGGCAATAAGTTGATTGCAACTCATAGCAACCCTATAGGACAGAGTAGAACTTCCCTCATAGGGTTTCCAAAGCTATAAATCTTTGGAAACAGACTGCAGTATTTTTCTTCCATGAAGTGGCTGGTGGTTTGAAACAATGACTTTTTGGTTAGAAGGCGAGCATTATAACCATGGTACTACTGGAGAACCTATAATGAGTATAATGGATGTATATTCTAAGGATCAATCAATGTCATCCAAACATATATTAAGGCACTGCTATAATAGCTATGAAGGAGTTCTGGTAGCACAGTGCCTAAGGCATCTTGCCTGCTAACCAGAAGTTTGGTGGTTCAAACCCACTAGCTACTCTATGGAAGGAAGATGGGGCACTCTACTTCTGTAAAGATTTACTGCCTTGGAAACCCAATGGAAGTTGCTGTGAGTTGGAATCAACTAGGTGGCAATGAGGGTTGTTTTTTTGTTGTTGTTGTTTTGTTTTTGTTGTTAACAGCTATAAGGCACTCTTGATGTAGTGGTTAACATATTTGGCTGCTAACCAAAAGGTTGATGGTTCAAACTCACCAGCTGCTCTGTGGAAGAAAGGTGGGGTACTCTGCTTCCATAAAGATTTGCAGCCTTGGAAGTCCAATGGGGATAGCTTTGACTCAGAATTCACTCAGTGGCAGTGAGTTTGGTTTTAGCTTTAATAGCTATGTTTATGATAGAATTCTAAAAATTTCATGTGTGTTTTTTCATTTTTCATGTAATAAATTATTTACCATGTACCTACTGTGTGCTTGGATCATTATTACATAACTGAGACATGTTGTTGTTGTTGTTGTTGTTGTTATGTGCTGTCAAGTTGGACCTGACTCATAGTGACCCCTCCTTGGGTTTCTGAGGCAGTATCACTATGGAAGTAGATTGCCACATCTTCCTTCCAAGGAGTGGCTGGTGTGTTTGAACCGCCAGCCTTCTGGTTAGCAGTCAAGTGCCTTAGCCACTATGCTACCAGAGCTCCCTAACTGAGACATAGAGATGAATTTAAATAGATACAATTCTTCATTATCTATTAATGAAAATCAATATGTAAACAAATGAATCTTAGTATCTTTGAAGGGTAGTGATAAAGTAGTACATTACATATGTATCATACAGAAATCAGTAGAAATAGTATTAAATTCACTTGGGAGGGAAAATATTCCTGAAGTAGGCAAATATGGCAGGTGGGTATCTTGGCAGAAAATGTGTATAAAGACATAGAGTTGGGAAGAGAATGTGGCATCATAAGAAAACTAATGTATGTGTTATTATTGGAATACAACTGAACTTAGGGAAATGTGTAAGTGCAGTGATGAATGATGAGATGAAGAGGTAAGCAGGTACCATGATATAAAAATTCTTATATTCCACGCTGGGAAAATTTTGCTTTGTGTATTTTATAGAAAATCAGAACAGAATATTTAGCAGTCTATTGACATAACTCACAGTAGAGTGGTGAAAATTCTACATTACAGGATTTGGAATCCAGCTGTGTCACTAATAAGCTGTGAAATCCTGGGCACTTTATCTAAATATTCACTGCCTTAGTGTACATACTTATAAGTGGTAAATAAAATATTACCTATACTGTATGGTTATTTTGATAATTTAGTTAGTAATATATTTAAATCACTTAGACCAGAGTCTAAAGACATGGTTTTTAAATTAGTTTTTGTTGTATTCTGAGATTACTTTTGTTTTAAAGATGCATTTTATAGAGAAATGCATTACATATGTATGGGAAAATTATGCATGTATACATACCTGATTTTGTTGTTGTTGCTAGGTGTCTTCGAGTCATCTTTGAGTCATAGCAACCCCATGCACAGCAGAATGAAACACCACCTGGTCCCATGCCAGCTCCACGATCCCTGCTATACCTGAGCCCACCACCACAGCCACTGTGTCAATTCATCTCATTGAGGGCCTTCCCTTCTTTCGTCAGCCCTCCACCTTATCAAGCATGATATCCTTCTCCAAGGAATGGTCCCTTCTGACAACATGACCAAAGTGTGTGAGACAAAGTCTGGTCATTCTCACTTCCAAGGAGCATTCCGGCTGCACTTAGTCCAGGACAGATTTGTTAGTTCTTTTAGCAGTCCATGGTACCTTCAGCATTCTTAGCCAGCACCACATCTAAAAAGTATCAATTCTTCTTCGGTCTTCTTTATCCATTGTCCAGCTCTTATATGCATATGAGGTGACTGAAAATATTGTGGCTTGTGTCAGTCTCATCTTAATCCTCAAGGAGACATCTTTGCTCCTCAGCATTTGAAAGAAGTCCTTTGCAGCCGACTTGCCCAGCGTTATATGTCATCTGATGTCTTGACTGCTGCTTCAATTGGCGCTGATTGTAGAACCAAGTAATGTGAAGTCCTTTATAGCTTCAATCTTTTTTTCCATTTATCGTATGCTGCTTATAGGTTCAGTTGTGAGGATTTTTCTTTCCTTTATACTGAGATGCAATCCATACTGCAGACTGTATGCTTCAATCTTCATCAGTAAGTGTTCAAGTCATCTTCACTTTCAGCAAGCAAAGTTGTGTCGTCAGCATATCACAGGTTGTTAATGATTCTCCCTCCAATCCTGATACCATACTCTTCTTCATTTAGTCAGCTTCTTGGATTATTTGCTTACATTACAGATTGAATAAGTATGGTGAAAGGATACAACCCTGACACACTCCCTTCCTAATTTTAAACTCCTTGTTTTGTTTAAATGACAGCCTTCTGGTCTATGTGCAAGTTCCTGATAGGTACTGTGTTAGACTGGTTTCTCTAGAGAAGCAAAAGCAGTAAGGCTTATATATACATATAGAGAAAGAGAAATTTATCTTAGGAAAATGTCTCACACCCTTATAGAAGCTGGCAAGTCCCAAGTTCTTGGATCAAACATCAAGCTGGAGGCTCTTCCCAGTCACGCAGCTGCAGGGGCTGAAGAGCTCAAGGTTGGCAGGCAGTATACTAGCTGTTGACTCCAACGAATGATGAATCCAAGATCTTCAGGCCAAATGATGGATTGTTTGCTCACGGACAGTTTTAGGCAGCACAACAGAATCCCGATGCACAGAAGAGTGTCTCTTTTCCCAGGATGTCCATAAATATACTAGCTGCAGGTCACACCCCTAGAGAAACTCCTTTTCAATGGATTGGCTGTTCAAAGCATATACATCTGATCCCATCATTGGAACAACCCACATCACAATTGCTTAAACCACACAGAATTGTGGTCCAGCCAAGTTGACACACAGCTCCAACTATCACAGGTACAGTTAAGTGTTGTGTCATCATCCACACTTTCAGCACATGAAGTTGTGTGGTCAGTGTATCACAGGTTGTTAATCATTCTTCCTCCAATCTTGATACCATGTTCTTCTTCATATAGTCAAGCTTCTTCGATTATTTACTCAACATATAGATTGAATAAGTATGGTGAAATGATACAACCCTGACACACTTCAGTCTTGATTTTAAACCATGCAGTGTCTCCTTGCTCTCTTCGAATGACAGCCTCCTGGTGTATGGATAGGTTCTTCATGAGTACACTTAAGTGTTCTGGAATTCGCATTCTTCTCTATGTTAGCCACAATGTGTTATTATCCCCAAGATCAAATGCTTTTGCATAGTCAACAAAACACAAGTAAACATCTTTCTGATATTCTTTGCTTTGAACCAAGATCCGTCTGACATTAGCAATGATATCCTTTGTTCTATGTCTTCTTCTGAATCTAATCTGCACCTCTGGAAGTTCTTTGTCAATATAGTGCTGCAACCATATTTGAATTATCTTCAGTAAGATTTTACTTGCTTGCAAAATTAATGATGTTATTTGATAATTTCCATGTTCTGTGGGATCACCTTTCTTTGGAATGGGTACAAATATGGATCTCTTCCAGTCAGTAGGCAAGGTAACTGTCTTCCAAATCTCTTGGCATAACCAAGTGAATACCTCCAGTGGGGCATCCTTCTGTTGAAACATCTAAATGGGTGTTCTGTCAATTCCTGGACTCTTGTTCTTTGCCAATGCCTTCAGTGCAACTTAGACTTCTTCCTTCAGTACTATTGGTTCTTGATCTTATGGCACCTCCTGAAATGGATGAAGATCTACCAGTTATTTTTGGTACAGTGACTCTGTGTATTCCTTCCATCTTGTTCTGATTTTTCTTGCATCATTTTCCCCATAGAATTTTTCAATATTGCAAATTGAGGCTTAATTTTTTTCCTCAGTTCTTTCATCTTGAGAAATGCCTAGTGTGTTCTTCTCTTTTGGTTTTCTAACCCCAGGTCTTTGCACGTTTCATCATAGTGATTGGTTTTGTCTGCTCGAGCTGCTCTTTGAAATCTTCTGTTCAGCTCTTTTATCTTGTCATTTCTTCCATTTGCTTTCACTACTCTTTATTCAAGGACAAGTTTCAGAGTCTCTTCTGACATCCTTTTTGGCCTTTTCTTCTTTTTTTGTCTTTTTAATGACCTCTTTTTTTTTTTTTTCATAGATTATGTTCTTTATGTCATCCCACAATTCTTCTGGTTTTCGGTCATTGGTGTTCAATGCATCAACTCTATTCTTCAATTGGTCTCTAAATTCAGGATGGATATATTCAAGATCATATTTTGGCTTCTGTTGACTTGTTTTAATTGTCTTCAACTTCAAATTGAACTTGCATATGAGCAGTTGATGGTCTGTTTCACAATCAGCTCCTGGTCTTGTGTTGGCTGAAGATATTGTGCTTTTTCATCACCTCTTGTCACAGATGTAGTCAATCTGATTCCTTTGTATTCCATCTGACAAAGTCCACTTATATAGCCATCATTTTTGTTGTTGATAAAAGGTATTTGCAATGAACAAGTCATTGGTCTTGCAAAATTCTATCATGCAATCTCCAAAGTTATGTTTGTCACCAAGGCCAAGTTTTCCAACTACTGGCAATTCTTCTTTTTTTCTAACTTTTGTGTTCCAGTCACCAGTGAAGTTAACACATCTTAATTTCACATTTTGTTAATTTCAGACTGCAGAAGTTGACAAAAAAATTTTCAATTCCCTCATCTTTGGCTTTGGTAATTGGTGCCTAAATTTGAATAATAGTCATATTAACTGGTCTTCCTTGTAGGTATATGGATTATTAGCCTATCACTGACAGCATTGCACTTCAGGACAGATCTTGAAACATCCTTTGTGATGTTTCTGGATATAAATGGTGAAATGATACAAAGCCATTCCTCTTCAAATTGTCAGTCTTGGCATAGTAGATGTATGGTTGTCTGATTCAAAATGGCAAAACCAGTTCATTTCAGCTCACTAATGACTAGAATATCAATTTTTGTGCATTCCATTTCATTTTTGACAACTTGCAATTTTCCTAAATTCATACTTCATACATTCCATGTTCTGATTATTAATGGCTGTTTGTAGCTTTTTCTTTTCATGTTGAGTAGTGCCAGGTCAGCAAATGGAGGTCTTAAAAGCTTTACTTTATGCATATCCATAAGGTCAGTCCTACTTTGATGATGCAGCTCTTTCTTAGTCATATTTTGAAAGCCTTCTGACCAAAGGGGCTCTTCCTCCTGCACTGTATGGGATAATACATCTGAGTTATTCATAAAGTTGTGCAATAATATATCAGACAGTTTTTCTCTGCTACTCATAAGGCTTTCCCTGGTCAATTCTTTGAGAAGTGAATGGCCTCTTCCTTCTTCCTAGTCTGTGAGCTGCATAGAAAACTGTGTGAGCTGCATAGAAAACTGTGCACCATGTGCAACCCTTCCAGCACTTGAAACACCAGTGGCACAGCCTCAAGCCTCACAGCAACACACAAGCCACAATAGTATGACAAACTGTCAGACAAGTTTATCTTCCTTAGCTGTTTGAAACCTCTCTGCCCTCCCCTTACCTGGATCCCTGGAGCTGCTCTGCTCTGTCGTTCCCCTGGCTTCACTTTTCCCCCACTTTCCTGGCTGGTGGGGGTATACCTATCTGATTTTAGACAAATAGAAACAAACTATCTTCATATTCATTTTAATGTTTTCACTTGAAATACAACTTGAAGATTTTCAATGTTTATCATTTACAAATACTTCATTCTCTTTCCCTTTCTCTAATTCTTTTCCTCTATTATTGTTAAGGACATATTCAGACAAATTCAAAAGCATGGCAAATACTTGTGTAAATATCACTAAGGTCAAGATATAAAATATTGCTTATTGACCTCTTGTGCCAATTCTCAATTAAAGCTGCTCTTTCTTCCGTACTCAATTATGCAAATATTATACCATATCTGTCATCTTTGTGTGATATTTTTTTGGCTAGGGTATGGTTCCCAGTTGTCCACATAAATACTAGTTTGATGCACTGATGGTGTAATTACATGTGATTAAATCAGTTGGCCTTGAGTAGAGGAGATTACTTTCCATACTGTAATCTATGTAATGTCATTGTCTTACATTTTATGCAATGCAGTTACTTTCCATAATGCAATGTAATGTAATTCAATCACATTCCATCATATAATCTAATGCGATATTATCAAAGTGATTTTAGTGAGTCATAAACTAAATAATTTCTGCTTTATAAAAGATCTATCTTGGAGGAAGTGAAGCAAGATGCTCCTTGGAAGTGAGAATGGCCAGACTTCGTCTCACCTACTTTGGTCATGTTGTCAGAGGGGACCATTCCCTGGAGAAGGATGTCATGCTTGGTAGGGTGGAGCATCAACGAAAGAGGGGAAAGCCTTCGACAAGATGGATTGACACGGTGGCTGTGACAATGGGCTCAAGTATAGCAAGGATCATGGAGCTGGTGCAGGATCGGGAGGTGTTTCGTTCTGCTGTGCATGGGTCGCTATGAGTCGGAAATGACTCGACGCCACCTAACAACAACAATGTACAGAACCACACACACAGACAAAGACAGATTACATGTGAGAGTCATCTTCAAGCTAAAGAATGCCTAGATTTACTGAGAGACATTAGGACTCAGGCTCACAGAGGAATCAATATGAATGGCCAAGGCATTGTTTTGGATTTTAGCCTTCAGAACAGTGAGCAAATGTATTTCTATTGTTTAAAGCCACCCACTTTTGATCTTTTTATCAAGGAAATACTGGCTAACCAACACTGAATTTGGTACTAAGGAGTGGAATGCTGCTCTATTCGTAGCTAAAATGTGAACGTAGCCTTGCAATTGGGTAATGACCAGTGGCTGGAGGAATTTTTTATATGTTTGGAATTTGGTCCAAGATTGCCTTGAAAAGACTATTGATGGAATTAAGGATATTAAGGGTGATTCTGATGAAGACTCAGAAAGACATGAGAGTTGTGAGGAAAACTAGAAATGTGGTTGGTAAATGTGCTTCTAGTGAGGTTCTCAAAGGAAATAATGGGTGTATTGGACACTAGAGAATGGGTGATCCTTTTTATATGATGACCAAGAATTTGTCCACCTTATATTAAAATGTTTTGTGGAAGGCAAAGCTTGTGAGTGAAGAACTTGGATATTTGGCTGAGGTGATTTCTAAGCAGGATCTTAAGGGGGCAGTGTGGTTTCTCCTTGCTGCTTATAGTAAACTTGAAGAAGCTGGGATTCAATCGAGGCAAACTTACTGGAGAACACGCATTAACGCATTTTTTTTTTTTTTAACATTTTATTGTGTTTTTGGTGAAATTTTACAAAACAGGTTAATTTTACATTCACTAATTCATACACGTTTTGTTTTGTGACACTGATTACCTTGCTCGTAGTATAACAGCTCTCCTCTCACTTCCTTCCTACAGATACCCTTTCCTTCTGTCTTTCCTGCCTACTCATTCCTGCCTCATTACCTTTCTTCTTTTGCAAATGCTACTCTTCTGATCTTCCACGGTTGGTTTTTCTAAGGAGTGCTTCTTATGATATAGTTGTTTGGCTTGTAGGTCTGTGTATTGTTTGGTTGACAGTTAAGCCATGAGAGTGAATTCAATTCTAGGCCTGAAGGGTCACTAGAGGCCATAACCTTGGGAATTTCATCCACCAGTGAACATAATCTCTGTGTCACCAGAGCTCCTTTTTTGAAAAGCACTTCTCTAATCCCAAAACCATGTCTGTCACTCCTTGGTAAGCCTTGTACTCAGGGCATTGATATTTTTCTCCATGATATAGCAAAAGGGAGGAAGGCTTGAATAAAAAGCCCAGTTAGATTAAAAAGTCTTTCCTGTATGAAGTATAAAATTAAACCAGAAGCTGCAATATTACCTGCACAGTACAGTGAAACAGTTCTAAAAAATAGTAGTTTAGTATCTTACTTTTAATGCCAACAACTTTTACACAGATTAGTTAATAAATGTGGCAGCTTAGCTTCCTACTTTTATTGTGTTAAACCTCATCAGTGTGCAGCCCAAGGGCATTACAGAATTTGAGGCATCTGTCAACTGCAGGTTTAAAGTGCCTTTTCATATTATTCATAACACATTATTTATCATCAAAATAAACTTTAAGGCAAAGAATTAGGGTCTTATTTTTCCCTTTTTGTCCCCAAAAGAACTTAAAGATCAGAGAATGATAGACAACTTAAAGTTATTACCATATCAATAAAACATATCTTCTGAATTCTGATCTTGGGGCTTGCTTTCACTTAAAAATAATTCTTCTCACAGTTGTGAAATGCAGATTTTTAATATCCAGCTCAGCAAACATCTCTTGCATATGCATTTTGAATAAAAAGTGCTTCATAAATCAGGAGGCCATATAAAAAAGGGAAGATGTTATATAAACAAGCATCTGGTAGGCATCAACCAAGATTTACCAAACTTTATAACTAAATGGGCCTGAAACATAGTGAAAGAAAATATACGCATTGTGAAATCAGTCACCTGAATAAATTGGGACTTAAATGGTATAAACTACTGCTTCATCATGCATGGAAAGAAATCAAATGAGCAGAGCAGAAGAGGCATCAGTAAGTCTTTGTTGTCTGAGGAAGAAAGAGAAAAGAGCAAAGGGAAAACGAATGACTTAATTAATTTCCCCCCTGCCTGTGTTATGAAATGAACACAGTCCTTTTGTTTAATCAATTCTTATTCATATTTAAATTATTCTGCACTGATGACTTAAGCCAAGTTCATTTATCAGACTTTGGGAAGAAAAAAATGTGCTCTGAAGAAAGAATCTCATTCAATTGTGAGAACCTATGGTGGATTGTATTTTTTGTTATGAATGCATGACTTAGATACTGAAGACCAGGTTTTACCCCTGATATTTCACTCATGACCTCATAATAGGTTATGCATTTCCAAATGTATAAAGGATTATACATTTTGAAAGAGTGAACAAAATTATATTAAACATTTTTAGTTTATTATCCCTACATTTCATTCAGCAACCAAACAACAACAAAACCCATTTCCACAGAATCAATTTTGATACATAGTGACCCTATACAACAGAATAGAACTTTTCTCATAGGATTTTCAAGTGTAAATATTTATGGAAGCAGATTGGCTCATCTTTCTCACATGCAGGGACTAGTGGATTCAAACAACTGAGCTTTTGTTTAGCGGTCAAATATTTAACCACTCCACCATGCAGAGCTCCTGAAGTCAGAAACAAGGCATATTAATTCTTTCTCCTTAATAGTATTTTAAATGTATCCAGAAATAGCCTACATTTACTGTTTCTGTTTTGTTTTTATTTCAGGTTATCATCATCTCTTTTCTGGTCAACATCCCCACTTATTTGTTTGTAATCTACATTCTTTACCCTTTAAATCAATATCTTCATAGTTCCTAGGGTGAGCTTTTCAAAAGTTATGTTGAAGCCTTTAGTGGTTTCATGTCAAACATTTCCAAACTTAATATCACATGATCATATAATTTTTATCTAAACTAGTACATTTGAGACTCAGGGAACTCTGGTAGCGTAGTGTCTAAGGCATTTAGCTGCTAACCAGAAGGCTGGCAGTCCAAATCCACAAGCCACTCCTTGGAAGGAAGATTGGGTGATCTACTTCCGTAGTGATACTGCTTCAGAAACCGAAGGAAGAGTTGCCATGACTCAGATCCAAATTGATGGCAGTGAGTTAGTTAGTTAAGGAACACTATTAATAATTAAGCTAGGAAAATAGGCATAAGCCAAGCAAAAACCTGTACATTTCACGGAAAACTGAATCAAATGTTTACTGTACATGGCAGGTCTGCATGATCTGATCTACAACTCTATCTTGAAACCTTGATATTTCCTTCTGCTTTCTCACCCTGATACAGACACAATGAGTTTTTCAGTTCTTTGAAGAGACATTTTTTTTGGGGGGGGGTGTCTTCAAATCATTTCCTCTGTTTTTTTTTTTTTTTTTTAATTTTTCCTAACATGCTTAAATGTATTCCCCTTCTATATTTCTTTGCTGAACCTCCTATATGATATCAGTTTCCCATATGAAATAATCATAAATCCCCATCTGCATCTTTCATAAAATGATCCATAATTTGTAAAGATTTAGCTTTTTTTTAATCTCTCATCCATTATAATGTGTTGTACCCACATTGAGAATAATGATTATATGTTGTATTTTCAGCATCAAGCAGGATTTCTAGCACATAATGAACACTCAGGAAATATTAGAAAATGAATGAGGTGTACAAAATGCTGACACATCTCTGGTGAGAATTTAATTCACTCTATAAAAATGGTCATTAACATTTTTCCATTTTCTTGGCATTTGAGAAATGCATCAGGTCTTAAATCTGACTCTTAGTATTGAACTACAAACCACAGGAAATGGAGTTGTAGCCCCTAAACATGGTGTAAAGTCCTGTATGGATGACTCCTGATTATTAATTAATAATTAAGTGTTCATTAACAAAAATTTAACAGACATTGTGTTTTATGCAGTAAAATACAGTAAGAACTCTAAATTTCATTTTTAAATATAATATAAGGGATAATAGTAATATGAGCTCTCATAATTCTTAACAAATTATAATTGCAACATTACAGTTCTAGGCATCTGTAAGATCATATCTGTGTAACTGCAATTTATTGTCCAGTTTACTTTCACTCTAAATCCATTTTTTATACCACTTACTAATTAATTTCTAACAAGGAATACCTTCCCTAAATCCCATAAGATTAATTACTTGTGCCTTCTAGTATACTATAACTATTGCTCCACACATATACAACAATATTCACCACATCATCTCCCAATTTACTCCTTTATATGCTATTTTTGTTTTCCAGAGTAGATAGTATTGTCTCAGTGACAAAATTAGGTTTTATTTTTGTCCTTTAAGGACCAAGTACAAGTTATAGTAAGTAGTGGGTTTTCCAAAGATGTTGGTTGAAAGACTAAATTTCCTTGTTATCTGTCCAAATTTTTCTCCTTAGAATCTTTCTAATCTCCCCATTAGCAATATACAACAGCATAAGTACTTCATTTTAATACTCAAAGTCCTCTCCATGCTGGTCCCAGTCACTATTAACCGCATATAAGCAGTTCCTAATGACATTAGCCAAGAGTCAAGAGGTTCTTATTTATGTGATGTTTGTGATAATAACCAGGAGAATATCAGCTTCCTGAAGAATTGTGCCTTGTTGCCTCTATCCTTTTCTAAATTTCAAAATGTGCACTATTATTTTGTCTCTACAGACTTTGTCTTCTGGATAATTATTTCATAGAACTTTTCTCAAAATCCTCAGCTTATTTATTCAAGAGGGCAAAATCAAAGGGGAAGGAGATAAAATCTAAATAGAAAATGAGAGTTAGTCAGAGTGGAGAAAGAAAAACACACTGGCAGTTGATAGATGATGATGATAGATAGAGAGATAGATAGATAGACAGACACATGATATGAGATGAAACAGAAGCTCCAGGTATGAAACAAACAAATTAACTTGTTATAATCACTCTTTTCAAAGATGAGTAAAAATTACTGTGATCCAGGTGACTATATTAAAGATTATATCATATATATATACTTTTTCTATACACCTATCAGCCCAGCAATCAGCAAAGTCATCAAGGGAATAGAATAAAATTTTCTGAATTGTTTTTACTAAATTGACTTAGAGTACTATACCAAAAAAATGAATTAATATGCTTTGGAAGAAGTAAAGCCATATATTCCTTAGAAGTGAGGATGGTGAGACTATGTCTCCCACACTTTGGAAATGTTATCAGGAGAGACTAGTCGCTGGAATAGAACATTATGCTTGGAAAAAAAAAATTGAGTGTCAGTGAAAAAGAGTAAGACCCTCATGGAAGTGAATTGACACTGTGGGAACAATGATGGGCTCAAATATAGTAAAGATAATGAGGATGGGGCCATAATGGGCAGTGTTTTGTTCTGTTGTACCCGGGGTCACTATGAGTCAGAGCCTACTTGATGGCACCTAACAACAACAGAAACACATTTAGCAACCACATTTTCTAAGGCATTTAGAGTCTGAGTGCACTTACTGTATGTATTTCCTAATGTGTATTAGAAAGACATTTTAATATTTGATCGTTGACTAAATATGTTTGAAGAACTGCCATTGGTGAGTTGTTAGGTGCTGTCTAGTTGGTTCCAACTTGCAGCTATCCTATGTACAACAGAATGAAACCTTGCCAGGTTATAGGCCATCCTCACAATCTTTGCTATACCTGAGCCCATAGTTGCAACCACTTGGTAGTAGAAGTGGCAAAAAATGTGTAGAGTAACTGAATAGTAGGAAAAAAAAATCAACTGCTTCTACAAAAATCAACCATCTACTGTGCTATATCCTATAAGATTAAATGAATGAAAAGCACATGGTTATGAAATGTCATATTCATTACATTCTAAAGTTTTCTGTTGTATGTCTTTAGTAACAAAACCATACTCACTGCCAACTCACACCAACTCTATAGGATTGAGTGGAACTGCAAGCCAAACAATATGCAGAGCCAACTGATGGAGAATAATGTAACCACCCCTCTTATCATTTTCATCATTAGCTTTTCACCCTAGAAATGTATCCTGGCTGCAGGACTTAGTTTACCATCCAGAAATTTGTGCACAAATTTTCATGTGCTCCACTAAGATGTTGACAATCACATGGCCCTCTCTCTAGCCAGTAAGCTATATAATTAGAAGAAACAATTATTCCACAAAGCAGAATCTGCATTGCTGATATTTGTGGGGTCTGCTGATGCAATACTGTCAGATTCTAAAACAGTTTCACTTTCTATATCTTTATTAATTGTTTCACTACAGCCAGGAATGTGTGCAGAATTTGGAACAAATTCTGTTGTACTTGTGTTGCTATTAGTAATTTCAGCACTACTAGTACTACAAAAATTTATACTCATTAAGATCAAGCATTCAATGGAAGAAGTCTTTTCTGATTCTTCACGTTTTAAAAAGGAATTTAATTTTAGAATTGTCTTCAGGGGTTTACAAATCCTTTTAATCTCCTGTGAGTGTTCATGTTTGCACTGCATTTAGTGTTGCCATTTTATTTCACCTGGATGTAAAATTATGTCACTTTTAAAATTTGGTTCTACAATAGTAAATTAATTTGAATAATTGAAAATAAATAAAATTTGTAACACTTACAAAATAACGTGGATGTTAACACAAAAATTATATTTGAAAACTAGTAAATTAAAAAAACTTGATTTGTAATATGTAATTTTATTCTTCAGGTTTGAATCAGTCAAAAGAAATACTTACCAGGGAACTGGAAATAATTTCAATCATTTGTCACACAATGTTGGCAGGCCCTTCGCAGATCTTCAGTGTTTTTCACCTTGAAATAATACTTAAAAACTTGCACAGGTACTTTCCATCCTCACAGTTCATTGGACTAATAAATGCTGATACTGAATGGGGGTGAGAATGATCACAAAGAGCATGATACAAATACAAAGCTGATTGTATCTGATGATCAATTTGAAGATGTGTGTTGATTTGCTTTGCACAGGACTGGACCAGATATATCACAGTCACATGATTATAAACCCAGTGGTTGAGTCTCATGCAGTTGATGAGAGAGAACTGAATGTGAAGGTGTACTCAATTGGTTTGAAATGAAAAGGAAACTATAATAATTATCATATGCAAGATTTTCCACCACTCACCTGTCAGTTTGTCGTACTGCGGTTGCTTGTGTGTTGCTGTAAGGCTGGAGGCTATGCCTCCAGTATTTCAAATACCATCAGAGTCACTCATGGTGGGCAGGTTTCAGTGGAGCTTTCAGACTAAGACAGACTTGGAAGGAAGAAGGGGCCATCCACTTCTCAAAGAACTGGCCAGTGACAATTTTATGAATAGCACTGAATCACTGTCTGATATATTACTGGAACCAGCCTCACAATCTTTGCTGTACCTGAGCCCATTGTTGTAGTCACTGGGTCAGCCCATCTCACTGAGTCTTCCCCTTCTTGGTTGACCCTCCACTTTATCAAGCATGATATCCTTCCCCAGGGAATGGTCCCTCTGACAACATGACCAAAGTAGGTGAGACGAAGTCTGGCCAGTCTCACTTCCAAGGAGCATTCCAGCTGCACTTCTTCCAGGACAGATTTGTTCATTCTTTTGGCAGTCCATGGTACTTTCAGTATTCTTTGCCAACACCACAACTCAAAAGCACCAACTCTTCCTCAGTCTTCCTTGTTCATTGCCCAGCACTCACATGCATATGAGCCAATTAAAAATACCATGGCTTAGGTCAGGCACACCTTAGTCGTCAAAGAAATATTTTTGCTTTTCAGCACTGTAAAGAAGTCTTTTGCACCATATTTGCCTAATGCAATAGGTCATCTGATGTCTTGACTGCTACTTTCATTGGTGTTGATATGAAATCTTTAACAACTTCAATCTTTTCTCCATTTGTTGTGATGCTGCTTATTGATCCAGTTGTGAGAATTTTTGTTTACTTTATGTTGAGATGTAATCCATACTGCAGACTGAAGTGTTTAATCTTCAACAGTAAGTGCTTCAAGTCATCCTCACTTTGAGCAAGCAAATTGTGTCGTCTGAGTATTGCAGGTTGTTAATGAGTCTTCTTCCAACTCTGATACCACTTTCTTCTTCATATAATCCAGTTCTCTGATTATTTGTTCAGGATAGAGATTGAATAAACAGGTCTTTGCTTTGGATAACTGGTGCCTTTGTTTTGTTGATAACCTAAGCACATGTCTACCTTACTTATTGAGTAATCCATCCCTGACTATATAGTTAAAATGCACACATATCTTTATACTACACATATATGAAATATAATCATATTTATAATATGCCAACTGTGTAAAATATATATATATATACAATTATATATAAGTATGTAAGTGAGAATTTAAGCATATGTATGTGTTTGTAATTCAATCCTTTAAAAATGGTTTAATAAAGACAAAGTTGTGTTTTGAGGAATAGAATGATTTCATGCTGCTATAATATAACACAATATACAGGACTTGTTGAAAAAAGATCTTATGGATTCAAGATCAAAGCCATTGTTCAGGAACATTGAATTAGCCATTATCCACAGCAAAGCTTTTGATTTTTTCCTTTTTTTTTTTTGAGATTGTGAAGTAATAATAGAGTAGAAGATAAAAGGTTAGAAAATTTGGTGTAAGTAAGAACTGAGCATTTATTTTAAAGGCTTCATCATTGCAAATGGAGGAAAAATGGTATTTCTCAGGAAGATGAGACAACAAGAAAACAAAATTGAACTTTTTATAAGTAATTTTGTTTTTTTATGGTGCTATTTTACTTTGTTTTGCTCATTGTGTGCTTTATTCTGAAAATCAGAAATACGTTTGATGTAATCTTCAGCAGCTTCTTATTGCAGAAAAATTTACAGAGCACAAATTTTAATAAAGAGTAGCAAATTCTTTTTATTTTTCTTCAAACACCATTAACTTGTTCAATGTTTTCAAGAGTCTTTTAAAAATTACCAAAATTTAGCTAAATCTTCTTCACTTCTGCTCCTACTAAAAGTGTTTCTACTTTTTGTCATAAGTTGCCCTAAATTCTAAATGCATATTTACATAAATATTTTAGAGTAAATTATGGAATTGTATCAATATAAGTAAAATTATATGTGATTATTACCACTTTAACTTATATGTTGGACCTCTGGTGGCATAGTGCTTAAAACATTTGACTGCTAACCAGTAGGCAGATGGTTCAAACCCACTAGCCACTCCACGGAAGGGAAGGAAGAATGGGCAATGTACTTCCTTAGAGATACTGCTCGGAAACTTAAGGAGGGGTTGCTATGAGTTGGAGTTGACTCCATGCAGTGAGGATTTTTTTTTTTTTTTGGTTTAACTTATTTGACCACTAGCCAGAAGGCTGGCAGTTCAAACCCATCAGCCATTCCTCAGAAGGAAGATTGAGAGAATCTACTTCCATGAAGATACTACCTCAGAAATCCAAGAAGGGGTCACCATGAGTCATGAGTCGAATCGACTCAATGGCTGTGACTTTTTTTGCTTTGTTTTGTTTAACTTATTTTAAAATGTCTTAGAATGCTTAATGCTTAATACTTTTCATCTAATTTGGCCAACATTTATTACTGATTATAACAGATGCCTTATGATATTCACGGTGGGTACCAGACTTTTAACAAGTATGTACTAATTATATCATTGTTAATATTAGAAAATCTGAAAAAAGACATATCCTTTCTTCTTACATCCTACCTTTCTCCAAAACATTTATCCACTTAAAGCAGGCAAATAGCTTGTTCCTTTATCATCTAGCTCTCATCTCACCATTGAATTCCTCCAATCTGTGTGTACTTAGCATCCTTAAGTTATAGACGCTCATGTAAACCTTGAAACTTATTTTCTCACAGTTCTGGTGTCTAAAAGTCTAAATTAGCATCTTAGCCATGTTGGTTCCTTCTGTGTGTATCCGACCTCCTTTCTGATGTATATCAGCAATCCTTAGTGTTCTTTTGCTTATAAACTATTCTTACATTCCATCTGTCTTCACCTAGGTTTGTATCTGTATGTCTCCGTGTCTATTCTACTATTTCTATAACTTGGAATTAGATTTAGGATACACCCTAAACTGGTATGAGCTCAACTGATTCATTGATTACATTACCTTGGATTCCCTTATAAGTGATTGCGTGACACCACAATACATATAAGGTCGTTATATTCCATTACTTTGTGGAAGGCTATTGGCTCTAACCAAGGCTAACCAATTTAATCATGTGCATTGATGCTCCATGACACCAACTAGAGTAGTGTTTGGCTAAACAACTGGGAACCAGGTTGGTATAACATTGATCATCATAGCCTCTTTTCCAGTTATGTCCCAATTTGGACTTTTGTCTTTTGTGGTGCTTTTATGGAACTTCCTGTTTTCATAGACTTTTGATTTGGGATCTTTCTTAGTCTCTGCTCTACATGAACTTGGAATTCAATAGATGACTTAATAAGAAAACTTGACATTATCTATCAGTCATTTCTACTGAAATAATGACTTGTTTTTGTATCCTATGGAGCAATCTTCTACAGGTGCAACACGTATTTCCAGCATTCCATTCACCACCAAGGAAAAGTACTTCAGGATTCCACTCATCTTACTGGAGTTCTCTCACCTCCAATTCTTAGCCCTTCCATTAGTCACTCCTCTCAAAATAATTATTCCTCTATTTTATGCAGATGTTCTAGATATTCTTAGAAAGATCTCTGGTTTACCACTACTTAGTCCATTTCTCTTTGATACAGATGTAAACATTATATGCTATTAAAATATTATCTATTCTAAAATATGTTAAAATCAGAACAATATACCACATACCACAGTAAGAAATTTGCTCAAGTGAGCATGGTCAAGATGGACATCTAGGTAAAATGGCAATAACACAATTCAAGAGGTCATAATCCATCTCTCTATATTTTTTATTATACAATAAAATTTTTCTAAATCATAGCATTCACAAGATAAAAAAGCATTTGTAATTTCTCATAGGACAAAATGCCAAATTATATTTTTGGAAATATCTTTGTTTTCTGCAAACAAAGCTAAAGTATACTCGTACATCTCCATTTAGATAGAGTTCAAAAGCTTCAAGTTAGTCTAGCAATCTATCTTCATGATCATGTAGAAATATTTCTAAATTGGTGTGAAAATTGAATGCTTGAAAATAGCCTCAGAAATATGCACAGGTTTGAAGTAAGAATTACTAACTTGGCACATAAAGGATTGAGTTTTGTAAACCTTTTATATCTACTCAAATAAATCATCCCAAATAATAATTCTACTATATTGATTGTACAGCATGCTTTATTTCATGTTTCTTTAGATATAAACACATAAAGAAGATAATTCAAAAATCATTTTTTAAGTGACACTCTTTTTGTGAAAGCATTACTGTTTTTAAAGCATTAGACAGAACAATTAATCTTTTTATCTCTGCAAGCAGTGTTTTTAATGAATAGTGGAATGAAACATTTAGAATTTAATATGAAGATTTTGTTTTCATATGCAGTTCCTTTTTTTTCTCAAGGTAGTTACAGAATTTGAAGTTCAATTCTTATTAGAGAAAAACAATAATTTTCTTTCTTCTAAAATCTTGTCTTTCTCTAAAGCATGTATAAACAGATGTTGGTGAAAAATCATAAAAACCTGATTTTTGCAATACTTATATATAAATAAGAAGAGTAGATATGATTTCTCTTTTTATCAGATGGATACCAGCTTTTGTGCTTTATTTTTTCACTTTATATTCATCATACCTATAGAGGGGGATTGTTGTTCCTTTTTTCTTTGGCAATGGGAGGTGACTACATGTGTTGGGAACATACTGAACATTTCTTTGTTAGGAATACTGGTTTCACCTTGATAGAAGGAATGGAAGGAAGTTGTAGGAGATGGATATAATATAGTGGTTAAGAATGTGGGAGCATTTGAATCCAGATAGGTCAATCAAAAAAATTTAGCTCTTCCAATTTATAACTATTTGACACTGAGGATCACTTTCAGTTCCTCCTACTCTTCAAATCAAATGGGGATACGTATAGTTCATACCATAGACTCCTTAATGGGATTGTACATATAGAGTGGTGGCACAGTGCCTGGTTCTCAGCAAATAGTTGCCATAATTGTTTTTATTCTTTCTTTCTTTTTTTAAAAGGAACAGTTTTTTTTTTTTTTTTTTTTTGCTCTTTTATATATAAAATTACATTCATGGGCATTAGGATCTTGGAAAATAAAAGTATCTTAAGTCAGGGGATTAGCAAACCTCAGCCCACAGATAAAACCAGACCACAGCCTGTTTTGATAAATGTAGTTTTATGAACTTTATTATATTTATACTGGCTTTGATCCTGTAATGACAAAGTTGAGTACTTGTGGCAGAGCCTATGTAGTACAAAATGCCTAAAATACTGGCTGTGTGGCCTTTACGGAAAAAAGTTTGTCATTAGAGAGATGCAAATTGAAACCACAATAACATGCTACCTCACCTCTATAAGAATGCCATGATAAAAAAAAAAAAAAAAAAAAACAGAAAACAATAGGGCTTGACAAGGCTGTGGAGAAACTGGGACACTCATCCATTGCTGGTAGGAATAAAAAGAGTGCAGCCAATGGAGAAAACAGTTTAGTGCTTCTTAAAAATCTGAACATAGAAATACCATATGACCCAGCCAATTCCAGCAGAAGTGAAAGTAGGAATTCAAACAGAAACTTGTACAGCTATGTTCATTGCAGCACTTTTCACAATAGTCAAAGTGTGGAAACAATCAAAGTGTCCATAAATAGATGAATAGATAAATCAAATGTAGTATATACAAAAATGGAATTCTACTCGGCCATAAAGAGTAATGAAATCCTGATGCATACCTCAGCATGAATGTAGCTTCAAAACTTCATGCTGAGTGAGTTAAGTCAGCTGTCAAACAACAAATACTATATGATTTCATTTATATGAAATATCCAAATGTATTTTATTTTTGTCAGGTGCTCTAAAATCAGTTTTGACTCTTAACAACACTATGCACAATAGAACAAATAGTGCCTGGTCCTGAGCCATCCTCAAATTCATTGCTATGCATTAGTCCAGCCTGGAAGTCACTTTGTCAGTCCAACCCATGGAGGGTCTTCTCCTTTTCCAGTAACCCTCTACTTTACCAAACATGATATCCTTCTGCAGGGAAAGGTCCCTTTTGACAACATGACCAATGTAGGTGAGGAAAGGTCTGGCTGTTCTTGCTCCTAAGGAGCATTCCAGCTATACTTCCTTAAAGACAGATATGTTAATTCTTCTAGCAGACCATGGTATATTCAATATTCTTTGCCAACCCCACAATTCAAAGGCATTAACTCTTCTTTTGTCTTCTTTATCCATTATCCAGCTTTCACACCAATATGAAGGTATTGAAAATACCATGGTTTGGGTTAAGCAAAGACCTTAGTCTTCAAAGTGATATCTTTGCTCTTCATCACTTTAAAGAGGTCTTTTGCAGAGGATTTGTCTAATGCAATATGTTTCACTTGACTATTGCTTCTGTGAGCATTCATTTTGGATCCAAGTAAAATGAAATCCTTGACAACTTTAATCTTTTCTCCATTGATTGGTCCAACTGTGAGGATTTTTGTTTTGTTTATTTTGAGGTTTAATCCGTACTTAACATTTCAGTCTTTGATTTTCATCAATAAGTGCTTCAAGTCCTCTTTGCTTTCAACAAGCAAGGTTGTGTTATCTACATATCTCAGGTTGTTAATGGATCTTCCTCTGATCCATATGCCACATTCTTCTTCATATAGTCCAGTTTCAAGGATTATTTGCTCAGCATAAAGTCTGAATGTATGGTGAAAGGATACAGCCCTGACACATACATTTCCTAAACTATGCACGATCCCTTTGTTCTGTTCAAATGACCACCTGTTGGTCTATGAACAGTTTTCTCATGAGCACAAATAAGTGTCTGGAATTCACATTCTTCACAATGTTATCCATAATTTGTTATGATCCACACAGTTAAATATCTTTGCATAGTCAATAAAACAAATGTAAATATTTTTCTGGTATTCTTTGCTTTCAGCCAATATCCCTCTGACATCAGCAATGATACCCATCATTCCACATCCTCTTGTAAATCCAGCTCAAGTTTCTCAAAGTTTTCTGTCAGTATACTGCTGCAACCATTTTTAAATATCTTCAGTGAAATTTTACTTGCATGTGATATCAATAATATTGTTCAGTAATTTCTGCATTTTTTTCCAACTACCTTCCTTGGAATGGGCACAAATATGGATTTCTTCCAGTCTGTTGGCCAGGTAGTTGTCTTCCAAATTTCTTGGCATAAACGAGTGCCTCTAATGCTGCTTCTGTTTGTTGAAACATCTCATTGAGTGTTCTGTCAATTCCTGAAGCTTTGTTTTTTGCCAGTTCCTTCACTGCAGCTTGGATGTGTTTCTTCAGTACCATCAGTTATTAATCATATGCTATCTCCTAAAATGGTTGAATATGTACCAATTCTTTTTGGTACAATCACTCTGTGTATTCCTTCCATCTTCTTCTGCACATTGAGGCCTGATTTTTTTAGTTATTTCAGTTTGAGAAATGCCAAGAATGTTCTTCCCTTTTGATTTTCTAACTCCAGTTCTTCACCCATTTTATTGTAATACTTTACTTTATAATACTTTATTTCATTGACCTTTGAAATCTGTTCAACTTTTTTTCTTCACCATTTCTTCCATTTATTTTAGTTACTCTCAGTTAAAGAGCAAGTTTCAGAGTATTCTCTGACAGCCACATTGTTTATTCTTCCTTTCATGTCTTTTTAGTGACCATTGCTTTCTTTATATATGATGCCCTTGATGTTATCCCATAGCTAGTCTGGTCTCCAGTCATTGGTGTTCAATGCATCAAATTTATTCTTCAGATGGTCTATAAATTCAGGTGGGATGTACTCAAGGTTGTATTTTGGCTCTTGCGGACTTGTTTTCCTTTTCTTCAGGTTCGATTTAAACTTGCGTAGGAGCATTTGAAGGACTGTCTGTAGTCTGTCCCTGGTCTTGTTGTGACTAATGATATAGAGCTTCTCCACTGTCTCTTTCCACAGATGTAGTCAACTTGATTCCGGTGTATTTCATTTGTTGAGGTCCATGTGTAAAATCTGTATAGGCCCCCTTCATGTTGCTGAAAAAAATATTTTTCAATGAGTAAGTCATTGGTCTTCTAAGATTCTGTCATATGATCTCCATCCTTTTATTGTTTTTTTATTATTATTATTGTTAAAGCCATATTTTCTAACTATTAATGTTTTGTCTTTGTTTCCATCTTTCACATTCCAATCACCAGTAATTAGCAATGCATGCTGATGGCATGTTTGGTAAACTTCAGAGTGCAGACCTGGGTAAAAATCTTTAATTTCCTCATATTTGGCTTTAGTAGCTGGTGCATAAATTTGAATAATACTAGCATGACCTGATCTTCCTTTTAAGTGTACAGACATTATTGCAATGCTGACAGCATTTTACTTCAAGACAGATCTTGAAATGTTCTTTTTGACAATGAATGTCATTCCCAGCATGATAATCCAAGAAGGTGAACCATATGAAGAAGAATGTGGCATCAGGATTGGAGGAAGAATCATTTACAAACTGCAATATGCTGACGACACAGCTTTGCTTGCTGAAAGTGAGGATTACTTGAAGCACTCACTGATGAAGATTAAATACCTCAGACTGTAGCATGGATTACACCTCAACATAAAGAAAATGAAAATTCTCACAACAGGACCAATAAGAAGCATCACAACAAATGGAAAAAAAGATTGAAGTTGTCAAAGACTTCATATTCCTTCATTATACAATCAACACCAATGGAAGCAGCAGTGAGGATATCAGATGATGAATAACACTGGGCAAATTGTCTGCAAAATACCTCTTTCAAGTGATGAAGAATGAAGATATCTCCTTGAAGACAAGGTGAGCCTGACACAAGCCAAGGTATTTTCAATCACTTCACATGCATGTGAGAGCTGGATAATGAATAAGGAAGACCTAAGAAGAGTTGATGCTTTTGAATTGTGGTGTTGGCAAAGAATGCTGAAAGCACCATGGACTGCTAAAAGAACTAACAAATCTGTCCTGAAAGAATTGCATCCATAATCCTCCTTGGAAATGAGAATGGTCAGACTTTGTCTGAACTACTTTGGTCATGTTGTAAGAAGAGGCCATTCTCTGGAGAAGGATACCATGCTTGGTAAAGTGGAGGGTCAACTAAAAGGGGAAGGCCCTCAATGAGATGGATTGACCCAGTGGCTGCAACAATGGGCTCAAGTATATCCAGGATTGTGGGGCTGGCACAGGACCCAGCAGTGTTTCCTTCTGTGGCACATAGGGTCACTATGAGTCAGAGACAACTTGATGCCACCTAACAACAACAAAGGCGTGGTAGCCCATATGACTGTGAGATGCAGAATGGCTAAAACTAGGCCATTTCAGCTAATTAATGCTTAGGATATTGGTGATTATGTGTTCCATTTCATTTTTGATAACTTCCAATATTCCTAGGTTCATAATGATGACAAGGGTTGGGACAGAAGGAAAAGGGCAAGTTTTACTTAACTCAAAAAAAAAGAAAGCCCTCACTGCTGTTGAGTCGGTTCCAACTCATAGAGACCCCTCCAAGGTGGTATCTCCACAGAAGTAGATCGCCCAGTCTTCCTTCCAAGGAGTGGCTTATGAGTTTGAACAGCCACCCTTCTGGCTACCAGTCAAATGCCTTAGGTACTATGCCACCAGAGTTCCTAAGTTTTGCTTGGGAGGCAGGAAATTTATGTTAATGGTGGAGAAATAATTTGGAGAAGTATAGAGAATGGTTGCACAACTTGAAGAATGCAATTATTGTCACTGAAATGTACATGTAGAAATTGTTGGGTTGGTATATGTATTGTTATGTATATTTGCATCACAATTTTTTAAAAAGTAATATATGGTTTTTGGTTTATATATTATATTCATGATGTTGGCTATATAATATAGCATCAAGTTCAATTGAAAAAGACTCAGAATTTCTTTAACTGTACAGTGTCACTAAACTGCTAGATACCTTTCAGTGTCATAGATTATAACCCTCACTTTACTCATCAATTAAATAAATAGATATATCTATTTATTTTTACTTTTCTTTTAAAATTTTTACTGTGATTTGGGTGAAATTTCACAGAACAAATTCATTTTCCATGTATTAGTTCATGCAAATTTTGTCTTACGACATTGACTTCAATTTCCCACATTGTAACAGCTCTCTTCCCACTTTCTCCCCATAATTACTTCTTACCTGTGTCCTGGTGACCCATGCACTCCTGCCTCACTGAGCTGTCTCCTTGTGCATATACTACACTTCTATTCTTCCATGATTGATCTCTCCAAGGAGTATATCTACATACTGTAAATATTCAGCTCATATGCCTGTCTTTTGTGGCTAGAAGGCTAGAAGTCAAAGGAGTAGGTTCAATTCCAGACTTGAAGGGCATGTAGGGGTCATAGTATCAGAGGTTTCACCAGGCTCTATCAGACCAGCAAAACTGGTCATTCTTCTTTCTTTCTTTTTTTTGTTTTTTTTTAATGATTCTGAGTTTTGTTCCATATTGTTCTCCCACTCTATCCAGGATCTCCTACAAAGGTATCCCTCCAAGTGGTTGACAGTGGTAGCAGGGCACCATCTAGTTCTTCTTGTCTCATGGTCATATAGGCTGAGGATCACATGGTGTATGTACCAATACCTTGGACAAATTGTTTCCATGTGTCTTCGTGTGTCTTTGGTTTTCTTCATTCTTCTTTGCTCTGGATGAAGAGAGACTTGCCATTGCATCTAGATGGCTGCTTACAAGCTTTTAAGATCCCAGGGGCTAATCAGAAAACTGGGATGTGCAACAATGTTTTTGTGTAGTATGTTATGGCAATTGAGATTGATGTCCCCTGAAACCATGGTCCCAAGTCCACAGGTCCAACTACTCACTCCATCCAGGTAGCTGGCTGTGGCCGGGAAGTCACCACAACTTTGTCCCTTATCAGGTCTAATAAATTCCTGGATATTCTTACAGAACAAAGAAACATGCTTGTAGATTCATTGTTGCCAACCCTATACATGGTCATGGGCACATTACCCCCTTCCTAGACACACCTGATCATTCAATGTGTCCCATCTATCTACCCTAGATCAATGATTGCCATCACTGAAAATGATGTATGTGCAAAAAGTTTCATCTTTGTTGTCTGTATCTCCCATGTACTTTTTTATGTCTTCCTCTTCCTCAATGCCACTGTGTTGATCATTCATATTTGGTGGATACTGCACAACAACATTGTTCCATGTCCTACTTTTGCCAGCACCATTTGTTGAACAGAAAATTTCTTCCCCATTTAATTGATTTTAGCCCTTTGTCAAAGATCAACTGACCATAGGTCTATGGATCTATTTCTGGATTCTCAATTCTCTTCCATTGGTCTATGTGTCTTTTGTTGTACTGATAGCAGACAGTTTTAACTATTGTGGCTGTATAGTAGGTTTTGAGATACAGTTATGTGAGACCTCCTACTTTGCTCTTCTTCGATAGTGCTTTGCTTATTTAAGGTCTCTTTTCTTTCCATATAAAGTTAATTTTTTTTTTCCATATCCTTAAAGAATGTTGATGGGATCTGGATTGGAATTGCTTTGAATGTATAGATTGCTTTGGGTAGAATTGACATTTTCACAGTGTTCAATCTTCCGTCCATGAGCATGGTGTGTTATTCCTTTCGTTTAGATCTCTTATGATTTCTTGAAGTAGTTTTCTTTGTACAGATCTTCTGGTCCCTGTTCAGAATTATTCCCAAGTATTTTGTATTTTTCAGTAGCTATTTTAAATGGTTTTGATTTTCTTATTTCATTTTCAGCAATCTCTTTGCTACTGTAGAGGAATCCAACAGATTTTTTTATGTTGATCTTGTTTCCTACCATTATGCTAAATCTCACAATTAGTTCCAGTAGTTCTTTTGCCGAGTCTCTTGAGTTTTCTGTGGGATCATATCATCAGCAAATCGGGATAGTTTGACTCGATCTTTACTAATTTGGGTGTCTTTGATTTCCCTTTCTTGCCTTATGGTCCTGGCTAGGACTTCCAGTACACTGTTGAATAGAAATAGTGCTAGAGGTCATCCTTGTCTGCTTCCTGTTCACAAGGAGAGTAGTAATAGTCTCTCTCCATTGAGAATAATGTTGGCTGTTGGTTTTGCATATATGCCCTTTATAT
>NW_006922044.1:1439388-1454009 GCF_000298275.1 Orycteropus afer afer | reverse complement strand
CAGAAATGGGTGTTGGATTTTATCAACTGTCTTTTCTGCATGAGTTTATATGATCATGTGGTTCTTTTCCTTTGTTTTATTTAGGTGATGGATGGTGTTGATTTTTTTTCTAATGTTGAACCATCCTTCATACCTGGTATGAACCCCCCCTGGTCATAATGTTTTACTTTTTTGATATGTTGTTGGAGTCTATTGGCTAGGATTTTGTTGAAGATTATTGTGTCTATATCATGAGAGATATTGGCCCATAGTTTTCCTTTTGAGTGATGTCTTTGCCTGGTTTTGGTATCAAGGTTATGCTTGCTTCATAAAATGCATTTAGGAGGATTCCATCCTTTTCTATGTTCTGGAATGTTTGAGTGAGATTAGTGTTAGTTATTCTGTGAAAGTTTGGTAGAATTCTCCAGTGAAATGGTCTGGGTTGGGACTTTTTTGTTGATAATTTTTTGATGACCTGTTCAATTTCTTTTGTTATAGGTGTGTTCAACTCAGTCTGTGTTAGTTCAGGTAAGTCATATGTTTCCAGAAATCGATCCATTTCTTACAGAATTTCAAATTTGTTACAGTACAGTTCTTCATAGTATCTTGGTATTATCTTTTTATTTCAGTTGGTTCTGTTATGATGCCACCCATTTTATTTCTTTTTCATGTTATTTGTATTCTCTTCCCTTTTTCTTTTGTCAAATTTGCCAGTAGTTTGTCAACTTTATTGATATTTTCAAAAAACCAACTTCTAGTCCTGTTGATTTTTCCTATTGTTTTTCTATTTTCAGTTTCATTGATTTCTACTCAAATCTTTATTATTTCCTTTCTTCTGGTGACTGTAGGCTTTTCTTTTTCTAATTGTTGGAGATGTTGGTTTAAAGTGTTGATTATGGCTCTTTCTTCTTTGATGTGTGCATTTATTGCTATAAATTGGCTCCTGATCACTGCTTTGGCTGTGTCCCAAAGATTTTGGTATGTTGTGTTTTCTTTCTCTTTTGATTCAAGGAAATTTTAATTTCAATTTTTATATCTTCTATTACCCAGTCATTCTTAAGGACGATGTTTTTTACTTTCCATGTGTTTGCTCTTTTTCTGTTAATCTTCCTATTGTTGATTTCTAATTTGATAGCATTGTGATCTGAGAAGATGCTTTGCAGTATTTCAATGTTGTTAAATTTAGTAAGGCTTCCTTTATGGCCTAACATATGGTGTATCATAGAGAATGTTCCATGTGCACTGGAAGAGAATGTATATTGTGCTACTGTTGGGTGAAGTGTTCTGTAGATGTCTATAAGGTCAAGTTAGTGGATTGTATTGTTTAGCTCCTTTGCATCTTTGTTGAATTTCTTTCCAGTTATTCTATCTTTCATTGAAAGTGGTGTATTCAAGTTTCCTACTATGACTGTACAGACATCTGTTGTCTTTTCAATTCTTTTAAAGTCTGATTTATGTATTTTGAGGCTCTTTGATTGGGTCCATAGATATTTATTATGATTATGTCTTCCTGTTTGATTGATCCTTTAATCATCATATAATGTCCTTCTTTGTCTTTTATGGTGGATTTTGTCTTAAAGTCAATTTGATCAGAAATTAATTAATTCTGCTCTTTTTTTTGTTGTTGTTGCCATTTGCTTGATGTATATTTTCCTACCTTTAATTTTTAGTCTATTTTTGTCTTTGTCTCTAAGATGCATCTCTTGTAGATAGCATATTGATGGGTTGTGTTTTCTTATCCAGTCTGCATCTCTCCATCTCTTGAGTGGTGAATTTAACCCATTAACATTCAGTGTAATTATCAACAAGTTTGAATTGGTTGCTGTTTTGTTATGTGTTTTTTCATGGTGTTGCTAGTTTCTTTTTCCATATAATTTTCTGTGCTGTATTTATTATGTTCATGAATCACGTTATCATTTCTTTCATTGCTCTTGTTTTAGTATTTACTAAATATTTGTTCTTGTCCTCTTTTTTTTTTTGATGTGGAGGTTTTTTCTTTTTTTTTTTTTTTTTGAGGTTTCCCTGTGATTTATAATTTTCTCCCTGAGTTTAGACCATTCCATTCTATCTTGCAACTCTCTTAACTTCCTCACCATTTAGAAGTTGTGTAACTCTACTGTTTTCCCCCTCTTTTTGGTTTATAGTTGTCCTCATTTGCCAATTGATGTCTCTGTTTCCCTGTTTACAATCTTGTAAGCTTATTTTATTGTGGATACTTCCATAAATGGGTTGCTTTCTGGGTTATGTCATTATGTGTTTTAATGGCCAGTTGTTTGCTATCTTTGGTTCTCTGTCCAAAGGACTCCTTTTAGCATCTCTTGTAAGGTTGATGTAGTTTTAACAAATTCCCTTAGTTTCTGCCTTCTGGAAATCTCATAATTTCACCATATTTGAGGAACATAGTGGCTAAGGCACTTGACTGCTAACTAGAAGGCTGGTGGTTCAAACCCACCAGCCACTCCTTGGAAGGAAGATGGGGCAATCTACTTTGGTAATGATACTGCCTCAGAAACCCAAGGAAGTATTGCTATGAGTAGGGTCCAACTCGATGGCACATATAATTGTTGGTTGGAAATTTTTCTCTTTTAGGGTTTTATATATACCATCCCTTTGCTTTCTTACTTGCATGGTTTCTGTTGAAAAATCACAGCTTATTCTTATTGGTTGTCCTTTGTAAGTAACTTTTCATTTTTCCTGTGCTGATTTCAGGATTCTTTCTTTGTCTTTGGTTTTGATGAGTTTGATGATGATATTTCTTGGTGATTTTCTTTTCTGGTCTATCCTGTTTGGGGTTCATTGGATTTCCGTAATGGAAATATTTTTATCTTTCATCATATCAGGGAATTTCTCTTCCAACAAATCTTGGACCATTTTCTCAGTGGTTTTCTTTTTTTCTTCATATTCTGGAATTCCAATTACATGTAGGGTATTCCTTCTGATGTTATCCCACAGGAACCTTAGGCTTTCTTCATTTTGTTTTGAACTTTTTTTTTTGTCTGATTGATCCCTTTCTAAAGGCATATTCAGGTACTTGTCTTCAATTTCATTAATTCTGTCTTCCATTGATTCAATTCTACTCTTTTATCCTTTCAATGTGTTATCTATTTCTGAAAATTTAGTATTAATATTCTACATTTCTATCTGCAGATTGTGTATGATTTCTAATTTTTCATTGATTTTGTTGTTTTGTTCTTCTATTTTCTTCTGAAATTGTTCTAGGTTTTTGTCTGTATTTTTCTTAATTTTGTCAGTGTTTTCCTTGATTTCTCTCTCAATCCTTTGATGGCATCTGAATATAATTCTTTTGAATCTCTTATCAAGGCATTCCAATGCTGCTTCTTCCTCAGGAATGTGTTCTGGGTCTGTATTCTACTCCCTTGTTTCTACTGCTTTATTTTACTTCTTTATGTGTATTATGATGATCTGTTGTCTCTGAGTCATTGTGATTTTTTTCTTAATTTGTGATTGTATGTGGAAGTGATTTGCCCAAAATTTTCAATTTCTTTGGAATTTTTTTTTTTTTTTTTTTTTCTGTGTTATAGTGCCTAAGGTATTTGACTACTAACCAAGTGGCTGGTGGGTTTGAACTTCTTTGAAGGAAGATTGGGAAATCTATTTCTGTAGTGATATAGTGATATTGCCTTGGAAACCCAAGTAGGGGTCACCATAAGTCAGACCCAACTTCATGGCAGTGAGTTTGGCTTTTTTGGTTTGGAGTCAGCAGGGTACTTTTTTTTTTTTTTTGCTAGTTGGCAGCACTTATGCATTCATCACCTATTTTCTGGTGGTTGTGATAGAGAATGAGAGTGGCTGTACATATCTCTGTTAACTGTTTGTGAAGAGCAATTAAGGGTGAGTCAGGATCTTATTGGTGTCATGTATCACTGGCCATTTTGTGCAGAAGGAAGTGGTGATCTTCACTCAATTAGTGGAGCTTCTGGAGGAGCGGGTGTGGTTGAATGGTATGGGCATGGTTGCTGCCCCACCTCAGAGCCAGACAAAAATAATAGTTTTAAAAAATCAAAAAAGTAAAAACAAGAGGACAAAAAGCACACTGCTTAAACACACAGGAGCAGTCACCAAAAAGAGACAAAAGAAAAAAAAAGGAAAGGCAATAAATGTGACAAAATATTTAAGAAATACTTTAAAAAGACCAAAGAAGTATGTATAAAAAAAGGGAAAAAAATGCGCACAATATCTGTGGAGGGGGGAATAATAGAAAAGAGGTAGAGTAGGAGAATAATGAAGAAAAATAATTGGAAAAATGCAAAAAGATTAAAAAGGAATGGTGAGAATAACAAGAAAGAAAAAAAGCAGAGCTAGGGAAAGGGTGGAGAGAAAAAGCTGAAAAATAAAAATAGAACTTGGAATGAAAAGAAGAAAGAATGGGAAAAATAATTTAAAAAAAATAAAAAGGAAGAAGAATTTTAAAACACAAAAACAAACAAACTAAAATTAAAAAAAAAAAGAAAGAAAGAAATCTGGGTGGGGTAGGGCAGGTTACCCAGGCTACATCAGAGCACACAGACTGGGATGGAATAGCTGCTGGCCCAGAAGGTGGGTGCTGGTGAGTTATGGACACCTCTCTGTTCACCAAGGAGGTGTGGGTTATATGAGTAACAAGGGGAATATTGCACCTTTCCAGTCTTTGGTGTCTGGTATGTCCTTGCTGTCCCTGGCAAGTAGAGCCAGATTCTTAGGTCTCTGGAATCTGAGAGAACACTGTCACTTTAAATATTCTAAATGGTGGAATTAGTTGTAAATATTCAACATGGCTGTGTTCTCTAGACATACAAATGTCCACATTTTAGCCCATCTGCTTCTTTGTTATTTCCCTCTCTATTCACCAACCACTAGTGCAGTCCTCTGTGTACCCCCTGCCTAGAAGGGCCAATTATTAGGTTAACTCTTAGGTCCTTACACCACTTGGAAATATCCAAACTTGTCTGTGCCATTAGGATCACTGACAGTCTGCAGCTCTGTGTGTCTCCTTTTTCACCGTTTTCATGCAAGTTCTTCCACTAGCTGGAGTTTAGTCCACTTCTGTATCCTTCCTGGAGCTCAGGGCTCCAGGATCATCTTCTGTATTTGTGTTAACTGCTTCCTCTTTTCTTTGTTGAAGAGGGTCTGTGTAGTTTGTCTGCATATTCCACCATCTACTGGAACCCCTAGATGAATTTGTTTTAAAAAATTATCTCCAACTATATTTGTATATTATGATAAAGAAGTAAAAAAAAAAAAACAAAACCAAAACTGCCATCAAGTTGATTCTGACCCATAGAGACCCCTTTTGGGTTTCTGACATGGTAAATCTTTGTGGGAGTATGTTGCCCATCTTCCTTCCATGGAGTGGTTGGTGGGTTTGAACCACAAACCTTCTGGTTAGCAGTCAAATGCCTCAAGCACTACACCACGAGAGTTCCTTATACTAAAGATGTAGAGCTTGAAAAGCGAAGATTGTAAAGTTTATGAAATTTTTATTCAATTAAAAGAGTACAGTGTGGATACTACATCTGTCATTCTCCTTATTATACACTAAATTATTTGCAATATTTATGCGCATTATTTTTTTTTTTCTGAAGAGGATCTTATGCGTGATTTTTTTTTCCTTATTACTTGTAGGTGTTTTGAAACTGTTTTAAAACTCAGTAAATGATTTTAAATGGAAAATTATCAAGTCAAGAGTTACAAATCTGATTTTGTTGCATTGGGATTTATTTGCATGATTAATCTTCTACTAATTTTTAATAATATCATGCTGTGACAATTAACCATCAGTGCTTGTCTCTATAGTTGAATATTGTTCAATTCAGTCATCTCTCATATTTGTCACAGATGAAATTTAGTTAATATGAATTTGTTTTTAATAGAAATATAATTTCTGCTCTGGTGGCATAGTGCCTAAGGTATTTGACTGCTAACCAGAAAGTTGGTGGCTCAAACCCACCAGGCACTCCTCAGAAGGAAGACTAGGCAATCCACTTCCATAACTGCCTCGGAAATCCAAAGAGGGCTCTCTATGAGTCAGAAATGACTCAACGACAGTGAGAGTTTGACTAATGTTCTAAAATTAAGTATTTTACTGTCGCCAACAAAAGCTGAGGCACATAATGTTAACTCATTTGTCATTTTTTCTTCAGTTAAATAGATAAAGCAAGTTTCCATTGGATCTATACAAATGTTCAGTTTTGTAGAGATTTCTCCTGTGTACATTAAACTTAATCAGTGAATCTAAGAGAAAATTTCCCTTAGTAATTTATAGAATATTATACTATGTCATTATATCCATTCAATAAAAGTCACAAATCTGTAATTTTAGTAATGTTGATCCATTTTATATAAAAGCTGAATCATTTATGTTTATGAGACAAAATTTCTCTTTATTAAGATTTCATTTAGTATCTTGGAAATTGAAGAAAATGGCTTAATCATTTTTGTTACAAGGTTAGTTTAACTCTTTAGTGAAAACTATGATATTTATACACTAGAAAAAGTTTCAAAATTCTAAAAGAGCAGTATAATTTTGTAGAGTGTTAATTAACCATAGCATCACTTTATTTAAACTAAAAAAAATTCTAACTATGCAACTACATGAGAACCCACACAGAGATTCTAAAGCAGAATTTAAAACATATGAAATAATTTTCCTCTAATGTCTTAAAACTCTTATGAGAACATTAGGACTTGATACACTAAAACATTTTTTATAAGTATTTGAAACTCCTGAGGTTGTCTGACTGTTCACAATCATTTTTATTTTCTCTATCCTTACACAACATACCTAACAGTCCCTGGGCTTAGACCAAACTATTCAATCAAGACAAGAAGTCTTTTCATGTTTTGTAGAAAAAAATACTAAAATAAAACACTAAGATATTATTATTCACAGTTACATTCTCAAGGAATAAGATTATATTGAGTTAGATAAATTTGTTAAGAAAAATAATAATAGTTTTAATGAACAGAAACAGCAAACATGAGTCTTTAGGGTTCATGTTTATAATAGATTTTACATTTAAAATGTCTTCCATTTACATTTTTATTTGCTCAATTCAATTAAGTAAGGCATTTGAGCACGCTGAAAGAATTATTTTGCTTTTATTTGTATATTTTAAATTTTATAGGCCATCCATTTTATTATCACTGAAATGAGTTAATTTTCAACATCATTTAACAAAATCAATATCTTTCCTCTGTAGAACTCAAATATGCCAGAAAATTTTGATTTCTAAAATATAACTGAAGACTTTAATAGCTTGAATTATATAAGTATATAGGAGTTATCACTCAACATCTATCTCTGTATCTCATCAAAATTTATTTGCATGTAACAGCATGTCCTACTGTTGTTGTTGTTGTTATGTGCAGACCCGAGTCATAGTGACCCCTCCTTGGGTTTCCGAGGCAGTATCACTACAGAAGTAGATTTCCCAACCTTCCGTCTGAGGAGTGGCTGGTGGGTTTGAACCACTTCTGGTTAGCACTCAAGTGCCTTATGCACTATGCTACCAGAACTCCCTATTTCCTACTAGAAGCAGAAATTACAAAATGATATACTTAATGTTTTCTTAGTTTACTTTATCCTCTACACTCACGAAAGTGGATCAGTCTGTTATAGAGAAATATATTTTCAAATTTATATATTTATTCACATTATTTTGGTTTTCCCAAACAATCTTTTTTTTTTGAAGACTTACCACAAAACAGCCCGGTGGTTATGCAGATAATGTAGGAATAAACTTTAATGTCTTCTTTTATTTGTAACAACTTTTCTAAGCAGAAATAATCCCTGAGAATAGGATATGCTCAGAGATGTCGAGATCTTTCATAAATTCATCTAGAAAATGACAAAGACATGAAAAACAAAATAAAAGAGTTTTTTTTGAGCACATTTTATTTGTATCATGTTTCCTTTTCTCCCTGCAAATGTTTTTTATGATTTAGTATAAAAAGTGACTGGGAAAAACATTGTCCATCTGCCCTTGGACTAATTGACTATCAAAAAACATTTTCAACCGTATCCAGAATACATAAATCATCATCATCATCATCATCATCATCATCATCTCAATATAGTTTTTCAGCCTTACAGATATTTAGAAGACATGATGAGTCTTTGCTATACAAGTGAATTATTTGTTGTTGTCTAATATACTCTACAAGCACCATAGTATGCCTACTCCTCACTTATTCATTATTTCATCATCCATCATTTTGCATTCAGGACAGTAGTAAAAAATCCACATTTGACTATTTTGCGTATGAACAAAATACCTCTGGCAGTAATCAATAGCAAGGTGCAAGGTGAGAATAACTCTGGCTATGATGGTTAAGGCTATGTGTCAACCTGGTTGGGACATGATTCTCAGTGCTTCTGCAGTTATATTATGATGTAATTTGGCAGTTGTGCAATGATGTAGTCATTCTCCATTTTGTGGTCTGATGTAGTCATACTCCCTTTTTTTCATACCAATTTTCTCATAATGACCTGGTCTTTGGAAACTAACCATGTTGAAAAGTGAGGAGTGGGTATACATAGAATCAGATGCTATAGGGCCAAAGGAAGAAAGAAAATATGTAGACCTGATATTGGAATATGGCTTTGGAATAAAATTGCTCTAATTACATGTTTGCAAAGTCACAGTGATCATAGAACCATGAACATTACTACAGAGCCATGTATGATAATCCTTTTGCTCATATAAACATGGGGCTAAACATAAAGTAATATTTCTAAGAAAAATTATAACATTGCATTAACTGAAAACCTTATGCCAGGCACTATGATAGTTATTTGAATTGAATTTACCTTATTTAGTGCACCCAATAATCCTAAAAGATACATGTTTTTATTACCTCCATTTTACTGATGAGAATCCTGGAATATACAGAGAAATTAAGTTTATTGTCCCAAGATCACATGATTTATAAGTGTGCTATCCCTGGTCAATCTACCTTGAAAGCCTGTATTCACCATAAGCATGTATATATGACCTGCCAAAGAGCCTTGCATCAAAAAGATACTTCATCACTATTGCATAGAACTACAGAGTCACATGCTTAGAAATGCTCTTATTTATCTTATACAATTTCCTTCCAACACATGCTTCATTTTCCCTCTACAGCATTCAGTTCACCTATTGTTCAACATGTCCATGAACAGATCACTCCCGGCTGGCTGGCCTTTCCCTCTTTGGTCAGTTTTCCTGACACTGAGGATCATTTACTAGGGCCAAACATTCCAAATGCTAATGAGTCATCCACAAACCAGAAAGATAAGATTGTTATTTTCATAGAATATTCTCATTACTTTATAGTGAAAGAGATAATGGAAAACAAATAAATTAACAGGAAAGTATTCAATGATATAATGACTTTGAAGAATACAAAACAATTTAATGTGATAAAGTATGAACTGGGGTCTTTAAAATTGGATGGTCAGAGGCCTTCCTAAAAATGTCGTTGTTGTTGTTAGGTGCCATCAAGTCTGCAAACTAAACGACTCATAGCAACCCCATGCACAGCTGAACAAAACGCTGCCTGATCCTGCACCAGCTCCATGATCCCTGCTATGCTTGAGCCCATCATCACAGCCACCATGTCAATCCATCTCATTGAAGGCTTTCCCCTCTTTTGTGGATCCTCCACCCTACCAACCATGACAGCCTTCTCCAGGGAATGGTCCCTTCTGACAACATGACCAAAGTAGGTGAGATGAAGTCTGTCCATTCTCGCTTCCAAGGAACATTTCCGCTGTACTTCCTCCAGGACAAATCTGTTAGTTTTTTTAGCAGTCCATGGTACTTTCAGCATTCTTCGCCAGCACCACAACTCAAAAGCATCAACTCTTCTTCGGTCTTCCTTATTCATTGTCCAGCTCTCACATGCATATGAGGCGATTGGAAATATCATAGCTTGTATCAGGTGCACCTTAGTCCTCAAGGAGACATCCTTGCTCCTCAGCACTTGAAACAATTTCTTTGCAGTTGACCTTCCCAATGCTACACGTCGTGTAATGTCCTGACTGCTGCTTCCGTTGGCATCAATTGTAGAACCAAGCAACTTGAATTATTTGACAACCTCAGTCTTCTCTCCATTTATTGTGCTGCTGCTCATTGGTTCAGTTGTGAGGATTTTAGTTTTCTTTATATTGAGACATAATCCATACTGCAGACTGTATTCTTCAACCTTCATCAGTAAGTGCCTCAAGTCCTCACTTTCAGCAAGCAAAGTTGTATCGTCTGCGTATCTCAGGTTGTTAATGATTATTCTTCCAATCCTGATGCCATGTTTTTCTTCATATAGTCCAGCTTCTTGGATTATTTGCTCAGCATATAGATTGAATAAGTGTGGGGAAAGGATACAACCCTGACGCACTCCCATATTTGTGCCCATTCCAAAGAAAGGTGATCTCACAGAATGTGGAAATTATAGAACAGTATCATTAATATTGCACGCAAGTAAGATCTTACTGAAGATAATTCAAAAACGTTTGCAGCAGTATATTGACAGAGAACTTCTAGAGGTTTAAGCTGGATTCAGAAGAGGACGTGGAACAAGGGATATCATAGCTGTTGTCAGATTGATCTTGGCTCAAGGCGAAGAATACCAGAAAGATGTTTACTTGTGTTTTATTGACTATGCAAAGGCATTTGATTGTGTGGATCATGACGAATTATGGATAACATTGAGAATAATGGGAATTCCTGAACACTTGATTGTACTCATGAGGAACCTGTCCCTTGACCAGGAAGCTGTTGTTCGAAGGTAATGAGGGAACATTTCCTAAAAGTACTTAGCTGAAACCACGATGATCTGAAAAATCTAAATATGAAAAAATAAGTAGGAAAATTCTCCATGTAGTGGAGAAAACTTATGCAGATTTGCATAAGCACCACAGAATAGAGGGAGGTCTATATATCAAAAGAAAAGTAACTGTGGGGGCACTGTATAAGACAGGGGGAGAAGGTGAGGACATTTTATCTCCCTTTGAGGAGATAGGATTTCCTGCTAATACCAGATGACTTTATGCAAGAAAGTGACATTAACTGATTTATGATTTTAAGGTGCAACTGTAGATGTGTGGAGAGTTGATGATGGGCGCCAGAATGGAAATTTGGAGACCAGAAAAAAAGCTGTTGCTATTATATGGTGTTACCTTGTTGATAGTAGTGGGGATTGTATACAGATGATTTCAAAATGTGTTTGGAGGTATATCTGAACGTACTTGTTCATAGATTGCATGTAACAGGGAAAGAAAGAAAGCAATAAGTAGTTGACTTGGATTTTTGACTTGGGAAAAAGCATGTTTCACTATTCTATTTACTGACATACAGAATATAGTAGAAGAAGAAAATTAATTTCAGAGAGCACTGAAGGTTACTTTTTGGACTTGTAAGTTTTAGGTATCTATTATTTTTTAAATAAAGTAGATAAAATCTATCTCTCTATGGTTTTTATTCATTCTTTTTTCTATTTATATCATTTAATACTATAGCCAGAGATGCTAATACCTCTTCTGCATGGAAGCATTTAAAAAGTTGAAAGTTTTCTCTGATCAGGTAATATTAACATTCTTCTAATGCTTTTCTTAAGATGTGTTTCCCTCACCATCCCTTTACTATCTTTGAATATGTTTCAACTTGCTTATATCAATTCAAAGTGAGGATCTAAGAACTGAACATAACTGGGAAGAGAGATACATCTGATATATATTTTTCTAAGGTGGATTTTCATGTTAGAATCATAAAATGCCAAATCCTCCTGTTCTAAGAAGTAAATGATAAGCAGATTCCATTATATACAACTGTATCTTTTTTTTTTTTTTCCATTACACAATACATGCCATCTTGCTTAACTGCATTAGCTTAAGACTAGGATAGGTTGGTAGGAAAGTTGGTAGCAGAATACTCTGTAAGGATGGTAATTCATGGTTATGTACTAAAGGGTGTGGTCTAGAGTGCCAGTGGAAGAATTCAGTTTCCAGTAATTGGGGAGGGAAGTATTTAAAGGGAATGATCGAGACCGGCAATGTTATGCAACTGAAAGAGTCACATCTCTTTAGTACAGAGTAAAGTAGGACAATATATGGGGTTGTAATAAACCAAGTCTGAGTGAAAAATAGTATGTATTATTACTGACTAAGAATTATATTCTTCTTTTTAATTAAAAATTTTTAATAATCTGAAGATGAGAAATTAGAAATGTCTTTAATTTTGGATCCTCACCTTTATCTAGCCAAAGAGAGCATCAAGTACATGATATCAGAGTCAGGCTTGTGTCCTGGTATCCAAATTTCAGACTATCCAGCTGAATAGATTACATCTAATCCTGACATCCTTCTTTGAGAAAGATATTTTGAATTTGAAAGTATTTAGAATTGACAAACCATTCCATATGTCCTGGGAGTTTCCCAGGGGCTATAAAACTCTCTGTTTAGAAGATTCAGAGAAACCAAAGAATCTGTCTGGAGGTGAGTCACTGGTTTGAGTTTTAATTAGAATAAGAGAAAGGAGAGTTAAGAGAAAAAAGATTTAGTAGATAATAGACAAGAGGAAAGGAGGTTTATAGTCTCTGCTAGCAGTTTGGGCTCCAGCAGGCAGTGGGCTGGAATAGATTCAAGATGTCCTCTACATTGGCTCATTTCTCAAGAGATTATTTATACCTGAGTCTGAGGAAATGGGGATGAGGTCTATGTGATCAGAACTGGAAGGCTATGTGACTAGTTTCAGACTCAGTGGCACCTGGACACTTCTGAGGGTGTACTGGGCACTGCTTTTTGGATCTGCTTGTGTTTGCTTTGATTAAAAAAGAAAAAAAAAAAAGAAAAAACAAAACAAAAAAACCACCACTGTCAGTTAGGAGCTTAATTGCCCACAGCTATCTTAAGGACAGGTTAATACCTTCCAGGGGGGAGGTGGTTACTACATGGTAGGGAGTAAGAAGGGAAATGGCTTGCAGTTTTCTTACAAGTGTGGCTGAACAAAATGGTGTCTGAGACACATTTTGGTGGGTTGCAGTAACCAATCATGAACCATACCAAAACAGCATAAAGTAACTAGGGATATTTAGCTATAGAAAATTTTAGAGGAGAAATTATAGTTCCTTTCAGATGTTAGAAAATTTACTCTGTAAAAGAGGAATGAGTCTTCTTTTATGTGATCCAAAGGGTAAAACTAAGACCACATAGTAAGAATTAAAGGAAAAAATGTGAAGAAAAATGTCCTAATAATTACAGTTATTGATCCAATTAATGTGATACATTATAAGAAGTCTGCAGGAGTACAAGAGAGTTGAACAGCCACTTGGAGGAAAAAGGACACAGAGAAAAAGTGAGAACTGCATGACCTTTAAAATTTCTTACAGCACTGAAATATAACATTCTACAGTAAAATTTGTCATAGTCTAATTCAATACTTATGGTAGACATTGAAATACAGATTTGTTGATACACCATGCAGGAACAGAGAAGATGCTATTCAATAATTTTCAGTTCTTAGGTGAAAATTCAATGAAGCCTAGATTGTAATCAAATCATTATTGTTCCTACATTCAAAAATCTCTCCTGAAACTTACAAAAATTATTAACAGAATATCATTATGATATTCCCTTCTTAAAGATGGAAAGTAAGATTCAACATATACCATTGAGGTTCAGAGACTGAATATTTTGCCTTCAAATATTCCACAGATTCATTAGTGATTAACAAGTTATTAATATATCTTGAATTTGAAACTTGTTTCTCTAACTAAAGAAAAACACTTTATCAAAAATAATTAAGTCACAATTTTATGGCTGAGTCTTAGAAGGCAGCAGACAATGTGAAAAAATATGTATGTCTATCTATCTATATCTCTCTTTATCTCTGTATATATATATATATATATATATACATACATATATACACAGAGAGATGTATATCCATATATATCTCCTCCCTATTTAGTCCTTCAAACCTACTTAGGCAGTTAGAGTAGAATGAGGTTGAAAGGTCAAGAAGTACCAGGAATTGCAGAGAGGGAAAAGAAGAGAACTCTACCAAGACACCATCAAACTCTATAACTCTAATTACCCAAACAAACAAACAAACAAATAAATAAATAGATCCACTGCCATGGACTGGATTACAACTCATAGGAACCCCCATTCAAGGCTTTAAATCTCTGTGGATGTAGATTGCCTCATCTTCCTCCTACGGAGCAGCTGGTGGCTTGAAATTGCCAACCTTCTGGTTACCAACCAGATGCCTTAATCCACTATACAACCAGTACTCTGTACAACTCTAAATGCTCCTGAATAAAAGCTTTGCAAGTATCAGTGAAATTGAGTACACAAAAAACAGTTACTATTTAATCCACTCCTACGTGCAAATATTCAAGAGAATAAATTCCTTCCATCAAGTTATTTTTAAAACAGGAGGTGGGTGAATGCCAAGATCAGTGAAGTTAAGGCTGTTTGTTTTTAACATCATATGTATTGGGCCCCTTTTTTTCAAGTACTTAACAAAAAATGTCTCAGTAACACAAAAGATAGATTAGGTTAAAGAGAATTAGCTCGAGTAGACAAAGCCAATTACTATAATGAAATGTGCAAAGACCTGGAGTCTGAAAACCAAAAGGGAAGAACACGCTCAGCATTTCTC
>NW_006922044.1:1426476-1437078 GCF_000298275.1 Orycteropus afer afer | reverse complement strand
TTCATTACAAGAAAAGTAAAGGCCAAGTTATCTCCAACATAAGTATACACACCAGGGCTATATACATGTAATCTTAAAAGTTCATGTTTAGCTACTGTTTTGAAACTAGTTTAACTACACAAATATGGCCTTATAATTTTTTTCATTTATTAAAAAACAAACCAAAACCACTGCCATCAAGTTGTATCCGACTCATAGGGACCCTTCCTTGGGTTTCCCAGGCAGTATCACTACAAAAGTAGATTGCCCAACCTTCTTTCTGAGAAGTGGCTGGTGGGTTTGACCTTCCAGTCTTATGGTTAGCAGTCAAAAGTTTATTCTCATCTCCTGTTGTTAGAACCCAGAGAGTTTTACAATTTATTTGTTATTCTCAGAGGAAAATATGAAGGATGCAAAAGTGAAGAAAATTATTTTAAAGATCCCTGAAAAACACTAAAATATGTATTAATAATATATTAATTTGATAACATAACATAAACACAAATATGTTTATAAGAACACAGGAATGGTATAATAATACTAACATGTATCAGTGAAGTGCAAGAAGATAGTCTGATAGGAATGAGCATTTAAATGGAGATATAATAACTCAGAGTTGCCTGAAGGCAGGAAAAGAAAACGATTATTGTTGTCCCTGGGAATATATACAGGGGCATTTCTGTTGGATGAGCAGCAGGAGACAAAACAAAATACAAAGGTAATGAGATGAAGATCATTTAGCACATGAGTGTGTTTAACAGCCTGGGTTATAAACATTCTAAATGAAGATGTTCCTGAAAGCAATGTATTTTAAGATCAAAAATTTATTTCAAGATGTTTAATGTGATTGCATTTAATTCATACTCTTTTACAACTGTTCGATAGAAAAAAAGAAAAGCTATTACCTTCTCTTTTGTCAACTACAAATGATTCCCTAATGATTAAAGTAAAATATACATCGTATAATTCCTTTTAGATATTTATTTCAATGATCCTATACATTGTTTTAAATTTGTTTGTGAGGTTTTGTTTGTTTGTTTTAGTTTAGTTTTCTTTAAATTTTTTTTAGGGAGGAATGTGGTGGAATTTCTGTTGTTTACCTATAAAGAGAATAGACCAAATTGACAAACTTGCATGCAGGGTGCCATTATCAGGATTGCTGTTTGTTGTCAGGTGCTCCAAATTATAGAGACCCTGTGTACAACAGAACGGCTGAAACATTACCAGGTTCTGTGCATCCTCACAATCCTTGCTGTACTTGAGCCCATTGTTGCAGCCATTGTGTCAATCCATCATGTTGAGGGTCTTCCCCTTTTGCGCTGACCCTATACTTTACCAAGCGTGATATCCTTCTCCAGGGAATTGTCCCATTGGACAACATAACCAAAGTAGGAATGATGAAGTCTGGCCATTCTTACCTCTAAGGAACATTCCTGCGCTACTTCCAGGCCCTTTTTTTTTTTTTTTTCCCTGGCAGTCCATGTTATTTTCAGTATTCTTCAAAACCACAATTCAAAGTCATCATGTCTTTCACCGTCTTCCTTATTCATTGTCCAACTTTCACATGCGACAACATAACCAAAGTAGGAATGATGAAGTCTGGCCATTCTTACCTCTAAGGAACATTCCTGCGCTACTTCCAGGCCCTTTTTTTTTTTTTTTTTCCCTGGCAGTCCATGTTATTTTCAGTATTCTTCAAAACCACAATTCAAAGTCATCATGTCTTTCACCGTCTTCCTTATTCATTGTCCAACTTTCACATGCGTATGAGATGATTGAAAATGCCATGGCTTGGGTTAGGCTTCAAAAGTCTTCAAAGTGACATCTTTGTTCCTTAACACTTTAAAGAGCATATTTGCCCAGTGCAATACGATATCTGATTTCTTGACTATTAACTTCCATGGATGTTGATTTTAGAGCTAAGTCAAATGAAAGGCCTAAAAATTTCAATCTTTTCTCCATTTATCATGATGTTGCTTATTGGTTCAGTTGTGAGGATTTCCATTTTCATTACGTTGAGGGACAATCCATACTGAAGACTGTAGTCTTTGATCTTTGTCAGTAAGTATTTCAAGTCTTCTTCATTTTCAGTAAGAAAGGTTTTGTCATCTGCATATTACAGATTGTTAATGAGTCTCCTTCCAATCCTGATGCTTCATTCTTCTTCATGTAGTTCAGTTTCTCGGTTTACTTGTTCAGCACACAAATTGTGCAAGTATGGTGAAAAGATATAACTCTGACATACATTCTTCCTGATATTAATCCATACAATATCTCCTCACTGTGTTTGAACAATAACCTGTTGGTCTATGTATGGGGTCCTCATGAGTGCAATGAAGTGTTCTAGAATTCCCATTCTTCTCAATAATTTGTTATGACCCACAGTTGAATACCTTTGCATAGTCAATAATACACAAGTAAACATCTTTCTTGCTTTCAGCCAAGATCCATTTGACATCAGCAATGATATCCTTTGTTCCACATTCTCTTCTGAATCCTGTTTGAATTTCTGGTAGTTCCTTCTCAATATACTGCTGCAACTGCTTTTGAATTATCTCCAGCAAAATTTAACTTGTGTGTGATATTAATGATATTGTTCAATAATTTCAGTGTTCTGTTGGGTCACCTTTCTTTGGGATGGGCACAAATATGAATCTCTTTCAGTCAATTGGCCAAGTAGATGCCTTCCAAATTTTGCCATAAATAAGTAAGCAGTTAAGCACCTTCTGCACTGTATCTGCTTGTTGAAACATCTCAGTGGGTATTCTGTCAATTCCTGGAGCCTTGTTTTCCACCAATTCTCTCAGGGTAACTTGGACTTCTTCCTTCAATACCATTGGTTCTAGATCATATGCTACCTCCTGAAGTAGCTGAATGTCAACCAATTCCTTTTGGTCCAGTGATGCTGTACCTTCCATCTTCTTCTGATGCTTCCTGCATCATCCAATATTTATTATCAGAATAGGAATAGTTCTATTATTATTTACATATTAATAGTAATGATAGGAATAATATTCCTATTATTAGTATTATTAAAGGTGTGGAACCTCATAAGATAATCTGCCATTATAGTTCCCAGGACAATTGGAAATATTATTTTTGCCCTGATAATGTTACACTGAAAACCTTACGGGTAGCAGTAGAAATTTATCAGGATATAAATAATATTTTCAAACATCTTGGGAACTATAATGGAAAATTATCTTATGACATTCAACACTAGTATTTTATATAATTATATAAAATTATGAAGTCTGGCCATTTTTACTTCTAACTAACATTCCACCTAAGGAATTATTTCTAAGGAAATAATTATAATTATTTCCAGCTACTCTGTATTATAAGAATCTATCCCATAAATGGGTAATTTGCAAAGCAGACATTTTGACAACAATTTAAAAGGTTTTTTTTTTTTTTTGTGAAAGAAAAAATAGAAGAAGATTTTGTACTGATATTCCAATTTATAATTTAAATATATGTGCAATTTATTGGGTGGGAGAGAAGATATTAGGGAAGGACCTACTTCTTTGGTGAAAATAATTGTCATTTGAAATTTCAAATAGGATAGGCTTTTCTGTCACAAATAAACTTTCTTGGGCATTTCAGTTGGTTGAGTCAGAGAAAAACTCCATCAGAGTCAGAAAAAGTTAATCTAATCTAAAAGAGATGGACTCCAATTAGCTCTTATCCACATATAATTAGATGGCCTCTTCCATCCACAGCTAGCCATATATATCAACCTACCTACTAAATTAAAATTGATATCCCTGAATTTATACTATTTTTCCAACAGTGTCATGGGGGAGGTGTAAACTAGATTTAAATATAGACTTATGATTTCTTGAACAAAGAAATCTTCAAAGTGTGGCCATTAAAATGAAGAATCTTCTTTGCCAAAATGTCCTTTGTGATTTTTTTTCATATTCAAGAACCTAAACTCTCTTTCTACCTGAAACAATGTATTTAAATCTTTCCAAAGTGCTTTTGTGTGTTATCTCATTTTGTGTTGGAAGCTTTAGAACAGCTATAATTATTATGTAGATAATTTTCATGGATATGTTTTAATAAGGGAATAATGGGAAGTTCCATGACATCCCTACAATAATATCAAAGTTGACTCTTGGACCTTAAGTTGTCAAATTCCTAGGTAACTTCAATTTGAAAAGCTGCAATAAAGGGAAATTTGTCTATAGGGCTCCCAGTAGTAATCTTCAAATAAAGACCACAACTCATCAATAAAAGATAGCTCAAGACCAATTTTCAGCTATTGATTTGGCAGAAAATGCAAAACTTGGTATTGCCAATTGTTAATAAAGGAATGGTGAAACATGCAAAATAAAAAAGGAAACAATTTATAATGCAAATAATAATATCATATTTGAAAATGCTCATGTATTTGGACCTAGCCAGTCTACTTATGTGAATTTATTTTGTAGACAAACCATAAAAGTACATAATGTAATAAACATAGTTGTGTAACACTGCTTATAGTAACAAATGACTGGGAATAACATAACTATCCATTCATGACCAACCATTGAGATGAACTAAAGTAAATCAATTCAATGAAATACTATGAAACAATAAAAAAAAAAAAAAAGAGATATCTGTTTTGATATAAAAATGTTATATGACCTGAGGAAATAAAATCTAAATAAAACAGACAATTTTTCAGCTATATAATAAAAGGACTGTACAAGAAAAGAAAGTTTAAAATGAACAATGTATAATTTCTTTTATATACACTTTGTTATGGAAATATAATGTGATATTTGTAATATTGTGACAGGAATAAGATAAAACCCATGTTTCCTGCCAAACAACAAAATCAAAACTTGTCACCAATGTTGTCCTAAATAGCTACCCAGTGGTTCAGGTAGTCGGCTATAAATCAAAAGTTCAGTTTGAGCCCATACTCCATGGGAGAAAGATGTGACAGTATGTTTCCAAAAAGATTTCCAGCCTTGGAAGCTCTGTAGGGTCATTATGAGGTAGAACTGATTTGATGGCAATGGGTTCGGTATATTGTTGTTGTTTTTTTAGGTACCATCAAGTAGGTTCCCACTCTTAGTGACTCTATGTACAAAAGAACACAACACTGCCTGGTCCTGTGTCATCTATACAATCCTTGCTATGCTTGAGCTCATTGTTGCAGCTGTTGTGTCAATTAATCAAAAACCTCATTGAGGGTTTTCCATTTTTTTGCTGACCCTCTAATTTTCCAAGTATGGAATCCTTCTCCAGGGATGGGTCCCTTTTGACAACATGACCAAAGTGGGTGAGACAAGTTTGCCCATTCTCACTTCTAAGGGGCATTCCATCTGCACTTCTTCTAGAACACATTTGTCATTCTCCTGTCAAGCCATAGTATTTTCTGTATTCTTCATCAATATCATAAGTCAAAGGGATCAATTTTGAGCCATTGAGAGACTTCTGGTGAGATGGAGGAATAGGCAGATAAGCGACACAGACCCTCTTCAATAAGGAAAAGAGAAACCAATTGACAAAAATATAGAAGATAATCCTGGAACCCTGAGCTTGAAAGGAAGTATACGGAAGTGGATTAGGAACTAACTAGTGGAAAAAGCTGAATGAAAATAGTGAGTACAGAGATGGTCAGAGCAGTGGACTCTCAGCTACTCTGACAGGACCAACAGCCTGAATATTTCCAAGTGGTGTTAGAACCTAAAGATCAGCCCTGGTCACCAAGGGCTGCAGAGATGACTGTGCTGGTAGCCTATGACTAGGAAGGGAAACAGCCAGGAGGGAGACAACCTGAGCTGTGGACTTTCTGCTGTCTGGAGGGTGCAACCACTTTGATTGTTTACAAGTGGTGGCCATTTTGGATATATAAACTGACAGTATTCTCACTGAGATTCCAGCGACCTAAAAATAGGCTCTGTTTGACATTGTCAGCAGGGACATATGGGAGGCTGATGACAGGAAAGAAGACAGTTAGTGAGTGTATAAGTGCTGTCAACTAGCGAATAGAGGAGCACAGCATAGTACCCTGCTTATGTAGATAACATACAAACAAAACAAAGAAAGCAAAAATTGTGGGCAAGTCACTCCAGCATGCAATGGCCAATTAAATAAAAATGCAATTCTTCAGAGACAACAGAGCATAGCAGTCTACACGAAAAAGCAAGGTAAAGCAGGAGAAACAAGGGACCAGGATACAGACCCAAAACACATCCCTGAAGATGATGCAGTATTGGAACTCCCTGATAAGGAATTAAAAATAATTACATTTAGGTACCTTCAAAGAATTGAGAGTCAGATCAAAGAAAATACTGAAAAAATTGAGGAAAACACAGACAAAACCATAGAACAATTTTGGAAGAAGCTAGAAGAACAAAATGACAAAATCAATGAAAAATTAGAAATGATACACAATCTACACACAGAAATCCATCTGCTACATTTTCAGAAATAGATAACACACTGAATGGACAAAAGAGTAGAAATGAATCAATGGAAGACAGAATTAGTGAGATTGAAGACAAATACCTTAATACTTTCTTGGAAACGGATCAATCAGGGAAAAAAAAAAAAAAAAAAGATTAAAACAAAAGGAAGAAAGCCTAAGCTTCATGTGTGATACCATCAAAAGAAATAACCTACATGTAATTGGAATTCCAGGACAGGAAGAGACAAATAAAACTACAGACAAAATTGTTGAAGATTTGTTGGAAGAGAATTTTCCCAGTATGATGAAAGATGAGAATATATCCATTTAAGAAGTCCGACGAACCCCAAACAGGATAGACCCTAAAAGAAAATCACCAAGACATGTCATCATAAAACTCACCAAAACCAAAGACAAAGAAAGAATCCTGAAAGCAGCATGGGAAAAACTAAAAGTTACCTACAAAGGGCAACCAATAAGGCTAAGTTCAGATTTCTTGGCAGAAACCATGAAGGCAAAAAGACAATGCGATGGTATATGTAAAACCCTGAAAGAGAAAAGTTTCCAACCAAGAATTATATACCCAGAAAAATTTTCACTCAAATATGATGGTGAAATTAGGACATTTCCAGGTAAGCAGAAATTAAGGGAATTTGTTAAAACCAGATCAACCTTACAAGACATGCTAAAAGGAGTCCTTTGGACAGAGAACCAACAACAGCAAACAACAACTGCCCATTAATACACATGATGACATAACTCAGAAACCAACCCAGTTATAAAAGTATACAAAGTAAATAAGCCTCCAAGATTGTAAACAGGGAACCAGAGACATCAATTCACAAATGAGGGTAACTACAAACCAAAAATAGGGAAAATTTATGTAGTTATAGAACTTCTAAATGGTAGGGAAGTCAAAACTACTTCAAGATAGAATAGACTATTCTAAACTTGGGAAGAAAACTATAAATCACACAGTAACCTCAAAGAAAAATTATAAACCTTCACATCAAAATGAAAAAGAGGACCAGCACAAATACTTAGCAAATACTAAAACCATAGCAATGAAGGCAGTGATAACATGATGCATAAACAAAACTAGCCCAGCACAGAAAATTATATGGAACAAAGAAATCAACACCACACAAAAAAAAATGCATAACAAAATGATAGCAACAAATTCATACTTGTCAATAATTAATTGTCTGGCAAGGGACTCATCTCTAAGATTTATAGAACACTCCAATGCATCAACAGCAAAGGGATTCACAATCCAATTGAAAAATGGGCAGAAGATATGAATATATGAATTGACACCTCACCAAGGATGATATTCAGGTGGCCAGCAAATACATGCAGAGATGCTCACAACCATTGGCCATCAGAGACATGCAAATCAAAACAATGAAATACCATCTCACCCCAGCACTGATGGCAAGGTTCAACAAGACAGAAAAAAAAACAAATTCTGGTGGGGATGTGGAGAGATTGGGACTCTCAACCAGTGCTGGTGGTCCTGTGAAGTTATACAATCACTGTGGGAAGCAGTATGGTGGTTCCTTAGAAAGCTGGATTTGGAGATACTGTTTGACCCAGCAATCCCATTACTAAGTATATATCCTAGAGAGATGAAAGCCAGGACAGAAACAGATACATGTACACCCACGTTCATCGTAGCACTATTTACAATAGCAAAAAGATGGAAACAACCTACATGCCCATCAAAGGAATAGAAGAGGACCAAACTATAGTATATGCACACAATAGAATGCTATGTAGCACTAAAGAATAATGTAAAGTCTGCAAAACACCTCATAACACGGCTGAACTTGGAGGCCATTATGCTGAGTGAAATAAGTCAATCACAGAAGGACAAATATACCATTAGTTCATTGTTGTGGAGAGTCAAGGAAAGGTTTAAGTACGGGGGAAGCTTTCTGTGTTGGTTGCAAGGGGTGGGAGGGGAGGGGAGGGAACTCTTAAAAAAAAAAAAAAAAGCATTGACCCATGTCATTTTAATTTTATGTATTTCACTGCACACAAATTATATTTCCATAAAGTGCATTTTTTTTTAAGAAAGATCAATTTTTTGGTCTTCCTTATTCACTTTTCAGCCTTTGCATGCATGTAAGATGTTTGAAAATACCACGATTTGGGTCACTCACATTTTATTTTTCAAAGTGACATCTTTGCTCTTTAACATTTTAAAGAGGTCTTTTGCAGTAGATATGCCCAGTGGAATACGATGTCTGATTTCTTGACCGCTGTTTCCTTTAGTGTTGATTGTGTATCTAAGTAAAATAAAATCCATGACAACCTCAATCTTTTCTCCGTTTATCATGATGTTATTTATTGGTCTAGGTGTGAGGATTTGTCTTTCTTTATGGTTAGATAGAAGCCATACTGAAGACTGTTCTGTATGATCTCCATCAGTAAGTGCTTCAAGTTCTGTCCACTTTCAGAATGCAAAGTTGTATCATCTATATCTCGGGTAGTTACTTGAATCCTGATGCTACTTACTTCATGTAGTCCAGGTTCTCAGATTGTTTGCTCAGCATACATATTGAATAAATATGGTGAAAGGATAAATCAATAATGGACTCCCTTCCTGATTTTAAACCATGCAGTACCCCCTTGTTCTATTTGAATGACAGCCTCTTTATCTATGTACATGTTCCTTATAAGCACAATTAAATGTTCTGGATTTCCCATCCTTCTCAATATTATCCATAATTTGTTATGATCAACACAGTCTAATGTGTTCACATAGTCAGTAAAACACAGGTAAACATCTTTCTGGTATTCTTTGCTTTCAGCCAAAATCCTGCCAATCCAGCCACAGAATGACAGGGATTGGGAAGTATTATATACCATACTCAAAGACTACAAATTATAAAAGAATACTACATTTTTGTCTCAAGCAACAGTCTCTGGTAGGAGTCGTGTTTAAAGCCCAGAAACAGACATCTTTCTGTATCACCTATTATCAATGATTAAAATATCCAAATTTTTATTATTTTGGGAGCAATTCTGTTAACTCTAGAAGACTGGATTATTAACTCTAGAAGACTGGATTATTTGGGAGATATGTCTAAAATGTAGTTAGAAACAACAGTTCTTACCATGTCTTCTATCTTTAAAGTGCTCTATTACGCTTGTTCTTCCTTGAAATTCAGTAGAAATCAAGCATAGGTGGCAGTAGACAGCCTAAATATTTGCAATTTAGTAGCAAAATAGATGCAACTAAATTAAAAACAAAACAAAACAAAACTCTGTTATTTCCTATATGATTAACTTGTTAAGTGAAGAACCAAACCAAAACCAAACCTACTGCCATCAAGTTGATTCCTATCATAACCATATACCACAAGATAGAACTGTCCCTAGAAGACTTCCAAGGCTGCAATTCTTTCCAGAAGAAGACAACCTCTTCTCTCTCCCACAGAGGGGCTAGTAGGTTTGAACCAAGGATCATTTGGTTAGTAACTGCATGATTTAACCACTCTGCCACCAGAACTTCTAAGTGAAGGAAGCAGTTCTTTATTAATGTGCAGATTCCAATATGCCTAGCCCAGAAACCAGCTTTTCAGAAATGAGTTGCTGATCTTGAATTCCCTGCTGATCTTATCATTCAATTTTCTATCTCTCTAGGCCTAATGTAATAGCATACTAGATAAGCTGTAGAGACTCAAGGAACAGTGTAGTATCTTAGGGTTATTCACATATAAATGTGTGTAATTTCTTCAAAAAAAAATTCTACAAAATACCTTGCAACAATAGCAAAAATCAAAAGAACCAAAGAAGTGTGTATTCCTCTTCTTTAGTTTACATGTCTTTGCTCCATTCCAATCTTTTTAAATATAGCCTTAACCACAGGTTCCTTCAGCCACACATCCAAAAAACATTAATGATATATCTGCTATGTGCAACATTGGGGATTTAATAGTGAATAAGGTTGACAAGTTCTCTACTCTCATAGAGCTAGCAGGTAGTCACATAAAAAAATAAAATAGATAACAAATAGTGATGAGTATAGTGAAAGCATAGAATAAAGTATGTGATAGAGAGTGTTTGATCAATCAGGATGTGTTAATTATCACTGGTGACTGGAATACAAAAGTTGGAAACAAAGAAGAATCACCAGTAGTTGGAAAATTTGTCCTTGGTGACAGAAATAATGCTGGGACTCACGTGGCAGAATTTTGCAAGACCAA
>NW_006922044.1:1419339-1425300 GCF_000298275.1 Orycteropus afer afer | reverse complement strand
ACTTGTGTTTTATTGACTATGGAAAGGCATTTGATTGTGTGGATTATGACAAATTATGGATAACATTGAGAAGAATGGGAATTCCCGAACACTTGATTGTACTCATGAGGAACCTATACTTTGACCAGGAGGCTGTCATTTGAATGGAACAAGGGGATGCTACATGGTTTAAAATCAAGAAGGGAGTGCGTCAGGGTTGTATCCTTTTCCCACATTTATTCAATCTATATGCTGAGCAAATAATCTAAGAAGCCAGACTATATGAAGAAAAAAGTGGCATCAGGATTGGAGGAAGAATCATTAACAACCTGAGATACACAGATGATACAACTTTGCTTGCTGAAATTGAGGATGACTTGAAGCACTTACTGATGAAGGTTGAAGAATACAGTCTACAGTATGGATTACATCTCAATATAAAGAAAACAAAAATTCTCACAACTAGACCAATGAGCAGCATTACAATAAATGGAGAGAAGATTGAGGTTGTCAAAGAATACACGTTGCTTGATTCTACAATCGATGCCAATGAAACTGCAGTCAGGACATTAGATGATGTATAGCACTTGGATGGTCAACTGCGAGGGAACTGCTTCAAGTGCTGAGGAGCAAGGATGTCTCCTTGGGGACTGAGGTGCTCCTGACATAAGCCACGATATATCCAATCACCTCGTATGCATGTGAGAGCTGGACAATGAATAAGGAAGATCGAAGAAGAGTTGATGCTTTTGAGTTGTGGTGCAGGCGAAGAATGCTGAAAGTACCATGGACTGCTAAAAGAACTAACAGATCTGTTCTGGAGGAATTGCAGCCAAAATGCTCCTTGTAAGAGAGAATGGCCAGACTTCGTCTCACCTACTTTGATCATGCTGTCAGAAGGGACCATTCCCTGGAGAAGGATGTCATGCTTGGTAGGGTGGAGGGTAGATGAAAGAGGGGAAGGCCTTCAATGAGATGGATTGACACCGTGGCTGTGATGATGGGCTCAAGTGTAGCAGGGATTGTGGAGCTGGCACGGGATCAGGCAGTGTTTTGTTCTGCTCTTCTTGGGGTCGCTGTGAGTCTGAAATGACTTGACGGCACCTAACAAAAAGAGAGTGCTTGATGGGATCTGCTTTAATTAGATCATCAGTAAAATGTATTTCTAATGGTTTGTCTTTTGAGCTGAGAAGTGAAGAGTAAGAACAAATTTGTCATCATTCATTTTTTCTGTCAATTTATCAATTACTAAATTTTGTTGTTTTTGTCAGGTGCTGCTAGTCAGCTCTGACTCATAGTGAACCCATGCTCAACAGAATGCAACACTGACTGATCCTGTGCCTTCCTCACAATCCTTGCTATGCTTGAACCCATCATTGCAGCCACGGTGTCAATCTACCTCTTTGAGGATTTCACCCTTTTTTGCTGACCTTCTACTTTACCAAGTTTGATGTCCTTCTCCAAGAACTGGCCATTTATGACAACATGAGCAAAGTAGGTGAGACGAAATCTGGCCTTTCCTGCTTCTAATGGCAGTCTGGCTGCACTTCTTCCAGGACAGATTTGTTTGTTCTGGCAGTACATGGTTTTTTAGTATTCTTATCCAACACCACACTTCAATATATAAGCTATTGTTTGGTCTTCCTTATTCATTGTTCAGCTATTGCATGCATATTAAATGACTTCAAATATCATGGCTTGGATTAGGTGCACCTTAATCTTCAAAGTGACATCTTTACCCCTTAAGACTTTAAAGAGGCCTTTTGCAGTAGATTTGCCCAGTGCAATATAGTGTCTGATTTCTTGACTGCTCCTTGTGTTGATTGTGGATCCAAGTAAAATAAAACTTTTGACAACTTCAATCTTTTCTCCATTTTTGATTATTCTGTTTATTGGTCCAGTTCTGAGGATTTTTGTTTCCTTTATATTGAGGTATAATCTCTGGTGGCTTAGTGGGTAAAATACTTGACTGCTAACCAGGTCAACAGTTCAAACCCACCAGCTGCTCCATGGGAGGAAGATGAGACAATATACTTCTGTAAAGATTTACAACCTTGAAAACCCAATGGGGGTTGCATGAGCTGGAATCAACTCAACGGCAGTAGGTTTGTTTTTGGGTTTTAAGTTATGCTGAAGACTGTATTCTTTGCTCTTCATCACTAACTGCTTGATGTCTTCTTTACTTTAAGCAAGCAAGGTTGCATCACCTGCATATTGCAATTTCTTAATGAGTCTTTCTCCAATCCTGATGCTGTGTTCTTCTTCATATAGTCCAGCTTCCTGGATTATTTGATCAACATACAGATTGAATAAGTATGGTGAAAGGATACAACCATGACACACTCTTCCTGATTTTAAACCATGCAATATCCCCTTATTCTTTTGGAACGATAACCTCTTTGTCTATATATAGATTCCTTATGAACACAAATAAGAGTTCTGGAATTACTATTTTTTGCAATGTTACCCATAATTTGTTATGATCCATATAGTAGAATGCTTTTGCATAGTCAAGAAAACACAGGTAAACGTCTTTCTGGTATTCCTTGCTTTCAGCCAAGATCCATCTGCCATCAGCAATGATATTCCTCATTCCACAACCTCTTCTGAACCCTATATGAGTTTCTGACAGTTCCCTGTCAATATACTGCTGCAACCATTTTTGAATTGTCTTCATCAAAATTTTACTTGCCTGTGGTATTCATGATATTGTTAGATAATTTCCATATTCTGTTATATCATCTTTCTTCGATATAGGCACAAATGGATCTCTTCTACTCATTTGTCCAAGTAGCTGTCTTCCAAATTTCTTGGCATAAATGTGTCAGCACTTCCAACACTGCATCTGTTTGTTGGAAAATCTCAATGAGTACTCAGTGAATTATTGGAGGCTTATTTTCCATCCATTCCTTCAGTGCAGCTTGGACATGTTCCTTCAATACCTTGGGTTTTGATCCTATACTACCTCCTGAATTGACCAATTATTTTTGATATAGTGACTCTGTGTATTCCTTCCATCTTCTTTTGATGCTTCCTGCATCATTCAATATTTTTCCCATAGAATCCTTCAATATTGAAACTCAAGGCTTGAATTTTTTCTTCAGTTATTTCTGCTTGAGAAATGCTGAGCATGTTCTCTTTCAGTTTTCTAACTCTAGGTCTTTGGACATTTCATTATAATATTGTACTTTGTCTTCTCAAGCTGCCCTTTGAAATCTTACATTCAGCTCTTTTATTTCATCATTTCTTCCATCTGCTTTAGCCACTCTCTGTTAAAGAGTAAGTTTCAGAGTCTCTTCTGACATCCATTTTGATATTTTCTTTTTTTCCTTTCTTTTTAATGACTATTGGTTTTCGGTCATTGTTGTTCAGTGTATCAAATTGATTCTTCAGATGGTCTCTAAATCCAGGTGAGATATAATAAAGATTGTACTTTGGCTCTCATGGACTTGTTTTCATTTTCTTCAGCTTCAACTTGTACTTGTATATGAGGAGTTAATGATTTTTTCCACAGTCAGCTCCTGGCCTTGTTTTGACTGAAGATATTTGACTTCTCCATCACTTCTCTCCACAAATGTAATCCATTCGATTTATGTTTCTTCCATGTGGTGAGGTCTACATGTATAGCCACCATTTATATTGTTGAAATAAGGTATTTCCAATGAATAAGTCATTCCTCATGTAAACTTTGGCATCATTTCTATCACCAACTTCATATTTTCCAACTACTGATGATTCCTCCTTGTTTTCAAATTTGGATTCCATCACCAGTAAAAATCAATATATCTTGATTGCAGGGTTTGTTAGTTTTAAATATCAGAAGTTGGTAAAAGTCTTCAATTTCTCCATCTTTGGCTTTAGAGGTTGGTGAGTAGATTTGAGTAATATTATTAATTGGTCTTCTAGTAGTATGGATATTATACAATCACTGATAACATGGTACTTCAGCATAGATCTTGAAATATTCTTTTTATCAATGAATGCAATACTATTCTTGAATTTGTCATTCCCAGCATAGTAGATTGTTTGGCTACCTCTGTGCTGCTCTAACAGAAGAAACCACAAATTGGATGGCTTTAACAAACAGGAGTTTATTCTTGCAATTTGGAGGCTTTAAGTCTGAGTTTAAAGTACAAGGCTCTAAGGGCAGGTGAAAACCCCTCAACCTTGAGCTTCAGCTCTGCCACCTGCTCCTGGCCCATTGAAGCTGGAGGCTTTTCTTCACTCAGCTGCTGGCTGCTGAGCCTGACAAGCCCAAGGTCGACAAGTACTAAGGCACAGTCTCAATGTTACCAAACCACATGGCAGGCCATTAATTCAAGTCCATTGAATGCAGCTACATGCAGGGTTCAATCATGCCATAAGGTAGAGACCTTTCCCCAAGGCTTCTTCTTATATACAAGAAGCAGACCACATCCCAAAGGCAGTACTCAACTGCTCACAGTAGATTCCACCAAGGAGATGATTACTAGTCTCATCATGGGGAATACTATATCCAGCTCCTCAACCACTCAACCAGACCCAGCCAACTTTACAGACAAACTTAACTACCACATAGATCATATGAGTATCTGATTCAAAATGGCCAATATCTGTCCATTTAACCTCACTAATGCCTGGTATATCGGTCCTAGGTATCAATACAGAAGGGTCTCATCTTTTGGCAATGTATCAGACAATATTTCACTGGTAGTCAAGGTTTTCAGTGGGCAATTTTTTCAGAAGGATATGACCCCATCCTTCTTCTCAGTCTGCCTTTGTCTGGAAGCTGCTCTGAAACCTGTCTATCATGGGTGATCAACCTTGCTGGTATTTGAAACACTGGTGGCACAGCCTCCAGTCTCAAAATAAGACACAAGCCACTACAGTATAACAAAATGACAGATGAGTGGTGGCCACCCAATATTAATTGCCATAATTTGCCAGAACTTGTTTATAAAATCATATTAGTTGGTTCCCAACCTTCAAGAAGTTAGACTAAGCAACTGTAGAAGCAACTATCAGTTTTCCCATAATTAAAAAGTCATCCTAAGGCAACTTTTATCTCAAAATTGCAATAAATTCTACTTATATTATTTATAGAACACTGCAAAGTATTCAAACTACACTTGCAGGCATTAGCTCATTATAACTTAGTGAGATATATTTTATTCCTTTCCTACAGTGAATATAAGGTACAATATAAAGGCTATAAAGATACTACAATCATTAATAAATAATTATGATGATTATGAAAATAAAAAAAAATAACAACCACCTCTCATCAATTACCATTTGGGAAATTTATTTCCATTACATGAGTACATCCACAAAATGATTCTGTAAGTACGTACTATTAATCCACTTTACAAATGATTAAACTGAGGCTCAGAGGAAAATGAGCAAAGTGTTGACTGATGAGGAAGAATGATGCATGTCCAGGAGGAAGCCAGGAAGCCAAACAACCCAAAAGACCCACTTAGGTCTTGTCTGCCCTGACAAGCTATGGAACAGATCCTGAAGTACTTTCTTTTTCTGTATGTCTGTTGTTTGTTTTAAGATCTAAAGTAGAATTCCTTGGTATCATTATACTTCTTTTATAATGACCCTTTTCCCAGAATACTGCAATGCAGATAATTAAAAAACAGAGTTCTGTTGGCATAGTGCCTAAGGCATTTGACTGCTAACCAGAAGGCTGGTGATTCAAACCCACCAACCACTCCTGGGAAGGAATGGTGGGCAATCTATTTCCGTAATGATACCACCTCAGAAACCCAAGAAGGGGTCACTATGAGTCGGGTCTGACTCAACAGCAGTGAGTTTGGTTTTTAGTAAATGCTTAATGGCATTTATCGAATAAACCAGTCAAAAATACATATTGTTGTTGTTGTTGTTGTTATGTGCTGTCGAGTCGGCCCGACTCATAGCGACCCCTCCTTGGGTTTCCGAGGCAGTATCACTACGGAAGTAGGATTGCCCAACCTTCCTTCCGAGGAGTGGCTG
>NW_006922044.1:1416496-1419239 GCF_000298275.1 Orycteropus afer afer | reverse complement strand
CTGGTGGGTTTGAACTGCCAGCCTTCTGGTTAGCAGTCAAGTGCCTTAGGCACTACACTACCAGAGACAATTTCATAGATACATGTAGGTTAAAAAAAAAAAAAAAAAAAAACAGATACATGTATTTGATGGATTCATGATTTTCAAGATTACACGCTTAAAGGTGAAATTCAGGATGAATGCAAGAGGTGTGAAAGAATCAGCATTAGATATTTTAACTAAAGAAACATTTTTACTTTCTTATTTTTAAAACCAGTATCTTAAAATTATTTTTAATTTTCTACTAATGTGGCCACAAATAAAACAATTTAATTGAATCTGATGAAACAGAATATGACTTCAACAAAATAACATTTGTGTTTGTTGAATTTTGGCTATTATAATTTTCTACTTTTCAACTATGAACATGGTTGTAGTTTACACATTACAAATATAAATATTAGCACTATAGATAAAGATATAATTTTGGGAAATCTTAACATCAAACAATTCAGAAAGAAAGAATATCCCCTTCATAGAAATGTATCCTTTATTACTCAGGGTCCCCCCCCCTTTTTTTTTTTTGTAACTTAAAGTCCCTATCTTAATTAAGTGCTTCTGTAGCAGGAAGACCACAAGTTGGTGGCTTTAACAGAAATTTATTTTGTTTAGGAGGCTAGAATTACAATTTCAGGGTGTTGGTTCCAGTGGAAGCCTTTCTCTGTTGGCAGTGGTGAAAGGTCTTTGATCAATTTCAACTTATTTTTCTTGGTTTATTGGAGATCTTGTGTGACATGGCATCTGTCTTCTCCTATCTCTGCTTGCTTGTTTGGTTGCTTGCTGAATATGCTATTATATATATCAAAAGGTTTTGATTTAAAAAAAAAAAAAAAAAACCTACACTAATGCTACTACATTAACGTTATGAAAAAAGCCCTTCCCAAATGGGATTATAACCACAAGTATACAAATTTTAGGGGTACACAATTCAACCCACAATAGCTTTCTACAATTCTCTTACTTTTTTCCCCCCTTCTTTACCAATAATTGGCCTCATGTTTGTTGTTCCACTAGCTTTCTGCTGGAATAGAAACACTTGAGCTTCTCTCTTTCAAACATTTAATCTCTTAATTCCTGGGAAAAGAGCTCTTCAGATAGAGTAAATGATAAATGCAAAATTCTTTTGATTGGGGATTTCTTGGCTTGAGCAAGAAAAAGCAAGGTGGCCAGACTGGTATTAATGGAGGATCAAATGGAAGGTATATGATAAAAGAAAACTGGCTGAGGAACCAAATCATGTATAGTTTACAGGTCACTATAAGACAGTTGACTACTAACCTGATGGCTGGCGGTTCAAACCCATCAGCCACTCCTTGGAAGGAATGTTGGGCAATCTATCCATAGTGATATCACCTTGGAAACCCAAGGAGGGATCACTGTGAGTCCGGTCTGACTCAACGGCACATAACAACAATAAGAAGGTTGAACATAAATTTTATTCTGGATGAGACCAGAAGATAGTTGAGGATTTTGAGAGAAGTTATATAATTTGACATCATTTAAGAATATCACAACCATTAGTGTGTGACTGATAAGTTTGGATGGATAAGTTTGGATGGATGGGAGAAATGAGAAGTGAAGAGACCATTAGGAGGTCATAGCAATAATCGGTAAAAGATGATGCAGTTTCGATTAGGATGAAATTGGAGGAGGCAATAAGAATTTCTAACATGATTTGTTGATGGATTAGATCCTAGAAATAATGGGGCATAAGGAGATAGACTAGGTAAAGAGTATTTATAGAGATGAATGAAGCATAAATTATGAGTATAGAATTTTCTGTGGTTACTGAGGTTAGCAGAGCTATAAGGCAGGATGCAATTTGCCCTGAACCATCCATTAAGGAAGTCAACAATCCGTTATAATTATAACCTCCTTCCTGGAACTGGTCTCTTAGAAAAATGATAATGGTCATTTAGATTGAGTAGGGAGGGGCATAGGGTAGTCCTGACAGAAGTTCCAATGTACATGAGTTTCCTTTTTAAACTGCCAGTAGCAGGGTCAATGATAAGGAATTAAAATATTTCTCAAAGGAAGGAAGTTGTAATAGAGTTAGCAGCTATATTTATGTTTTTATGCATATTTTGAAATATTTGGGTAAAGAGTTTCTTTTGTTAAACAGGTTTCCTTTGTAACATAATTTCATATAAGTATTTTTAGATAATATTTTAAATATTTAAACATGATAAATACGCAGGGGTTTGCCTTTTCTCTGAGGTGACTCCTACAGCTCTTGGCAGTGTAAGTGTGGAACTATTTCTTTTCTGTCTTCATTCCTTCATTTCTCATCATAAGAATAAGATTGAAATAAATGAGCTTATATCACTTAAAAATCAGAAATTCAAAACATGAGTGGCATTTTGTGCAATAAAATTTAAAAGCCTGTAGAGAACATATGACCATTAGATCAGATGTTCTCAACAATACAGTCCACGGACCACCTGGATCTGAATCATCTAGGGTGTTTCTTTAACAGCTGTCTTCACACTTCAGAGTAGCTACTGAATCATATTCTCTGTATATGGCATCCTAAAATCTGTACATTTAATAAATTCATAAAGAGATGTTTATGTATGTTAAATTGGACAACCTCTGCAGTGCTCACAAAGAGCACATTTTAGTAGATGCATATATTTGTAAACAATCTCCAGGGAAGATTGCTTGGACCATATATATATATATATATATATATTTTTTTTTTTTT
>NW_006922044.1:1415046-1416396 GCF_000298275.1 Orycteropus afer afer | reverse complement strand
TTTTTTTTTTTTTTCCTTTCTTCCATTCCTACTATATGCAAGGTACTGTATGAATCACTGTTTTAAACTAGGTCTCTCCAGAAGCCTATCCTAGGTTTTGAGACATGGATTCAAGTGTACGTAGTTTATTGTAGCAGAAGAAATGTTAGTTAGGCCAATAAAAGTGTGGCCATTTTGAACTATGTCAACTACATTTCCCAGAATTGCCTCCCAAGTTAAAGTTGGCTGCAGAGAAACTTGAGCAGGACTGGGGAGGAAGAAGTGAAGCAACAGCTATTTCTGCAGCTCAAACATGTCTCACTAAGCATGTTGCTGAAAGCGTGGCTCACTTTTCTAGAGGGTGGCAGCAGCCAGGTCTGCAGGTTTTCCAGCTCTCATCAGATTTCCTCCTTCAGCCTTTTGGGGCTCTGCACATGTGCAGTTCTGTGGAGAATCTCTGCTTTTTGTGCAGATCCTGTGTACCATTGCGTTCAGAGGCAGTAAAAGACAGGTACAGAATTCTGTCTGCCATAATGAATTCCAATTTACCTCTCTTTCCCCTACTTCACATCAAGCTTCTTAACCTAACTTCCTGAGCCTGCTGAATTAGAACTACCACACAATGCAGAAGCATTAGCTTTCTACAGACTTTTCCACAAAAAAAATATTCTCCCAGTTTTGTAGGTTTATTTTTCTCCATAACAAATTCCTCATTCCATATTACTTGCAGTGTCCCACCTTTTTAATTAAATTATAACTCATGATACAGGGAATGAAAGATAGCTATTGAAGAGAACAATATTAAACTAATGACTGTTCTATAGGCAAACATGCGTTAGAATTGTTCCCCAACAGAGACGGAATAGAAATGTTTATCTGCCTACTTTTATCACACATCGGTAGAAAGCTGCTCCCAAAAAGTAATTCTCCACAATTTCCAACCTGCTACATCTATGGGCAAAGCAGGCCTTAGTGGCCAAATACTGCTCTTTAGCAAAGAATCATAACTACTGGCAGATGGAAGTCGGCTAATCTGCACAGAAGTGGTAGAAGCCAAAGCGTCTGTGGGTTACCGACAGAATCATTTACGAGAACTTTGTAAGTATTAACACCACCTTCACAATTACTCTATAAAATACTCAGAAACATATATTTTTTTTTTTTTTTGTCTTATGAAGAAGAAAAAAGAAAGGTTGGAGAGCTCAATGAAATTTCCCCAAGCCACAGAGCTCATAAATGGGGAAATTAAAATTTAAACCCAGATCTTTTCAAAGTATTTCAATGTCTGTGCTTTTAACCTCTGTGATGGCTGCTAAATATAATTTCAATTTTCAATTTCTTCAGGGGTTTTTTTTTTTTTTTTCCTGGCAA
>NW_006922044.1:1403543-1414236 GCF_000298275.1 Orycteropus afer afer | reverse complement strand
GGTTCAAACCCACCAGCCACTCCTCGGAAGGAAGGTTGGGCAATCCTACTTCTGTAGTGATACTGCCTCGGAAACCCAAGGAGGGGTCGCTATGAGTCTGGTTTGACTCGACGGCACATAACAACAACAACAACACAGCTTAGAAAACACCAAATAATAAAATGTTGAATTGTTTTTCCCTAATATTTGGGACATGGAAAAGATGCTCACTCTCAACTCTTCTATTCAATCTGATATTAGAGATTCTAGTCAGTGTTATACCCATGGCCGACGAGTCAGTTCTGACTCACAGTGACCTGCACTGGGTTTCTGAGGCAGTGAATCTTTGTGGAAATAGATTGCCCAGATTTGCTTCTGCGAGTCAGTGTTATAGCCAAGAAAAGTAAATAAAGGTATAAAAACCAGAAAGAGTGAGGCAAAAGCTTCTCTAACTTGAGTTCATATGTTTGTTTATGTAGCATATGCACATCACTGTTGTTAGGTGCCCGCTAGTCGTCTCCGACTCATAACGACCCTATGTAATAAAATAAATATTAGAACTAAAACTATGTTTAACAAGACTGCAGGATGCATGGTTAATATTAAAAAAAATAATTGATATTTTAAAATCTATTAGCAAACAACTGTAAATTGAAATTAAATAAATTCTTCTTAAAAATGCCAGAAAATATAAAATATTAAGAACAATTTAACTAAAGACGTAAATGACTTCTGCACTAAAAAGCATAGAAGTCTGTTGAAAGAAATGAAATATCTAAATGCAGGTAATAATACTCCATATCCATGAATTAGAAGTCCAATATTATTAAAATGGTGATTTTGTCCAAATTTATCTATAGATTAAATTTAGTCCCAGTCAAAACCCCAGCAGATTTTTTTTATAGAAATTGACAAAATATTTCTAAAATTTATATTGGAATGTAAGTAAATTATTGACCTAAAAGAATCAATAAGGTGAAAAGAACAGAATTAGAGGAATTGTATACCTGATTTCAAGAGTGATTAAAAAGGTACAGTTAATACGGGACTGAGATGGGATGAGTGTAGACATATATTTGAAATCATGTCACTGATTTATTTAAAAAAATTAAAAATATGCCTACCCTGTAACCCAGGCTTTTCACATTTTGTTATTTATCAAGACAAATTAGAATGTATATCCAAATAAAGACATGTATTAATTTTCACTGCAGCTTCATTTACAAAAAAAAAAAGTGGAAATAACTCAAATGTCCTTCTGGAGGAATGGATAAATTAGATATGTTACATTCATGCAAGTGAATAATACTCAACAATTAAAAAAAAAAAAAAAAAAAAACCCTAGATTCATCTATGTTGCTTACAATATACACAAAATTTAATGCACACCTGAAGGACTTTATCTTGTGCAATTCTATTATTATATACACATGTGTATGTGTGTGTATATATTTTGTTTATACATATATATGTCCATACACACACACTAAAAAAAACTCTCACTGCCCTCGAGTCAGATCCGACTCATAGCGATCCCTCCTTGGGTTTCCGAGGCGGTATCACTACGGAAGTAGATTGCCCAACCTTCCTTCTGAGGAGTGGCTGGTGGTTCAGACTGATTATCAGTCAAATGCCTTAGGCACTACACCACCAGAGCTCCCTACACACACACACACACACACACACACACTCATACTTTAAATGAACTTGTACATTACAAATTTCAGAGCAGCCAGTGGTCTCCCGGGGCTAGGGATGTAACAACACTTGGGGATGTGCAAAGTGGAGTGAGGAATTTTTGTGTAAGTGATGTAATTATTCTGTGTCTTGGTTGTAAGAAGTTTCATGGTATACACACTTGTAAAAATGCATCAAATTGTGCAGTTCAATGGATATGATTTATTATATTTAAGTTATATCACAATCAAATTGATATTAAAAATTGGTTACATCCTCAGTTATTGGTGGTTTAATTTTCAATCTACCTAAATTATTATCCTAGGAGCTCTGGTAGCATAGTGCCTAAAGCACTTGACTGCTAACCAGAAGGCTGGCGGTTCAAACCCACCAGCCACTCCTCAGAAGGAAGGTTGGGAATTCCTACTTCTGTAGTGGTACTGCCTCAGAAACCCAAGGAAGGGTCGCTATGAGTCGGGGCCGACTCGATGGCAAATAACAACAATAACAACAAAATTATTATCCTAATACTAGAAGTTTTTTTTGTTTTGTTTTGTTTTTTAGAATATCCACTTTGAAATTATAAGATACAGCAATACTTGGCATTAACAAGGTTGACCCAGCAGTAATCCCTTAAGAATTAAGACCTCATGTGACTAGTAGAAAGAGTTAATAATATCAAACTGTATTGATATATTGTATCACCAAGAAAGAAAACAAAGAGAAGTCAATGAAGTACCTGACAGCAAGAAGGATATTACATGAATATACAGAGTTGAACCAAAATAATACAATTAAATTTGCTGCACTCTTAATTGATACCTATGGCATTATAATTATGCATACCAGGGCTGCCAAAGTTAATAAATACTTATTGATTACCTAGACATTTTTTCACCTTCTATCTGACAGTAAGATGTAGCTGTGCCAGGAAATGTTTTGCAGCATTAAAAGCTGTGCTACAAAGAGCTGCTCTGTATGTCATTTCACTAATGGATTTTCTTCCCTTCATTTTCAAAAGCGTTTCAGTAGGAAAGCATTGACTAATACATTCACAGCACCAGAAATAGAGTGATGTATTCAAATTTTCTTCTGCGATACTGACATCATATTGGGGTCTTTCCCAAGCACATACACATTGCTTTATGTTTTTAAGTAACCTAATTAAAAAAAAAAAAAAAAATTCTAGTATAAGAAAGACAATTATTGACTTTTGTATTCTCCTTAAAAAGAAGATTACATTCTGAACTATTCAGCACATTTTAGTGAATAATTTCTGAATGTTCTTTCAGCTTTTGGAAAAGAGTTTGAATTGCAGAGCTCAGTGTATGCTTAATTTATCACCTCATCTTTTACATTTTGGGTTCACCAGTCTCCCATACCCAGTCATGATTACTAACAGTAGCAAAGAGTTGAAATAATTGCATCATATTACATATATTTAAGCTAATTATATATGCAATTTTAAAATTTCACATCCAATTATTAAGCATCTACTTTGGACAAGGTATATAATTCAATGTAATGAGATTTAAGACATGGCTTTTCTTCTAAGATGCTGTTATCATCTAGTATAGTATGTTAGTTCAGTTCCTTTGAGAAAGAGAACCCAAGACAGAATTAGACATATAAGACATTTATTCAGGGAAATATCTATGAGAGAAAAAGTGGAGAAAACATGAAAAGGCATGTCTTCAGATAAAGATACTAGTCTGACATCTTGAAGGAGAGGGAGAAGGAAGGAAGACTCATAAAAACAAACCCCGATTTAGATAAGGAGATTTTTTCATAAGATTGTTGCACACCAAGAAAAGAAAACTACTGCAATAGGGAGAAGGCTCAGATCTCAGAAATCTGCAAATATCTCAAAATCAAAAAGAAAATGACTTTCTTTTATAGGCAGGAGTAAGTTGGGCTAGTAGAAACTTTGAAAGGGAAATTAGCAAAATGAGGGTGACTGAACAGATAGCATTATTGGCATAGTCAAGTAAAAGATATGTTTTGTGGTAGAGTAATTTTCAAGATGAACTGTGGAGGGGGACATACTTTTCAGTGAAGTTTGCTTGCTCAGGCCATGTGGCAAGCCAAAGTTCAGAGGTTTATGAGGAGAAGAGAAGCCTGACTAAAGTTTGGTCAAGACACAGATAATCAAAGAGTTGTCATCAAATTGATTTCAACTCATAGTGACCCTATGTATCTCAGAGTAACACTGTATTCAATAGAGTTTTCAATGGCCTCTTTTGGGGAACTAGGTTGCCAGGTCTTTCTTCCAAGGCACCTCTGGATGGACTGAAATGCCACCTTTTCAGTTAGTAATGTTAATTGTTTGCACTGCTCAGGGACTCCTAGACAATTAAAAAAAACAAAAAAACAAAAAAACTCACTGCTGTTGAGTGGAATCTGACTCATAGCGACCCCTTTTTGGGTTTCCAAGGTGGTAACTCTATGGAAGTAGATTGTCCAGTCTTCCTTCCAAGAAGTGGCTGGTGGGTTTGAACCTCCAGGCTTCTGGTTAGCAGGCAATGAATATTTGGCCAATTGCACAGGAAAACACATCAATGACAACATGGCTCTAAGAAGTCTTGACCAGACCAATGGGGAGTTTTGAATAAAAGTTGCCTGTCAGAGGAACCCCACATCTTACAGGAATGGACCAGAATTAGTATTTTTGTACAGTTATTGAGCAGCAACCCATAGGAAGAGAGGCTTTGCACAAACACAATTCTGAAATTATGTAGGAATCTGTTGGAGTTGTTCATCAACTATACACATCATGATGGATCAGAACAGTGCCTTATGGTAATTCTGCATTTCACTTCTTGTACCACATAGATCAGCTTCTCCATGCAAGTCAGGAGAGTAACACCTGAATAATGTTCTGCATTCTTAGGTCATTTCTGGTACAACTTGTGTTACACAACATGCTCTGAAAAGCAGAAGACAAGATAGGTTTAGACATGCAAAAGATGTATTGGGAGAGATGACCATGAAGAAAAAATGAATACGAAATAGAGAGGAAAGACTTTAATGCACAATGCAAGGCTGAAATCTGTAAAACAGAAGGGAAATTAAGATCTCAATTAGTAGTGCAGTTCTAAAACATGTCTTGGTGTGGGTGGTGAGAAGTTCTGAAGCTAAAATTTTCCATCAAGTAGTCCTTCACCTTGCAAGAATGGGCCTCTTCTTAGTATCTACACCTTATCCAGCTATTGGTCGGAAGCATGTGGGAAGCATGGCCTCTCATGAACAAGGTTATGGATTTAAGAAGGCAGATAAGTGAAATTATCAGTCTTATATGCTCCTGAGCACAAGATTTGAGTAATTCATTGTCATAGTCACCACTGTGAAAGTAAATTATATAAATAGAATATTAAATATGTAGTGTAAAGTGATAAAAACCCTAAATGAGATACAGTTGAAATACATTGGCAGTTTAGAGAGGATTAAATTGTTTAAAGTAGGAGAAGCAAAAGATGATGCACTTGGCTACTAACCCTAATAGCTGGAAGTTTGAACCAATCCATTGGCTTAGCCAGAGGAAAAGCCTGATTTGCTCTGGAGTCTAGGAAACCCTATGGAGTAATTCAATTTTGTCATATAGGGTCATTATAGAGTTGGAATCGACTCAGTGACACAGAACAACAGGAATGGGTTGGATTTGAAGGAAGCTCAGGCTACAGAATATGAATGAAGTGGGTGACATTGGAAATAAAACTTAAAATATAAATGGGAAGGAGGACTGGGATTGGATTTTCAGGGACAAAGTGAAAAGGCATTCCCATGAAATAGAACAGTAGGGAAAAAAATAGCTTGATTGGGAAATGGTCAGCAATAGGGCTTGAACTGAACTGTGTGAAGAAGAGTATGGAAGGAAAGTTAGGAATAGATTTGTCATCTATTTCTGTTTTGGGCTCTGAGACAAGTTCTTACACCACATGATCAGGTTAATTTGTGAGGTAGTTTTGTTTGCTTATTTATTTTGTTTTTTCTTTCCACTATTGTGAACTCCTGAAGGTAGGAAATATGACTACTATTATGTTTTTTTTTAATGTCTAGCACCTGAGGCTAACCTTAGTAACTACCATTATTCAATGGATACGTTTTGAGTGAATAAATGATTAATTGGGATGTAAGTGGGGATGAAAAGTGTTGAATTCCAGGCTCATGAGTTTGTACTTTATTCATTGTTGCAATACTGCTATTTTTCTCCTCTTGTGAGTCACACCAATAAATAGGGAATAAACATTTGATTTAGATAAAATGTTCCTTAAATAAACCTTTATAATATTTATATTTTAAATTATAAACTCAAAAGGCAATTACTGACTTCCTCCTATTATTATGCCTATTATTATTATTTTTTTTAATTACAACTTTATTAGGTGCTGTTGAGTTGGTTCTGACTCAGAGTGACCCTGTGTACAACAGAATGAAACACTGCCTGGTCCTGTGCCATCCTCACAATCTTTGCTTTGTTTAAGCCCATTGTTGCAGCCATTGTGTCAATCCATCTCACTGAGTATCTTTCCCTTTTTTACTGAGTCTCTACTTTATTAAGCATGATAGTCTTCCCCAAGGTCTGGTCCCTTCTGACAGCATTACCAACATAGGTAAGATGAAATCTGCCCATTCTGGCCATTCTCACTTCTAAAGAGCATTCTAGCTGTACTTCGTCTAAGACAGACTTGTTAATTCTTCTCACAGTCCATGGTATTTTCAGCATTCTTCACCAATACTGCAATTCAAATGCATCAATTCTTTTTGGTCTTCCTTACACATTGCTCAGCTTTAACATGTTTATTTCAAAAAACAAACTCCAAGCTCACTACCATCGAGTCTGGTCCTACTCATAGCAACCCCTCCTTGGGTTTCCAAGGCAGTATCACTACAGAAGTAGATTGAGCAACCTTCCTTCCAAGGAATGGATGCTGGGTTTGAACTTCCAGCCTTCTGGTTAGCAGTCAAATGCCTTAGGCACTACACCATCAGAGCTCCCAACATGTATTTTAGGCTATTGAAGATACTATGGCTTAGGTCAGGCACACCTTAGTCATCTAAGTGACATCTTTGCTCTTAAATACTTTTAAGAGGTCTTTTGCAACAGATTTTCCCAATGCAATGTACCATCTGATTTCTTGACTGTTTTTCCATGGGCTTTGATTGTGGGCATAATGCATAGAGTAAAATAAAACCACCATAATAACACTAGTGAGAAACAATGACAGTTAATATTTTTTATATAGTTTCTTATAATACTTCATGTAAAAAAAATCCTTAATCTCTATATAATAGGATTTAATTAACAGATGAGGTATTTCACTAATTTGCAACAACAACAAAAAAAGTGTAAATGAAGCGGTACTGCATTAAATATTAATGTGGTATTCATTTTGACAAGAATATAGTAAAAATTATTGCTTTGTCTTAAGTTACCAGTAGAGTTCTTCCTTTTTCCATAGAAAGAGGTATGCAAATGTTTATACTTTCTTTGTTTATATTGGCTATTAGAAAGCTCAGAAACAAAGCTGGGGGCAAAATCACAAAACCTTCTTCTTTGACTTATTCTTATTGTTTTATTTCATAAAGCTTAAGGCCAAATTCTTATACTTGCCTAAACATAAGATGATTATTTTAAGGGCTTTTTCCTGGATTGTTATTGTATCTATCCTTCATCTGCCCAATACTCTTCCTACCCTAGCCCTGCGACAGTAACTACACAGATTCAGGCACAGATGAAACACAGGGCCCAATAAATATCCACAGCATTAAAAAAAATATTTTACTATTTTCTTGATTACACAAAGTATTTCATTACATACTTCTATTTTCAGCATTCAGGAACCTGATCACAAAAGCAAATTATTTCAATGCTTTAGGGGCTTACACTAAATGGAAAACATTGCATAATCTCTGCTTCTATCTGAAGTGTAACTGATTGCTAATATTTAGTAAGTCTGCACATCTACCTTTAAAACAATATAATTAAAATAGAGAACTTCAAGAGGTGCTTGGGTTTTTGTGATTAGTCTATTGAGTGGAAATGTAACTAATACAACTGTGCAGTAATTTTCTAAAGTACTATTAAAACAATACAGGACATTTGACTTTATGAAGTTACTTCTCTTTACATCAAACAGAAAGCTCAAAGTTCAGTCCAGTAAATGTCATAAAGGCAATGGATGTTCTAGATATTTTCTCAAAACTAAAAATTTGAGTGTTAAGGAACACTGCATTTTAGAATTAGAAGAGAACTTGAAAATATTCTAGTTCTTGGACAGCAAGTAAATTTTAACTCAAATGACAAATATATTCTTCATTGCTATAGGCTGCTTGGAGTTCTATGTAAGAATGGTTTTAGGGCTAAACTGACTTTGGGGCTGGAGAGGTTTGTATTATGACTGGATAGCAAAACTATAGATGTGAGAAGTGGAATACAAGGACACCTGCTAAGCACTTGACTATTCCAATTTATTTCATTCTAAATTTACAATTGAAAATTTGAAGTAGACAGCAATTAATTTCTCAGTGACATATTATAGTGATAGTGGAGTCCAGAACAGAATTTAGGTCTCTCGATGGCCAGTACAATGTTTTCTTTACTGAACCGTAGATTCCCCAGAGAAAGCCTTCATAAACTGGTTCATAATTTGCCTACCTACCATAATTAATACGGTTAAATATCAAAAGTTAAGGATTTCATAAAGGCACATATGGAATTTAATTTTTGGGTAAACACTATAATGGTGATCTAAGTAAGCTTAAATGTTAAATATTGCAATTTTTATGCCTCAGCTGTACAGAACAATATCTTTAAACAAACTGAGAAAGCTTAAAATAATCAACTACTCAAAAGCTTAAAAAGTTTAAATTAAAATTTATATCACTGGGCAATATTTATTGAGATCAATTAAGACTATTTATTAGTGAATGTTGAATGAATTTTTAAAAGTTTTGCTTTCTGTGAAATGTGTATTGTTCTGGTTACCTACTGCTGCTCTGACAAGAATATATACCACAAATGGGATGGCCTTAACAAACAGGAGTTTATTCTTACAATTTGGGGGCTTTAACTCCAAGTTCAAAGTGCCAGGCTCTAGGGGCTGGGTGAAAGCCCTTTAACCTTGGGGTCCAGCTGTACCTCCTACTCCCGGCTCACTGGAGCTAGAGGCATTTCTTCACTCAGATAGCTACAGGCTGCTGAGGCTGAGAAGCCCCAAGGTTGACAAGTAATAGGGCACAGTCCCAATGTTACCAAACCACATGGCAGGCCATTAACTTAAGTCAATTGTAAGTCCTAAGGTTGGCAGAGCATTGTAGGCTACTGAGCAATGACACGGCTACATGCAGGGTCCAAGCGTGCCATAGACTAGAGACCATTCTCAAAGCTTCTCCTTATATACAAGAAACAGACTATATACCCAAAGGCAGATACTAAGCTGCTCATAGTAGATTACACCATGGAGCTGATTACCGGTCTCATCATGGGGATTACTACATCCAGCTGCCCAGCCACTCAACCAGGCCTAGCCAAGTTGACACACATACATAACCACCACATGTATTAAGCCAATCAATTTATTTAAATTATATTACTGTCTGTAGAAGATAGAAAGATAATTGTCATCTGTTTTAATTTATTAATTTTAGCATTAAAAATTTTGGCACAGAAATTTTCCTGACTTAGTGATTTTGAAAATATTTTATGGAAACTAACAACAATAATGATAATTTTGAAAAGGCGTGATCAACAAAAGTAGTATTGAGGGGTAAACAATTGTTAATGAAGAAGAAATTACTAGGGAAACTGACACTCTTCAAGTATTTTGAAGTTGATGGGCAGAGGAATCAGTAAACTCTCTCGCTTTTGTCCTCACATCTTAACCATATCATTAAACACATTACATAGAAATTGTCATTCATTAGTCAACACTGATCTTCTTGAGGCATAGGTTACATTATTGCCAAAGGTCATATTTCTTAATAAGGTTAATTAATAAATAGAATTGAATAAATAAAACAGAGATAACTTACTGCTACTGAGTTGTGTCCAACTCTTAGCGACCCCCATTGGGTGACCAAGGCTGCAAATCTTTACAGAAGCAGACCACCTTATCTTTCTTCCATGGTGCAGCTGGTAAGTTTGAAACACTGACATTTTGGTTAGCAGCCAAATGCCTTAACTACTACATCACCAGAGCTCCTTACAGGGATAAAAATAACAAGAGGGAGTTCAACCATAAATATGCATAGACAAGCAAGAAAAGTGACAAAAGGGAATCTCCGATTGTACTTCAGATATTTATATTGATCTTTTTGTTTTTTAAACATCTTCTCCACTCATATTCTGTTGATACTTTTCACTGAGTTTTTCTGTGACTGTTTCTTTTCAAATGGGTTTTGTATGGCTTCTGTGGCTGTCCTCAAGGTCACAATCTTTTCTTTTGTAGTACCCAATCTTCTGTTAATCTCCTTCAGTATGTTTTCATCTCAGATATTATATTTTGCAATTCTAAAATTTTGATTAGGGTCATTTTTTATATCTTCCATTTCTTTCCTCATGCTTATACTTTTCTCAACTTTTTGGAATGTGTTGGTATATTGTATTTCTCTATATATTATACATATAATAAAAAGAGATGATATATTTTTATTTTTCATATTTCATTTATATTTTTTTGCTATGAGTTGCTGTCTAGTTGATTCCTACTCATGGTGATCACACATGTGCAAAGCAGGACTGCTCCATAAGGTTTTCAGGACTGTGACCTTACTGAAGCAGTTCACAATGCCTGTCTTCTGAGCCACTTCTGGTGGGTTTGAACAGTTAACCTTTAAACTAGTAGTTGAGTGTTTAATCATTTGCCCCACCCAAAGAATCTCTCTCTCTTTCTCTCTCTCTCTCTCTCTCTATATATATATATATATATATGTTATATTGTTGTTATTTGCCATCGAGTTGACCCCGACTCATAGTGACCCCTCCTTGGGTTTCCGAGGCAATATCACTACGAAAGTAGGATTGCCCAACCTTCCTTCC
>NW_006922044.1:1402330-1403443 GCF_000298275.1 Orycteropus afer afer | reverse complement strand
AGGAGTGGCTGGTGGGTTTGAACCGCCAGCCTTCTGGTTAGCGGTCAAGTGCCTTAGGCACTATGCTACTATATATATATATATATACACATTCACACAGTTTATGTAATATAATATGTTCATCAATATTTATTGGAATCTTCTTCATACATCCACAATACACACTCTTTCTCTTTCTGTACAGCTTTCTCCTTTCTGGCCCTCTATTTTAAGAATTCTAGTTCCCTTGCCTCCCAGTACTCCAAATTCTGTCCCATCGATTTGCAGAGACCTGCTAGTGCTATTCTGAGTCTTCCATACTCTACACCATGTGCTATGACCTGGAAACTCACCAGGTACAAATCTGGACCAATGCAGACCTCAAGTGATTTGTCTCTTTTCTGTTAGAGATTGCTGTCCCATGATATTGTTGTGCAATATATTTTGTCTGTTTGTTAAAGTTCTTATAGACAGATCGACAATTCTAGTCCCTGTAATTCCATCATCGCCAAAATTTGAAACTGATGCAAAAACATTTTGAATGTGAAAAACATTAGCTTAATATCTTGGTAAAGATGAAATACTGAACATTGACATTTTCATTTTGCTCCCTCCTAAAATCATACCAGAAAAAAAATCCTTTTAAAAAGGCACTTAAAACTCATAAAGAGGAGAGACAATTGTAGCAAAACGTTGATCCCTGAAAGCAGACTATGCCTACTACCTAATAGGAGACAAGAACAACCTAAATTCTCAGCAGTCAGTGGAGCAATCCAAGAAAGCACTCAACAAGCACCGCAAAATTCTCCAAATGTTGGGCTACACATTTTTTGGGGCTTATAAAAATGCAAGTAAATATTGTACTTTAAACTAGAGCATTTTAAAGGAATTTCAAATCCATTTCACCAAGTGAAAATAGATAGACTTAAAAGGTTATATATTGCCTGGAGTCACTTATATGATATTCTGGAAAAGATAAAATGATAGGGACAGAAATTAGATCAGTGGATGCCAACAAGCAGGAATAGAGGGAAGCACTGGTCCGCATAAAGGGGAACAATCTAATTTTGGGTAGTAATGAATCTACTCTACACCTTGGTAGTGTTGGTGCATGTATTTTATATATATATATAT
>NW_006922044.1:1397418-1402230 GCF_000298275.1 Orycteropus afer afer | reverse complement strand
ATATATACTATATTTTTATTTTTCATATTCATCTACAATTTTTTGCTGTAAGTGGCATCTACTTTATAAAAATGCATAAAACTATACATTAAAAAGAATTAATTTCATTGTAACTAAATTTATCTTATTGGTCCTGTTAGCAAAAATAAAATAAGAAGTAAGTATGAGACATGAGTATTGAAAAAGCAGTTAGAACGTTCAGATCTCTTCCTCAACTCCATGAATGATTACTTTTCCCACTACTTGGTAAAAGGCTCAAAGCTATATTTTTTCAACCAAGTTAACAAAGTTAAATTTCTGAACCAAACGGTATTTGGACTGGTGGGCGCCATACACAGATGAGGGTGGGAACACCATAGTGAAACAAAGTTTTTAAAAAAAGTCTACATATTGAGAGCACCATCCCTCTTTTTTATTTGTCTTCAAGGTTTGAAACTCTAAAACAGAATATTTGAAAATGATTCTTCAACTATTCTTACCAGCATAAGATAACAGACATTTTGATAACGACATTTTGATAATGACATTGAAGTTTTCCATTGAAGTCTCAGCTAAATCATCGTACAGTGTACCTCACCACAAGTATTAAATATATCTACATAGCTTCTAATAATCTTTCTAGTATATCACTCACAAGTAAGAATGTATACTTTAAAGTCCCTTGAAAGTTGAGAAAAACATCTCATGTTAAGATAAATTTACATTAAAACACATTTAAAAAAAAAGGAGAAAGTGATTTGGAAAAGAAAATCAGAAGAAAGTAACTTGGAGGATGGAAAGCTTTGCAAGAAAAAGAAAGAAAAATCAAAATACTATTAACATTCTCAGAGAAATAGGAAAATGTACTTTATTCATAAAATTGAATAGATTGCTATACAATAACCAAAATATTAAAATAACTTTTGCTAATTAAGGGAATTAATTTCAGAATATATTTAAAAAATAGGAAAAGTAGAAAGGTAAGTTAAGGAAAACTCTCAGAGAGTAGAATAAAAGGGCAATGAGATAGAAAACAGAAAATATATATATATATAAAACTAAAGGATTAGTTCAAGAGGTTGAAACTTGAGTAGTGATTATCAGGAAAAAGGAAGAGAGAAAATGGAAGGAAGAAAATTATCAGAGATAAATAACTAGAGAATCCAAATTAAAAAAAAAAAAAAAACTATTAAAAACCCTTTTAGAAAATTTAGTAACATTTGGGTATCTTCAGGCGTTTAACATATTATATTCCTCATGGTTTATATAATTCTGACATATTCTTTCTGAAACTAATCTTACCTTTTTCTCAATACCATTTGGTATAAAACAAATTCCTTAAACCTATCTGCTTGTGTGTGCCGTTGAGTCAATTTCAACCTACTATCTTCTGGATAGTATTTTCTATCTTAACACTCATTTTTGCCCTTAGCCGTGTATTTTCTGCACTTTTGCAAAGAGAAAAAATAGTTTTCCTTTTCAAACTATTAAAGTACAGTTGGAATTTACTAAGACTGATCTTTCTGTCAATTTTCAAATTTATGAAATTAAACAATAGGTCTATTTTGTTCTCTTTTAAAGTATAAACCATGATCTCATACAAGGGCATATAAAAAAAATTCTGGGTTTTAATTCTAAATTTATATGTTTTTAATTTATAGTTGGTTGTGGACATATATTCAAATGACTCATGATTTATTTTAGTATATCTGAGTAATAAGTAATTTCTCAATTCAACTTTGCAAGCATAAGGTTAAAATAATATATTGAGCATTAATACACACTATATTTTTTAATATACTTTTAAAAATATTATGTTATTTTATATGTTTTAAAACTAATGAAAAGTGGCAAGATTTGTACCAAAAAAAGAAAAAAAAAAACCTTTATCCAGGTGCATAATTTTGCTCATTTGCTTTATATTAGTGTTTTCTTTCTCTCTGAAACAGTTCGCAAGAATTTCCAGATACCACAGCCTTTGTACCTAAAAAATATCCTGTGTATTTATTGGAACTATGACATAATTATCATAATCATACAATTGCATGATAGTAATTGATATGATTTTATTATCTAATACACACTTTAATTCAAACTTTATTTATTAATTCTCTGGTAGTGTGGTGCCTAAAGCACTTGACTGCTAACCAGGAGGATGGTGGTTCAAATCCACCAGCCACTCCTCAGAAGGAAAGTTGGGCAATCTACTTCCATAGTGATACTGCCTTGGAGACCCAAGGAGGGGTTTCTATGAGTTGAGCCCCACTTGAGGGCACATAACAACAACAACATGGCTGGCTACCTGATTCTCAGTCTAGGTCTTTTTTTTTTTTAAAATGTGTACCATTTTGCAATCTTTTGCTTGTTTATTTGCATGACCTTGATATGTTTAAAAATTTATTCCAGTTATTTGGTAGAATGTTCCTGAATTTGGAGTTGTTTGAAATTTCATCAAGATTAAAGAACTTTTTTGGCAGGAATAGCAGAAAAGGGATACCAAGTCCTTCTTAGTACATAAAATTAGGAAACAAATGCTGTTAGTTGCTCCCATTGTTGGTCATGTCTACTTAAATCTTTGGGTTAAGCATTGTCCACTGTTTATCTAATCCAATGTTGTCATTTTGTCTTTGTAATTAATAAATCTAAAGAAATACTTTGAGCCTATGTAAATATTATGTTTCCCATCAAACTTTCACTCACTAATTTTAACCATCATTGTTCTTTTTCTCTGAAACAACTATTACCATGATGATTGACAAATAGATAGTTTATACAGTTATCTTCTACTGTAAAGAAAAGCTTTCCATTCTTATTAGTTTATCAAACTATCTATCTATCTCAATATAAACCAATGTGCTTTTCATTAAATGATATTTATTACATTTACTATCTTTATTGGTTTTGAAGATCAAATTATCCTAGACTGGTCTGGTAAGAATTCAGATTTGGCCAGTGGGTGTCCTTGTCTTTAGTTATATTACCATTATCTTAGACAAATCGAATCGACTCTGTGGCAGTGAAATTTTTTTCACTCCCTTAAGTTTTAGCATAAAATATTGCAGGATTATCTTTTACCTTTTCTTTCTCAACTCTAGAATAAGTCACTTCTCAAAGGAACTCTAACCCCTTTAGTGAAGAATAGTATTTAGAAACCAAGATCTTAGTTGCTATATATTTATTATTTATACTAAATTTTCTTTAGAATTATTGGTGAAAACTATTTTACAGCTAAGGAAATTGCAGAATACAGGTAATTTTGCCAATTCATAAAATAGCAACTTCTGAGACATTGAGTGTCTCAGATCTATCTCCTGATTTCAAGTGTTTTCATTAACTAATAGCTGTGTCCAATGTGGTGTTTCATAGTAAAGTTTATTCCTTCATTTAAATGAGTTTTATTAAGCATTTATAAATAAATTTCTAATGATTGAAGATACAGCAATGAATAAATCAAATAAAACTCCCTTCATGTGTGGAAAGTCAAACTCCCTCCACTCATAATATTTCTAATTTTGAAAGGCAGTAAATAAGGGAAAAAAAAAAGATCAAGTATATAGTATATTAGATACCAACAGCATTATGAAAGAAAAAGTAGGAATATGGCATGCTAGGTGTGAAGGTTGCAATTTTAAATGGACTTGTCCAAAAGGCATCACAGAGAAGGCAATCTTTCAGTAAAACCCAAATATGAAAAGTGAGATGCCATGAGAATAGACAGAGCATTACAGACAGAGAACAACATGTACTAAGGACAGGGGTGTGAATATGCCTGCTGGGTTCAGACACAGTAAGATAATTGCATGGCTGCAGTGCTATGGTGGGAAAGGATGAGAGGACAGGAGCTGGGGTTGGAAATTCCCTGTGATTCTCTAGAGAAAAAGAGAATAAATTTGTTTTACATAGAGACCAAAGACAAATTATGATAATAAAAGTGACTGAAAACTACATTTCAAGTCAATCTTACAAAATGCTGAAAGAAAGTCATAGAAATAAAAAGAAATTAAAATAAATATGTCTTAAGGGAAACAACTCATCAAGGAATGGACATAGTACCTGTAACTTGATAATTCAGTTTGTCTTTTGTCCATTGTATTTTCACGAGGAAAAACAAACTCAATGCCATCGAGTCGATTCCAATCATAGCGACCTCTCCTTGGGTTTCCAATGCAGTAAGTCTTTACAGAAGTAGATTGCCCAGTCTTCCTTGCATGGCTGGTGGGTTTGAACCACCAATCTTCTGGTTAGCAGGCAAATGCCTTAGTCACTGTGCCACTGGAGAGGGTGCACATAGAGGCAATGTCAGAGACTGATCAAATTAGAAGTTAACATAAAGAAATATATGAGCGCATAATACTAAAGCCACTGCCCTAAAATATATTCCAATTTATCATGACCTAGGACAGAGTAGAGCTGTCCATAAAACCTAGACTGTAGATCTTTACTGTAGGCTGCCACATCTTTCTCCCACAGCATGGCTGGTGAGTTTGAACTGTTGACCGTTTGGTTAGAGGCCAAGCCCTAAACTACTGACTCATTGGGGCCCCTTGAACATATAATGGGGGATTAAAAAATTCAGTAGTACATTTTAGAGTGTTGATTTTTTTTTTCTATTTTCTTGTATATATTTTATTTAAATGTGTTTGTGTATATGTTGTTGTTGTTGTTAAGTGCCGTCGAGTTGTTTCCGACTCATAGCGACCCCATGCACAGCAGAATGAAACACTGCCTGATCCTGCACCAGCCCCACAATCCCTGCTATACTTGAGCCCATCATCGCAGCCACCGTATCAATCCATCTCGTTGACGGCCTCCCCCTCTCTCGTCGACCCTCCA
>NW_006922044.1:1381079-1395193 GCF_000298275.1 Orycteropus afer afer | reverse complement strand
TCTTTCAGAAGTGGAAGGCCTCTTCCTTCTTCCTAGTCTGTCTCAGTCTATAAGCTGGGCTGTTACCTGTGCACCAGGTGCATCTCTCTGGGTTTTAAACACCAGAGGCTCAGCCTCAAAACTCACATCTACATGTCACCACAGTAGGACAAATCTACAGACACGTTTGTCCTGCTGTTGGAGACCTCTCGTATCACCCCCACCTGGCTGATTGTTCCTCTGTCTGGCTTCCTCTCTTTTAATCCCCTTTCTCCTGCTCTTCTGGCCTGCTTCTTTGGGCGTCCCTATGTTGTCTCTCCTCCCCTGTATCCCTGGGGCTGACTGCTCTTCTGTCCGGGTTCAAGTCTTTTATCCCCTTTCTCCTGCTCTTCCCGCCTGCTACTCTGGGCGGGCCTGAGTTTCCCCTCCTCACCTAATCCCTTCGGTTGATTGTTCTTCTGTCCGGGTTCAAGGCTTTTATCCTTTCTCCTGCTCTTCCGGCCTGCTACTCTGGGTATCCCTGCGTTGTCTCTCCTCAGCTGTAACCCTGGGGTTTGTGTATATAGTCACTTCAAATTTGATGGAGTAACATGTAGAATTTACAGAAGCCACATCTGACAGGGCATTTGTTTTTTATTTGTTCTGAAAACAGGACAAGACAAAGACAAAAGAAAAAAAGACTGTGACAAGTTGACTGCACTTAGTCCATTTCCTGGAACTCTTTTACAATGGTCCTTAGTCACCACATCCAAGAAGCCTCAGGTGGCTCTGTGGTTGAGGCATTGGGGTGCTGATTAAAAGGTCAGTGGTTTGAACCCACCAGCTACTCTGAAAGAGAAATATGAAGGAATATTCTTTCATAAAGATTTACAGCCTTGGGAATCCTATGGAGGTCACTATGAGTTGGAATTGACTCGTTGGCAGTGGTTTTTTTTTTTTTTTTTTTTTTTTTTAGGCGATAACCAGGACAATGGCTTTTTTGTCCTATATTTTGGGTGAAGAAGAAGTACAATTCTATTGTCAAAGACATTGATATTTCACTAATTGTTTCTGGTACATAAAATGAAAAGCAGAGTGAAATATCTTCATAGAGTTGACTCCGCCTCTGCAAACCTAAAATACAAGGTAGAACTGTCCCAGAGTGTTTCCGAAGGTGTAAATCTTTGTGGAAGAAGGATGCCTCATCTTTCTCCAGCAGAAGCTGGTGGGTTCTGAACCACTGATTTTAGGGTACCAGGCCACTGATTAACCTCTGAATCACCAGAGATTCTGTAGCCTAAACTATTCAATAGTTTTCTTACTTCTCATCCTATCTATAAGTACAGAGTTCATTTTTATCTTTCTATATTTTCCTGTTATTATCTATAAGGAAACATGGAGAGTAAACATAATAATAAGTGCGTGGAGTTACAAATTATCCAGACCCTGCAAATGTTCCTTTGTTCTTGAATCTTGTACCATTTATTTATTCTTCCTGAGATCATAGATGAAAGCTCTGAAGGGCTTCAACTTATGGCATAGTGCCTAAGTATACAAAATTAATCTATATATATATTATAAAAAAAAATCTTTCAATATATTAAAGAGGAAAACAATATCATTTAATTTTTTTCACAAGTTATCATTCTGTTAAGAGCTCTGGTGGCATAGTACCTAAGACATTTGACTGTTAACCAGAAGGCTGACAGTTCAAACCCACCAGCCACTCCTCAGAAGGAAGGTTGGTCAATCTACTTCGGTAGTGATACCACCTCAGAAACCCAAGGAGGGGTCTCTACCCTTTCCTTGTGATGTGCCAAGTAAATTATCATAACAAATAAACAAACAAACAAAATTATCTACATTATTCATTTCACTAGGTTTCAAAATAATTTTCCTTAACAATTACTAATAAGTTTCTTCTTATTTACAGGAGTAAAGCCAAGTTCTATGTCTGTATAGACTATTTTGGAAAGAGTAGTGTAACTCTGATGGCATGGTAAAAGAAGACTTAGAATGTACAATAAACTTTGATCTTTTATTTTTAAGAGATATTAAGAAGTGATGTAAGATAGAGACCAGAGATAGGAGGGATCCCAAGCACCACAACATGAGGCTATATTTTGTGGAAAAAGATGTTTAAACGGTTGCTGCAAGACTTTTCAGAGGCTATGTTCATATTCAATTCTAAGTAGTTTGAGATTCTTGGGACCTAAACCAGAAACATTGCCTCAAAACTTCAAATTTTTTTTTTTTTTGCAATTTTATACAAATTTTGGGGAAAGAGTTATCTGAAACATCGAAGTATGATGCTCCAACATGGCTCAGAAGTTCAACACTTACAATAAGGTGGAGCCAGAGATGCTCATAGAAATATAAGCCCAATCTATCCTCCAAAAAGGCAACTGCTATCAATAGTTTTGTGGAAGTTAAGGTTGTTGTCAACTTGGGTGGGCCTGGTTGAGTGGTTGGGCAGCTGGATACAGTTATTCTCCATGGTGAGACTGGTAATCAGTTCTATGGTGGAATCTACTGGAGTAGCTGAGTAACTACTTTAAGGATGCAATCTGCTTCCAGTATATAGGAAGCAGCCTTGAGGAAGGTCTCCAGATCTTTGGCATGCTAGAACCCTGCATGTACAAATTTGGTGTTCAGCAGGCTGCTATGCTCTTCCAATTTTGTGACTTTTCCTGAACTTGAATTAGCGGCCTTCTGTGTTATTTGGGAACATTGGGCCTGTGACTTTTTACTTGTTGACCTTGGACTTGTCAGCCTCAGCAGTCAGCAGCAGTGAAGAAAATCTCCAGCTTCAGTGGGCTGGGAGCAGGAGGCAGAGATGAAGCCCAAGGTTGAGGGGCTTTCACCCATCCCTTAGATTTTGGCACTTTGAAGTTGGACTTAAAGCCTCCAAACTCTAAGAGAATAAACTCCTGTTTCTTAAAGCCATCCTGTTTGTGGTATATCTTCTGTTAGAGTGGCATGAGGTAACCAAAAGAAGTTTTAACAGTGAATATTTTCTCCAAGTTTTTATCTTGGTGAGGGTTTTTAATCTTTACCAAAAGCATTTGTGCACCATATATTTATTGATTAATCATTGTTCTAGATCTTAGCAGCAACCAAAGCAGACTTCTATGCTCTCACAAAGCTTACATTATTGTGTGTATGTGTGTGTGTGTGTTTATGAAATACAGAGGCAGGTGGGAGTTCAGGTGAAGATAGCATAAGTGATTATGTATGAAATACTAATATAAATGAAATAAACAATTGGACAATGAAAAAGGATGCTTCATTATTTTAGCTGCTATCCATTTTTTTCTGAGGGTGAGTTTTTCAAACCTATCCTTTCTGACAGTAACTGAGTAAAAGGTAAATTATTGCTATTTTTACTCCCAACCCTGGAAATGCCATCCAAGAAGAACATCACATGACCTATCTTTATATCAAGTGGTAAGAAAAAGGGAATTGCAATTCTTTATCCCCAAAGATAATCTCCCTGAAATTTTCACATGTAGTGAGAATATTGTAATGTGTTAAATTCTTATTCATCAATCAAATAGTGCATTTATTCTTCTCTGAATTACCTGAACACGTTTTTTGTCCCCTTAGTGTAATTTGTTGCCAAATAATGTTTTCAATGGTATGTCTAATTTCTTGCCTATTGAACATGAACTTCTTTTTATACATGCTTGCTTTTAATTAAACTCTCTAGTTTTTATGGTTGAGTTCTTTTATCAATTATATTAAATCATGGATATTATCCATAAATGGAATTTTATCCCAGAAGCATTTCTAAATTACAGTTGATAAAACTAATAAAATCATTGGAAATCTATGGTGATGGCTTAATTTATGCTTGTTTGTCCATTTTTTTTCAGTTTTTCTTCATAATTTCTCTTGTATATGAATTTAAATTATTATTTTAAAAATGTCCTTAGTGAATATGTCCTAAAAAGTTTAATTTGTAACTTTCCATACCTTATTATCTATTTTCCTAGTGGTCCACTGTAAGGATTTATCCATCATGTGGTGCATCTGTTTGTCCACAGAAGACAGACCTTCTGGGAATAGAAAATGGTATCCTGCATCTGCCAGACCTTAGAGAAAAAGAATGTCTCCTTTAGGGTATGTGATTATGTCAGTGTCAAGGGTAGATTAGTATCAAGTTTAGAGCAACTGCTGTTAGAAAAGCATCTTTAAATTTCAACATGGTTTCTAGAGTCATCGCAAGACTATAAAATGGAGTTAAGGCTCCACTTTCAGACTGTGCTATTCACACAAACCAGGTGCTTCTGATTTTAGACTCTCGTATAACACTCTTTCTTTCTTTTCCACTTTAGTTCTAACTGGTAAGATCAATAAACTGTACACGGGAGTATTTTGTCTCATTAAATGTGGCAACTTCATTCTCGTTTGAAAAAAACTCTTTTGATATAGGTAATCTTTTGAATGGACACTTTATATATTTTGGATGCAGAAATGCAGAGCAAGTCCCCTGCCAAATTGGCACTATTAAAAATTTAGAAAGTCAGTGTTATTTCTGAAAATGTAAATCTGTATATCTCATTGAACTAGAGTGTCTCTTCCGTGGAAAATCATTGGCTTCTTTTCTCCAAACACACACACATCAAGCTTGAAGTAGCATATGTACACACAGGACACAATGAGGAAACAGATCACCCTGATGTCAAAGGAGATGAGACATTTATATAAGCAGATATCTTGTCCCTCAGGGTTACCCTGTTTAGTAGGGCTGAGGCAGAAATGGAGACAAAGAGAGTGGATTTGAAGTTTTCATTCCCAACTTATTTCTGATTTTATTTGTAAAATTGTCTTTTGTATAATATTAATATTGTGCCTTAATAGAGTAGGTGAACAGTTCTAGTCAATAGCAATGGAAGCTGGATTCTGAAATGGAAAAATGTGTGTGGAAAGAGTTGAAAATGGAAGAAATCTAGTTTGTTGGTTTGATTAATGTAAAAATCATCGATGTTTGGTTAATTTATGCTTCAGATGAATGGACAATAAATCTGTAGTGATGAATTGTAAATCTTTAAGGAGTGTAATGAGTGAAAGGAGCTTTGAGATCAACATAACAAAGAGATGGTAACTGTTTAGTAGTATGAGGACAGAACTTCAGAGAAAAAAATTTTTGTGTATTAGGGTTTATTTGTTTTTGAGCAGATGGGAGGGAGTTTAAGATTATTAATAAGGAGTCTAAAGATTGCCAACAATTCATGTAATCTCCTCATTCTGTGAGATAAGAGGGAGAAAACCGATTTCTTTAAGAGAGGCTCATGGAAAGTGGTACCCTCTGAGAAGAACCAGTTGCAATCAAGGCAAGAAGTTAGAGATTACATTGCTCTGAAGGGAGGAAATGTAGACAGGATTATTGAAAAAAGTTAAAATGAACTGTGAGGAGTAGAGTGTATGGTGGGAGTATGTTGGAAAAGAGATGAAAATAGAAGAATCAGAATATAACAGACATAAGATGGGGCAATCTATTTCTGTAAAGATTTTGGGGTCATTATGAGTTGGAATGAGTTGATGGTAGTGGGTTTGGTTTGGTTTGGAAGAGGACATAAGAGTTAGCCAGAGGGAATTGCATTTATTTGCTGATCAATGATGACTGAGGTAAGACATGGGGTAGAACTGACTCTCCAAAAACTTCAGTATATTGAGAACCCAAGAGGATTCAGTGTCTTGAAGAAGCTAGTCAACTATGGTCTGTGCTTAACATTAAAAATGAATGTTACAAAATTGTTTGAGCATCCCTGAAACATCAATAACAACCCCTTTCATAAAGTGAGATTATTTGGCTTCTTGAATTTTCAACTCTTGTCACACTGACCTAAAGGCCATAAGGCTCATGGCTGTCCACAGAGGATAAAAGAGACCTCACATTTTACTGCAAAGGTTATAGAGCACAGATCAGTCAAAGTTCTTTTGAGTCTGGTGTCTTTCAATCCATATTTTAGAAAGCTCCTCCTCATCTCTTCTGTCAGTAATTAAATAAGAATTTAACGAGTGTCCTCTGTGTTCAAATTGTTGTGCTAGTTGCTAATTTGGATGATAAAATCTCTCTGAGTATGAAGCTAACAGTCCACTATTAAAACGACTACAACCATAAACAACAAATTAAAAATTAATCATTTTATTTAATTGCAATCATGGTAAATGTCCCATGAAGATTTATAAAATGCTATGAAAGTGTCTTATGGGAGAGGCTGACCTAATTAAAGTGGAGTCATTGATTGTCTAGGGTGAGAGAGGAAAAGAGACAGAGAGGAGAGTTTCTGTAATGAAATGAAATATCAGCTGAGAACTAGAAGGTAACTAATGTGAATAAGGGGACAGGAAGGGAGCAAATTGCCTTCCAAGCAAATGGAATTGCATACCAAATGCCCTCAGGTGTGGAAAAGAATTTTCTCATTTGAGTAACTGAAAGAAGGGTATAGATGCCAAGAGAATTAGAAAAAGCATGACATTAATGAAAACTGTTTTTAAATCAATGCCTTTCCTCTTTCCCTGTATGCAAATGTAAATACTCTCAGGCATAATTCAGATTATCTCCTCCCCAGTCAGATGTTTTGCTCCCATCTCGTCCAACATCCTTCAGTCCATCTTTGAATCTCTATAGTGATTTTTCTTTTTTGCTGGGTTCTCATCCTGAAATATTCAACTAGAGCCTTGTATTTCGCAAACCTGATTGTCTTAGTTACATCTGGTTTTCCACTCATATTTTCCCTGGAGGGCTAGGATCATGTCCCACATTTTAATATATTGCCTTTGGCATCTGGAAGGCATAGTTCTTTGCAAACACTAGGTTTTCAACTAATGTTGGCCAGATTTGTGAATTGTCATAAAGTAACAAGAATTAGCTGTACATACTATGAATTTGATTATTTTTTCAATAAAAACATGAGAATGCCAACTCTCTGTTAGACACTATGCTAAGCACTGGGGATATAATCATAGTTTCCTCTCTCAGCAAAAACCAAAAAAACAAATCAACAAAATGATTACAAATGATCAATGAATCAAATTGCTAATGTGACTGCCTGTTGGAAAAGCAGAAGAATAGATAGAGGGATCAGCATTGACTAGCCTGGGTTCAAAGGAATTGGAAATACTTTCATTTCAGCTTAATACATGATTAGCACTGGGCAGATAAGAATCAAATGAGAAGGCTCTCATTGAACTCCCTCCCAGTTCTCAAGGAAGTTGGGCCTAAATTTAGTGGTCAATGAAGTGCTCAAAGAATAAGAGACCACAGGATAAGAAGAAGGGCTCACTCCTTTTATATTAGTAGGAGATGAGGCCACATGAGTACAAAATCTCCTACCATCTTTCTGTCTTTGAACAATTTTTTTTTTTTTTGATCCATAGTGTGTACTATTGTTCCAAGAATTAGTTCTAAGCTGGAGAATGAACAAGACAACAGTCCCACCAGGCGGAGTTTGCACTGTAATGGAGGCAATCACTATCTTCACCACAATTACAAACATCCATGTTGTATTCCTTATTGTGTCATTGAGTAAGCACTTGGGCTGACCAGGTACCACTTCAAAGGACTGAAAATGAATCTGAAGACTGGAATGATGATACTTAATAATATCTAATTGTGACGAGTCAATGCATTACCTCCTTCCCAACAGCTGCAGAGGCTGTGCAGCAGTATACCACTGACTGCAGGAAAGCAAAATGCAGAATGATAGGTTTCTAAGTTGCATCCTCATTAATTAACTATCTCATATGTAATCCCCATGATTCAACTTCCCCCTTTGGAGCATTCATGTGTGAGTGTGTGTGTGTGTGTGTGTGAGAGAGAGAGAGAGAGAGAGAGAGAGAGAGACCTAAGAGAATCTGCAATTCTGCATCCCCTGACAACAGGTCTGCTGCCCCACTCTAAAAGGATTATGACCTGAAGACATTTGCAATCTTTCTAAAACAGAAAAAGGTGTTTGTTTTTTTTTTCTCAGAAAGGTTAAATTGACAAATTGCTAGTTCACCTATTCACTTTCAGAACTACTATGGCAAACCTTGTGCAGCCTTGAGCAAATCTGAAATCACTTATTACCTGTGGGATGTCTCAGACCTAATATTCTATAATGTAAAAAAGAGTGAAGGGATTTGCTTCCCCTGGATCCAAAAGTAGAACTGAACCACTTGAGTCATTATACGTTGTCTATTAAAGTAAATAGTTCCATAGTGTATCTACTCCTCCCTCCATATAGGCTATGTGTGTAAAGGTGCTTTAGGACTTATAGATGAAGTGAATATGAAATATATTTAAGAAATGATTTAAATCATAAAGGCTCTCAGAGTCAGCAGAACTTCCTGTCTCCTATGACCTAGTTTGGAAAAGGTAATTTAGAAAATCTTTAATTCATTTCCTGTTTTCCTCTTAAGATCTTACTTTTATGCTTCTTTTGTCTTTTTGAATTTCATCTCCTGGCTTACTTCACACAGGCTCTGGCAGCTGTTCCTTATCCATTTTTCAAATATTTATTTAATAAGTTTGTATTAGTACCTCCTACAGTTTGCATACTTAGGATATTCCACTGGGATGTGGGGGAAACACAAAAAGAAATACTTAACCTCATGAAGCTCACCATATCAAGATTTTTATTTCCTTGTCACTGTATCCAGTGATACAGTGCTTCCCTTTGTTGAATTTTCCTATTTTCAGCTCTCTGTCAACAGTATCTAGACATTAACCTCAACACTTGGATATCTGTTTTTTGTATTTATTTATTATCAGACTATTGCTTTATCAGGTCTTGTGAATAATTTATCATCTGTGCATTGTACAAGGTAGTTGATGTAATATTTCTGAAAACAAGTATTATCAACAAAGAACAAAATCTTCTGTCTTCATTTTTAAACTTTCTTTTTTGAAAAGCCATTAGAAAAGATTTTACTGTTTTTTCTTTCCTTTTTTTAAATGCTGTGCAACAATTCTATTTGTTAGACTGATGTCAGTGTCACACAATGGCCTTTCTTCAGGAAAAATGAAAAAGTATTCTCTATTCTGATAAATAGCATTCCATTTGGCTCCAAACTAAAATGATAAAAAGGATCTTCTTCCAAAGCCTGTGTTCTAGATGCTACAGTGCTAGAAATGTGAGAAAGACATGAAGAATACTTATATTATTACAACATGTACTATCTTCCTGCTTGGTTTTGTTTTCTCTTTCAAAATTTTGATTTTGTCTTTCTTCACATTTCTTCCACTTGCAAAACTTAACGTCATTTTTAACAAAATTTATACTACATTTTATTTATACTTGTGATGGTTAATTGTATGTGTTAACTCGCCTAAGTTATGATGCTCATTTTTTTGGTCACACATTAGTCTAGATGCTTCTATGAAGGTATTTACATGTGATTAACATTTAAATCAGTTGCCATTAAGTAAAGCAGATTACCCTTTATAATGTGAGTGGGAATCATTCAATCAGTTGCAGGCTTAAAAGCAAAATGTGAGGTTCTCCAAAGGAGAAGAATTTCATTTCAAGACTGCAAATAGATAAACAGCAAGAATTGCCATTCCACTGTCATCCTTACAAACTTTTGACACAACTGCTCCATTTTTCCAGCCTGTCTCCTGACCTATGGATCTTGAACTCACTAGCCCTCACAAACACATAAGCCAATTCCTTAATCTTTCTCTCAGTGTGTGTGTGTGTGTGTATTTTTTCCCCACTCCAAAAAACCCTACAATAATTAATATAAATCTTTTTTTTTTAAATGAGTGCAATAGTTGGAGCTGTGTGTCAAGTTGGCTGGACCACAATTCTGTGTGGTTTAAGCAATTGGATGTGGGTTGTTCCAATAAAGGCATCAGATATATATGTTTTGATCAGCCAATCCAGTGAAAGAGAGTTTCCCTAGGGGTGTGGCCTGCTTCCAATATATTTATGGACATCCTGGGAAAAGAGACACTCTTCTGTGGATCAGGATTCTGTTGTGCTGCTTACAACTGTCTTGGAGAGAACAATCCACCATTCGACATGGTGATCTTAGATTCGTCATTCGTTGGAGTCAACAGTTGGTATACTCCTGCCAACCTTGAGCTCCTCAGCCCATGCAGCTGTGTGAGTCAGGAAAAGCCTCCAGGTTGACATTTGATCCAAGAACTTGGGACTTGCCAGCTTCTACAAGTGTATAAGTCATCTTCCTAAGATAAATTTCTCTTTCTCTCTCTCTGTAAGCTTTCCTGGTTTTGTTTCTCTAGACAACCCAGTCTAACACAATGAGTATTATGAGTTTGCAACTGCTGACGTCTTTGATTTTACAGCTGCTTTCAAGCTATGATTACCAGACACCAGAGCAATAAAAGTGAAAACACTTTCTTAACTTAAAGGCAGAGCAAAAATATTTGTTTTGTAATGTTAAAATGAATATACTGCAGACATTCCATATCTGTGTATCAACCTTCTATTCAAAATGACTGGATCCATTCAAAACAAGTATTTCTCTCACACTCTAGTCCAAACAGTGATAAGAAACAGCCCACAGAATATATTCTAAATCTGTGTATATTTAAAATATCCTACCTGTAAAGACTCATCATCTTTCTCTTATAAGTGATTTCTTATCTTTGTTGTTGTTGTTGTTTGCCATCGAGTGGGACCTGACTCATAGCAACCCCTCCTTGGGTTTTTGAGGCTGTATCACTATGAAAGTAGATTGCCCAACCTTCCTTCTGAGGAATGGCTGGTGGGTTTTGAACCTCCAGCCTTCTGGTTAGCAGTCAAGTGCCTTAGCCACTACGCTATCAGAGCTCCTTCCTTTATAAGGTATTAAAGATACAGGAGCTTTGGTGTTGTGCTTAAAGCATTAGGCTGCAAACCAAAAAGTCAGCAGTTGGAACACTTTAGTTGTTCCATGGGAGAAAGCTGAAGGAGTCTGCATCCTTAAAGATTTACAGACAGAATTTCCTATGAGGCAATTTTACTACGTCCTGTAGAGTCGCCATGAGTCAGAATCTGCTTGATGGCAGTGGGTTTGTTTTTTTTCGTTTTGTTTTTTAATGATAAAAAGCTCCCAAATAAGTATGCTGTGGCCTCCAGGTGAGTCTGAAATGAGTTATACATGGAGCATCAAGATTTGTAAATGTTTAGTATAATGAAGATTTTAAATAATTTTAATGACTGTTCTGAATATTTTAACAGTTGTAATAATTTTGGGCCACTATTTGTATTTAAAAAGATACAATATCATTGGTCAGAACCTAACTGGGGTCCAACTGCAGAACAGACCACACATTGTTCATGTGCAAGTTCAAGTTGAAGCTGAATAAATTAAAACAGGTCCAGGAGAGTCAAAGTACCTCCTTTAGTATATCCCACCTGAATTTAGAGACCACCACAAGAATAGATTTTATGCATTAAACTCTTGTGACTGAAGACAAGTTGTAGGATAACATCAAGAACATCATATATAAAGAAAGAAAAAGGTTATTAAAAAGAAAACAAAGGAAGGATGGATGTTAAAAGACTGAAACTTGATCTTGGCTAAAATGAATGGAAAACTTGATGATGTAAAAGAGCTGAACAGACAATTTTAAAGGACAGCTCCACAAGACAAAGAAAAGTATTACAATGAAATGTACAAAGACCTGCAGTTGGAAAATAAAAGGGAAAGACCTGTTCAACATTTTTAAAGTTGAAATAATTGAAAAAAAAAAAAAATTGAACTCTTGAGTTTCAGTATTGAAGGATTCTATGCATTTGACTGCTAACCAGAAGGCTGGTGGTTCAAGTCCACCAGCCACTCTTTGGAAGGAATATTGGGCCATCTACTGCTGCAGAGATAACACCTTGGAAACTCACAGAGGCATCACTATGAGTCAAATTGAGTTGAGGACAGTGAGTTTGGTTTTAGTTCTATGGGCAAAATATTAAACAATGAAGAAAGCATCAAAAGAAGATGAAAGGAAAGCAGAAAGTCACTGTACCAAAGAGAACTGGTCAATATTCAATAATCTCAGGAGGTAGCATGTGATTAAGAACAGATAGTATTAAATGGAGAAGTCCAAGATGCAATGAATGGATTGGTGAAAAACAAGCCTACAGGAATTGACAAAATGTCAATTGAAATATTTCAACAGATGCGTTCAACACTGGAAGTGTTCACTTATCTACAGTAAGAACTATGCAAGACAGCTACCTGTCCAACCAACTGAAATAGTTCCACATTTTCACCCATTCCAAAGAAAGATAATCCAACAAAATGTAGAAATTATCCAACAATAACAATATCACACACAGGTAAAATTTTGCTGAAGATAATTAAAAAACAGTTGCAGCAACACATAAACACAGAAAAGCAAAGGATTCATGCTGGATTCAGAAGAGGAGATGGGATGAGAGATATCATTGCTGATGTCAAATGGATCTTGGCTGAAAACAGAGAATGCCATAAAGATATACTTTTATTTTATATACAATTGTGTAGATCATAACAAATTATGGATAACTTTGAGAAAAATGGAAATTCCCAAATACTTAATTGTACTCACATGAAGCCTGTTCATAGACCAGCAGTCAGTCATTCCAACAGAGCAAGAGGATGCTGTGTGGCATAATATCCAGAAAGGTGTGTGTCATGGTCATGTCCATTCACTTTATCTGTCAATCTATATGCTGAGTGAATAATATGAGAAGATGGACTATATGAAGAAGAATGTAGCATTAAGACTAGTAGAAGACTCATTAACAACCTGTGATATGCAGTGATACATGCTTGTTTACTGAAAGTGATAAAGACTTGGAACACTTACTGATGAAGATCAAACATTATACCATCCAGTATGGATTACACCTCAACACTGAAAAAAAAAAGAAAAAAAAAAACCTTCTCAACTAGACCAATAAGCAGTATCATGCTAAATGGAGAAAATATGGGAGTCATCAAGTGTTTCACTTTACTTGAATCCAGAATCAATGCCCATGGAAGCAACAGTCAAGAAATCAAACAATGTATTGTTTGGGGCAAAAACATTACTTTGAGGTTTAAGAGGTATATGACCCAAGCCATAGTATTTTCAATCACCTCATATGTGTAAATAATATGTATATAAAAACTGGCCAAGGAATAAGGAAGACCAAAGAAGAAATGATGTCTTTGTACTACAGTGTTGTCAAAGAATATTGAATATACAATGGATTGTGAAAGGACCAATAAATCTGTCTTGGAAATACATCAGAATGTTCCTTATAAGTGAGGGTGGTGAAACTTGCCTCACCTGCTTTGAACATGTCATTAGGAAGGACCAGTCCCTGGGGGACATCATACTTGGAAAAGCAGAGGGTCAGAGAAAAAGAAGATGACCTTTAACAAGATGGATTAACACAGTAACTGCAATACTAGGCTCAATCATAGCAACTGCAGAGAGAATGGCACAGGACTGGGCAGTGTTTACTTGTACATTTCACCTCTGTGAGTCCGAACTGACTTGATGGTACCTAACACCAACAGCATGGGTCTTTATAGCTTTTAAAGGTAATTTACTCAAAAACAATGTTAAGATGTTTTCTGAAAACCCAAATATGTATTACTTAAATTGCTGAATTATTAAACTTAATATACAGTAAATAGAATTAGAAAATATTGATTCTATTTAATTCAATAAGTAATATTGTTTTTAAAGCTCATAAATATGTATTTATACATGAGAATACCTAATATCTACAAATCTTAAATTACTGAAAAAAGAATTTCCTGAATGCATAAAGGCTATTTTTTTGTATGTTTAAATTGAATCATTTTCGTTTAATGTTCATTCTTTTTAACAAGGCTTATTTTGTATTTTGGGAAAAAGAACAACCATATTTCATAATGTAATTCTGTCAGGAATAAAAATTTAAGTCATTGTTAGTCATTGTTGTCAGGTGCTATCAGGTCCATTGGAACGCATAAGTACCTGTATGAAAGAGTAGAGATGTTCTACAGGGACAGTGATCTCTATGGAAGCAGGTTGCCACATCTTTCTTCCATGGAGCCTATATTACCTTCAATAGATTGGATTACTTACTGATCTGCACTGAACACTTTCCCTTGTTACCCTCCCAAGAGGGACCGGGTCTCCGGGAGCTAGGTAAGCATGGGCGGGCTTGTGCTTAGTCACCGGGAGCGAGGTAAGCAAGGGC
>NW_006922044.1:1352285-1377789 GCF_000298275.1 Orycteropus afer afer | reverse complement strand
TCCCAATATTTTTCTATCATTCGTAACAACTTTGATTAGAACAATAATATTGTAAAACTTACAAAATAAAATAAAGGGTTATTAAGATGAATATTAGCTTAAATTTAATTGATATTCTCCAGTATTTTTCCTCACTTAGCCTAACTGTTGTGTATATGAGAAAAAAATTATCAAATAAACATTACCCACTAGAAACATTAAATAGCCACCAAAAAGATTATATTGTCAAAGTTCACTATATTAAGTGTTAGAGTCAATATTAAAAAAAAAAAAAAAAAAGTCATGTTTTTAACACTAAGTTCAAGACAAAGTGGAACTCATTTTAGCTTCTATAAGCATAAATTAGGCAACAGCAGACTTCTATAAGATTAGTTGCAGCATTTTCATGTTACACTTAAGAAGCTGTTTACAAAATACTGCAATCAACAGCTAATTCCAAAATCTCACACAATTGCAAAATTGCTTATTTCCAGCCTACATGCAATTTTCAAGGCTACGCTTCAAACCGATTCAGCAAAGAATAAAACATTTCCTATCGAAACAAAACTCTTATTACATGAATTGACAACCTGTCAGATGACATAAAAATAACATCAATCCAAATGATTAGATTTAAGAAGTTTCCATTGCACATTGCTAAATCTACAGATGTTAGAGCCTATGCTGTTAACAGCACTGATAGAATCCCTGAAGAGAAATACTTTAAAGAAATGTATTTGTAGTGCCAAATAAGAATGCCAAAGCTAACTTCAAATGGTAAGCAAATATTTTAAAGCAAATATGATGTTATAGAAACTACTTGAAGTGTCTGAAATGATGATAGCACTGCAATAAGAGATAGGAAATAAATCTTTACATTTTTTCTCAAAAAGGAAAACATAGAATATCACCTATATGCAAATATTATCATATAGCTCTGCATTAAATTTCAAAATAAATTATCATATTGATGAATCCAATTAAATCAAAATTTCTGGACTCTTCTATTTTTGCTTTGATGTAAAAAAATGAGATCAATATAAATTGCTCTGCTGTTTCATACAGAGTGTTGGTTGCCCAAGAGCTTACGAGTGCAACAATTTTGAGAATAGTTTCCACTAAACAGATTTGTTGAAGGATAATAAAATAGGTGACTAAGTAACATTTTTGACACCTGAATGAACTTAATAGAAAATTGTGTGAACTGCAAATGTAGATTAATGCATACTGATGAAGTATAGGGATTCAGAAGTGGAAAACAAAAAACTACTTTGAAGAAGTGAACTTGACATTAAAACTAACAAAGAAGCAAACAAACAACAACTCAAACATCACCTATATATATATACATGAAGGAAACTCTCATCATCACACTTAGTAACTGATATGGTGTCTAATTGGATTTGAAATCCATTTACATGGTTACAGGAAATTTCAACATAACAATTACCTTTTAAAATAAAATTTTAGATCTTCAAAATAATTACACACTTGACACAATTTAAAGAAATGGAATTAGCTGAATTTGGGTCAATGGCAAGAAAAATCTTGTCATTGAGAAATCAAGTGATAGGCATTTTTTCTACGATTTCCTGTGAATTACTTGTACCAAATGTCTCACTGATGGTGACTGAATATGAAATGAAAAGAAAATTAATAAATATTCTGATCATAAATGATGTATATTTTTTAAATAAAATCAAATATGAAAAATATGTTCATGAAATCTAGATCAAGTTTCTCCTTTAACAAAAATGCAAATATTTTATTTGGAATTTTCATATGCATTCAATATTTAACATCCACTGTTCTTATCATTGTATAATTTGAAGAAAATGTGATGAATTATGAAATAAGGCTTTTTCTAAATAGCCTCCAAATTCCTTTAATTTTAGCTCAATTTTTCTATGCAAATATATTTTTCATGGGGGTGATTCTGTGAAAACATTGGAAAATGCTGAAATAGTGTAAACTATTCTATAATTATTTAGCTATAAGAATTATGTCTGTGATACAAGTATACTAGCTCTTCAGAAACCATCTCAAAAAACTTATGAAGAATATATAGAACAAAATATTAGTTAATTGGAAAAGAAAAAACAACAGGAGAAAAAAACAATCTTTTTTTTTTTTTTTGCCTCTAATGAAGTTTTTTTGTGCCCTAGAGCTGCTATAACAGAAATACCAAAAATGTATGGCTTTAACAAATGGATTTATTCTCTTACACTTTGGGAGGCTAGAAGTCAGAGTTTAAAGTGTCAGCTCCAGGGACTGGGTGAAGGTCCCTTGACGCTGGGCTTCAGTTCTGCCTCTTGCTCCCACCCCACTGGAGCTGGGGCATCTCTTAACTCTGGCAACTTCTGGCTGCTGAGGCTGACAAACCCAAGGCTGACAAGTAAAATGACATGGTCCAAGATTATTAAGCAACATGGCAGGCCACTAATTCAAGTCCAGAAACAGTCCCAAGATTGACAGGCAACATGGCAGACTGCTGAATGAAGACTTGGCTAAACGCAAGATCCAAGCATGCCAAAAAGCTCAGAGATCTTTCTCAAAGCTTCTTATATACTGGAAGCAGATCATACCCCTAAGGCAGCTACTCAACTGAGAGAGAGAGAAAGAGAGAGAGAGAGAGAATGCTTAAAATTACAAGCATCCATTTTGAAGCCAAATTGATCTTCATTCAGCAGTATTATATAGTGGCTCCAAGCTGAGTGGCATCATAGAGTTAGTTAAAGCCACCCAGCAATGCTAAGGGAACCACCCAGCCTGTCCACAGGCTTACTGGAAAGTAGTTATACTGCCAGTGCAGCACAAGTACATGACTTCTGGAAACCCTTCAAAGTACCTGCCCCACTGACAGTGATATATACAGAATCTGGCAGATCCTTTCTTGTTAACAAGGATTTCATATTTTTCTTCAAACTATATTATTTTTTAAAAGTAAAATTCCCTTTATAAAAACTTAAGAAATTTAGTCAAAATATAGAAATTAGAAAGAATGTTGAAAGTCAAATACCCGGGAAATTCAATATTAGCTCTTTCTCTCCCAGAGAAATGGAGTGAAAACCCAATTGACTTTTTTTTTTGGTGGGACAATATTTTTGTACACCATGTTGTGTCAATTAAGCTTGATGTCACCTGTGACCATGGCCCCCAGGCTGTTGACTTAGACACTTACTCCCTCAATGTAGTTAGTTGTGGCTAAGATGTTATACTAACGTTGCCTCCTGTTAGGTTTAAATTGCATATGGACATTTTTACAGCACAAACAAATACATATGTAGGAAAATACTCTGCCAAACCTATGTGTGATCTTGGGTATGTTCCCATTTGTCTATCCATACCTGATCTTCTTGCCAAATTGACATTTTATCAGTGTTTTCTTTAAGCCTTTATTCCATTGGCAATAATTTTTATAGATTTCTAACAATTACAGTTTCATAATAATTGCCATCATGAGGTAAATGTTTTATTTTATTTAGTCGCAGTAGTAAATGTACCACATGACTTACAGATTTTAAAATTTAAAGAAAAACATATTCTGATATTTAAATCTGAGTGACCTCTCGCTCTACTTTGCACTGGTATAAAAATAAAACACCAGTAGCTATGAAACAAAAAATCAATTCTGATATACAAGCTATATTTAAAAAAATAAATTAATTAAGGAAAATCAAACTCGTAGGAGTTTTAATCCCACAACAACATACACAAGTGTGTTATCTAATAACTCTCTCGAGATCATTATCAATAAAAAGTGCTATTACAGGAATATTATTTTTTACTATTATTTTAGTTATCCTAATTGATTATCCTAAGTAATTAGATCTTAATTAAAATATTCTGACTAATATTTTGGAAGCAGACAATGAAAAATTTTAGGTGAACTTTTGCCAAGTTACATTTTTAAGTTAGGTAACTGGGCATATATTTAAAATACTTTTATTGCAGTTATTGAAAATTTACTGCAAATAAGCCAAACTTTCATGAATGTTCTTGTTGTTGTTGTTGTTATGTGCCGTCCAGTCATCTCTGACCCCTCATAGCGAGCGATTCCTCCTTGGGTTTCTTAAGCATTATCACTACAGATGGCACATAACAACAACATCACTACAGATCACCCAATCTTCCTTCCGAGGAGTGGCTGGTGGGTTTGAACCAATGAACCTTCTGGTTAGCAGTCAAGTGCCTTAGGCACTACACCACCAGAACTCCCACTTTCATGAATACTTCTGTATTTCCGGTAGCTTCTTTTAGACAAATTACTTCATTCAATTTTTGAATATTCTATTGTATCTCAGGATGGTTATATAACCACCCCTATAAATTTTCAAGGAGCTCTGGTAGCATAGTCCAACTCGACGGCACATACCAACAACAACAACATAAATTTTCAGCTTTGAAGATTGTCATCCTACGTGACAAGCTAACAGATAGGGCCTCATTTCTGGATCCATCTTTTTGCCCAAATTCTCTATGGCCTGTAGGAATCAAATTAGCACCTGAAGTCTACAATAGCATATTTGAGAGAGGCTAAAGCAGAGGAGAAACACATTTATCATCAGTGTTTTTCTGCAAAGGAGATTAAAGACAGTCAAAAACATGTCCATTGCAATAGCATTACGTGTTAGTTAAGGTAAAACTTGTACTTGCAGTAAAGATTCACTATATACTTGCTATTTTTTTAACCTAGGAAAAATAAGATAGAAGTAGGTGTAGTACAATTTTTTGGGAGGTGATTGACAACAATGAAACCGTTTGCAGAAAATATGAGTAAACAAGAATGTCAGTGTCAAACTGAATATTAACTAGAAGAGATGTTTGATTTTATATAATAAGATAAAATTAAGCATAAATAGAATTATTTCATCATCATTCCTAGTGGACTATCATGTGCATCCAGCAGCCTCAGGGATGGTACAATCAGTTAAGTGCTAGGTAGTTTGAACCTACCGACAGTCATCTCAGATGATAGACCTGATGATCAGCTTCTCAAAGTTCACAGCCTTGAAAACCATATGAGCACAGTTCTATTGTGATACACATGGCGTAGCCATGAATTGGAATTGACTCTGCAGCAATAGCAATAACAGCAATACTACACAAAAGAAACAGTTATTTTTCAGACACTAGCAGATTCTCACATCTAGCGATTGGAACTGATATATTTTATTCAATTTGACAGTGTGAACCAGATTATTTGAGTATTAGGGGAGAACTTTTATTTGTAATTAAATAATTGAATCAATCTAAGTGTCAGGATAATCCCATGGGTTCCAGATAGCTTTGTTTTGTCTTCAAAAGTCATAGTTGCAACCCTGATTTAAATACACTGTGCTTCAATGTACAAAGAAGTTATGATGCAGTGGGAAGTGTAATATACTGGAGCTGGGCTTAGATTCTGGCCCTGGCTTTATAGTCTTTCACCTTGCATTCATTTATTCAACAAAAACACCAGAGCGCTGGTGGTGTAGTGCCTACAGCATTTGACTACTAATCAGAAGGCTTGCAGATCAAACCCACCAGCCACTCTTTGGAAGGAAGACTGGGGAATCTACTTCCGTAGAGATACCGCCTCGGAAACTCAAGGAGGGGTCGCTATGAGTTGGAATCACCTTGACAGCAGTGAGATTGGGACATTCCAAAGAAAGGTGATTACACAGAATGTGGAAATTATCAAACAATATCATTATTATCACTCACAAGTAGAATCTTAATGAAGATAATTCAAACAAGATTGCAGCAATATATTGACTGAGAACTTCCAGAAATGCAAGCTGGATTCAGAAGAGGATGTGGAACAAGGGATATCATAGCTGCTGTCAGATGAATCTTGGCTCAAAGCAAAGAATACCAGAAAGAAGTTTACTTACTTGTGTTTTATTGACTATGCAAAAGCATTCAATTGTGTGGATTATAACAAATTATGGATAACACTGAGTAGAATAGGAATTCCAGAACACTTGATTGTACTCATGAAGATTCTGTACAAGGATCAGGAGGCTGTCCTTTGTACAGAACAAGGTGATACTACCTGGTTTAAAATCAAGAATGGAGTGTGTCAAGGTTATATCTTTTTACCATACTCATTCAATCTGTGTGCTGAGCAAATAATACAAGAAGCTGAACTATATGAAGAAAAATGTGGCATCAGAATTGGAGGAAGAATCATTAACAACCTGCAATACACTAAGACACAATTTTGTTTGCTGAGAGTGAGGGTGACTTGAAACAATTACTAATGAAAATTGAAGAATAGAGTCTGCAGTATGGATTATACCTCAATATAAAGAAAACAAAAATACTCTCAAATGGACCAATAAGCAGCATCATGATAAATGAAGAAAAGATTGACGTTGTAAAAGACTTCTTATTATTTGGTTCTACAATCAACACCAATGGACGCAGCAGTCAAGAAATCAGAAGATGTATTGCATTTGGCAATTCAGCTGCAAAAAATTTATTTCAAGTGTTGAAGGGCAAAGATATCCCCTTGAAGACTAAGGTGAGCCAGACACCAGCCATGGTATTTTCAATCACCTCATATGAATGTGAGAGCTGGACAATGAATACAGAAGACCGAAGAAGAGTTGATGCTTTTGAGTTGTGGTGTTGACGAAGAATACTGAAAGTACCATGGACTGCTAAGAGAACTAATCAATCTGTCCCGGAAGAGATGCAGACAGATTGCTCCTTGGACCCAAGAATGACCAGACTTTGTCTCACCTACTTTGATCATGTTGTCAAAAGGCGCCATTCTCTAGAGAAGGATATCATGCTTGGTAAGGTGGAGGGTTGAAAAAAGAGGGGAAGGCCCTCAGCAATATGAACTGACACAGTGGTTGCAAGAATAGGCTCAGATAGAACAGGGACCTTGAAGTTGGCAAAGGACCAGGCCTTGTTTCATTCTGTTGTACATAAGTTTGCTATGAGTCGGAAACAACTCTATGGCACCTAACAACAACAGGCACTGGGGTATAATAGTGAATAAAGCACACAAATGATCTGCTGTTAAAATGCATTGAGCAAATCTGCTGGTCTTACTTTTCTCATGTTTTTCTACTAAATTCTGTCGGGTTTCAGTGGCAGTTCTTTTGATGTATGATGACTGACATAGTGTTTAATTTGAATGTAACTGTTTAATGCCTGAAATAATGCAATCAAGTTGAGCAGTTAGATGATTATTAGCATCACGTTCAGCACAAATATTTTATAATACTAAATACCTCTTCACAATAAACTCCAAAGTTGTTGACTTATTTTTGCTAAAGGAATAACACCATATATATATATATATATATATATATATTACACATATATCTCTCTATATAAACTATATACATGTTAGATATATATGGTTTATATAGAGATATATATCTGAAATAGGAGCTCTGGTAGCATAGTGCCTAAGGCACTTGACTGCTCACCAGAAGGCTGGTAGTTCAAACCCACCAGCCACTCCTCGGAAAGAAGATTGGGCAATCCTACTTCCGTAGTGATACTGCCTCAGAAACCCAAGGAGGGGTCGCTATGAGTCAGGGCTGACTCGATGGCACATAACAACAACAACAACAACATATATCTGAAATATATATATGTGAGATATATATATGTAATATATGTAATATATCTATCACATCACATATAATTAAAGAGAGTTTTAAAGGATTACATATTTCATCACTAGAAACATTTATAAAAATTGAATTTATTAAAAACCAAAACTTATCAAAGTATTATAGTTTATTAGGGAATTGCCTAAAGAATCTGCTTCATCTTAAGCTTATCAACAAATACATAATGCAAATACAAATACAAAAAAAGTATAATTTCAAGTATTATATTAAAATAATCCAACATAACAACAAGGGATTTATTATTCTATTTCCTAAGAAGGTGTTTTAGGTTGGGTTCTCTAGAGAAGTAAAACCAGTGAAACTTATAAATGTATATATATAGAGAGAAAGATTTATCTCAAGTAAATGGCCCACATGGTTATACAGCCAAGTCTGTGTGGTGAGTCCCAAGTCTGTTTGCTCAGATGTAAGGCTGGAGGCTTTTTCTGACTCACATTGCTGCAGTGGCTGATGACTCTAAGATTGGCAAGTAAGATGGCAGGCTGCTGACTCACAAATCCCAAGATTAGTGGGCAATATGGCAGGCTACTGGCTCACGTCCCAAGAACCAGAAGTCAGATGATGACAAGGCAGATGCAGTTTCCATAGCAAACAAAAAGCCAGAGAGCTTTGCGAGCAGTCCATATATATTTGATGCTGGACACATTCCAGAGGAAATTGTCTTTCACCCACTCATAGAACCCGGAAGAGCAACACAAGATGGCATGGCATATCTCTAACATTCCCCCCTCTTTGTTTTTTTAAAAGGAAAAAAAGAAGGGCCCACTTTTGTGGGAAAAGGGGCAAAGGTCAATCTTCTGGAGCTGCTTCCTGTTGGTTAGGGGCACGGCATCTTTGGAAGTGGGGCCTTCCAGTCTATACATGCACTGGAGTTTGTCTCTTGTAGTACCAAAACCAGTTTTCTTTTGCTTCAACTTCAGAGATGCTGTGTTGTTTTGCCTTGTTGGTGATTTGTAGTATGTAGAGGTCCTTGAAGAAGCGGCTTCTAAGGGTGTCGACTCCCAGGGGTCGGCTGGGCATGTTTGGCATCTGGTGTTCTGGGACCTGTTAGACAGTCTGGGTTGCAACGATTAGGGGGGGAAGCAAGAACAGGGAAACAGTGGAGCCTAGGTGGCCAAGGTATCTTATTAGTTGGGTGGTCTCCAAGAGCGCAAGGGAATCTCTTCCAGGTCTTTGGCTTGAAGGATCATTTGGTTTGCTGTCTGTCGCAAAATTTGGGTAGATATCTGGTGGACCAGTGTTGGACAGTGGTGGCTGGAGGTTCCTGGTCCACGAAATGGAGGAGGGATTAAAGTAAAGTTTTTATTCTGCACCCTTGGGAGAGGTTGGGGAATGTTACAAGGCAATGCCACTGAATGGATTTTAGAAATGAGAAACACTGTAAAACTAGTGTACTTATTTGAATAAATATTTAAATAGCTCATTATTTACCATAATCTCAAAATTCTCTAAGTGTTACATTTCTTCACTAGTTGATTCGTTTCCAGATATTATTATTTTCATAATTATCATCACACTGTGGATGCAAAGTTGTTATTGTTGTTTTAAAACACTGCACACAGGAAAGGACTAGGTCAGCCAGGAGGAAGGGCAAGGGGCATGCTATTCATAGTAGAGGATACTTGTTGCAATATCCAACTGGCTTTCATAATAGAAATTCAGAAAAACAGCTATAGAAGCAAACTTCCTCAATATGATAAAAGGAATATATGAAAAACTCAGAGCTAATATCATACTCAATAATGAAAGACAGAAAATATCCCCACTAAATTCAGGAACAAGACAAAACGCAAGTTTTCACCACTACCATTCAACATTGTACTGGAAGTTTTAGTTACATAAATTAGACAAAAAAAAAAAAATTCACCCAAATTAAAGAGAAGAGTAAAATTGTCACTATTCACAAATGAGATGACTCTATACGTGTTCCATAAAACCATTAATATACCAAAATCATTGACTGTAAGAAAACACAATGATGTGTACATATATATAACAAAAACCAAACCTATTACCACTGAGTCAATACCAATCCCAGTGACACTATAGATCAGAATACAACTGTGCCATAGGGTTTTCAAGGCTGTAAATCTTTACAGAAGCAGACTGTCTCATCTATCATTTTCTCATGGGGCAGCTTGTGGGTTAGAACAGCTTACTTTTCATTAGCAATCAAATATTTTAATCATTGTGCCACCACAGTCCATGATTTACACACACACACATAAATTAATGATGAAGGATAAAAATGTGCTCATAGAATCTTTATTTTCAAACTTCTAAACACTCTAAAATTAATTATTCAGGTCTGAGAAAAATTAATTGTTTTAGGATAAATACAAGAAGTCCTAGTGGTAAGTGAAGTAATTAAGTGCTTGGCTACTACCTTAAAGGTTGGTGGTTCAAACCCACCGATTGATTATTCCATGGGAGAAAGATGTGGCATTCTATTTCCATAAATATTACTACCTTAAAAACCCTGTGGGACAGTTCTACTTTGTCTTATTGGATGGCTAGGAGTCAGAATGTACTCTATGGCAATGTGTTCCTTTTTCCAGGATATGTATAGACATAATTTCTCTTTTAAATATTTTTACAAGGATATGAAGCAAATTTTTATTATTATTATTATTTTTAATATGACTTGGTTAAAAATCCAAAAGGAGAAAACAACAAAAAAAATATTTTTATCATTTCCTAAATGAAAATAGTGTGTTGATATTAATTCTGCTAAATACGGAATATTTACCTGATCAAACAATCTTTTGTCAAAGCTTTTCAGGCTTGTTAACTCCATGAATCTCTTTCCCTGATGCCCACAGGAGAGAAGTGACCAAGATAGGCCCGGTGTCACGGGGTATTCAACTCTAGCCTGTGAAGGTCCTCAAACGTTGTTAGTCACTTTGTTTTCCATATAGTATAGACTTGATTTTTAATGTCACTTTAGCTGCAAAGTTGTGCATATGAAGTTTCCGTCCTGAAATAAAGAATAAGTAATAATTTCTACTAAATTCAGAAATTTGAAAACTATGCACAGAAGTTGAACACACAATGTAGTGCATTAATTTATATATACATATACATATATATATATATATATAAAACATCCTTTGTAAAATAAATTGATAAGTATAAAGGAGAATTCAGCAAAGACATACAGCTTCTTCAATACAAAATACAAAACACACATTAGTTATGTTCCCCAAAATAGCAAGATATAGAATATGTCTCTGAGAAGTTGAAAATCTTGTCATTCCTCTTAACTTTAGGATTCAAATATACCAATGATTATAGCAAAAAGATGGAAACAACTTAACAGACCATATAATCACACAGCAACAATCACCAAAAAAAAACAAAACAAAACAAAACAAAAAAAACCCTTGCAATATCTTACCTGAAATATCTGAGGAGAGGGCAATAAGAGAAAAATAAAAGGTAGAGTAGGAGAATAATGAAGGAAAAAAAAATGGGAATAATGCAAAAAGAAATACAAGGAATGGGGTTAACTACAAGAAAGAAAAAAATGGGAACCAGGAATAGGGAAGAGAGAAAAAGTTGAAAACCTGGGAAGGGAAGAATAAAGAATAATAATAAAAGGAACAAAATAACAACAACAATAATAATAATAGCTTTAAAAGAAACAAACAAAAAAAAAACAGGATAAAAAATCTGGGCAGGGTGGGGCAGGGCACCCAGGCTCCAGATGGCCTGCATTAATTTCTGGCAGTGAGATGTATTTTATAGCATGATGTTATGGAGAAACATGGACTTTAGAGTTAAACAGACATGGGCTTTACTCTTGGACCTGTGATATTTTTCTATATATTTATTTGGATATTAAATAAAATAATCTATGCAAAATGTTTTACTTAATGCCTGGTAGGTGATAGATTTGTAACAGATGTTAGGTGTTCACTTTCTTATTCTGTAGTGGCAAGCCACCCTAATTTGATTCTGGGCAACAGTAATGGAGTGATCTTAAAATGTTACCTTTCAGTCTTCCATATTTAGTCACATTTCAATACTATAGATACAGTCTTAAATCTGTCTTTCTTTTTAAGCCTTCCTTTTCTCTTTTTATTGCTAAAACAGTGGTTAAATTATTCACATCTGAAGTAGCTACACTTACTACTGTTATGTCTTGTTTCTCTATAATGCTATTTTTTCATTTTATTTTCTTTTACTGGGCACCACCATCTGTTAAACTTGATCAATTAAAATTGATCCCATCATTTTGCTTCTATGATCAATAGCCTGTAATGCCTCCTTGGTTTTGAACAATTCAAAGCCTAATTATACCATCTGTGAGCAATTCTGACCTTGGTGCTGAGCTGGTGGTATTTCTAAGTGATTGACGATATGCATCATTCACTTGCCATGTGGAGTGGTATTTCCAATTCTCATCTCTTTGTCTTGAGTTTTGGCCCAGAAACTTCATGCAGACTTTCCTGAAGTACATGAATAACATTAGAAGCAGGAATGAAACCATGAAAATAGAGTTCTCTTCCACATTAAATACTTGATTTCCTACAAATTAGGGAGTTTGCTCTGTTTTTTTTTTTTTTTCTTTATTCATTCCCAAATGACTACTTTACTCTTATTCCTTCATTTCTTTCTTTCTTTCTTTAATTGTATTTGGGTGGAAGTTTACAGAGGAAATTGGTTTTTCATTCAAAAAACATTTTGTTTTCTGACATTCATTGCAATCCCCACAAAGTAACATGTCCTTCCTTCTTCACATGTCCTTCCTGTATATCATTTCCGTTTGTTCCTTCATTTCTGTTCATCCAAACTCTAACCAAAATTCTAAGTTTTTTCTGAATTCTGACCAGTCTTTCAGTTTGTGCTACTCGAAATAGAATATAAAAATACATAAAAATTTCACTTCAACTAAGCACTTCCAATCCATTATTGTGTTTAGTCTATTCAGTAGCCTGTATTGGATCATGTGATATAGCTAATTCCTGTGATCCTGCCTCAGGTCTTGACTAACAAACCAATTTAGAGCTCTTTTTCTATCTTTTTCAGACTATTGTTCTGGGAGAACAATCTCTCAATCTTCACACTCAGTCCCTTAAGGTTTATTTCTCTTTAGCTCTACATTAGTTTGCTGACCTGCTGAATAATATACTGGTACTTATTTTATATATTCACCATAAAGCAAAAAAAAAAAAAAGCTGCAAACATACTTCAATTTAAAATTATATCACTATGATTTGACCTTTACTTCTCAAACTTGCCAAAGATTATAATTAAAAGTTCCCTTTGAAAATCTGCTAATACTTTTATTCATTTCTTTAAGATACAATTTTGGTTATATATACTCTATGTTATGTTCTTGGGACTCATCAATGAACAAAAGAGATCCCTGACCTCTTGGAGCTTACACAGTAGTAAGGGTGCTAGGGAGGTCAGTGAAGACCGATAATGAACAATATGGCTGGGCTCACCAGTCAACCTGGCAAAGGCTTGAGTTTTCATCTCCACAAAGGCTGCCTCACCAGAGGATGCATTCACAATTCATACTGCTTCAAATGATGTATTTGTGTCTCTGAAGATCCCCACCCAATCTTTATTCAACTATTTCCTTGTACAGGTATATTCAACAGGCATTGCCAGACATGTTACCATTTCCTTTATATATATGAGGAAACTGGTAGTTAGAGAGGTTAATAAACTTGTCCAGATTAAAATTGATACTATCAGAAATATTGGCAGTCAAACTTAGATTTTTTAACTATTTTAAACTATTAATCCTCTCTTCTTTCCACTAAATTTTTCAGAACACTGTTTATACATGTTCATTTTTTACTTACAAGTTAACTTTATGTTCCTAAATATGTTACTTACTCTATAAATCTTCAATGACAGATGTTTCCATTTCTCTGCAATTTCTTTTTCCATTAACCAGCACATTTGCATCTGTAAGCAGATGCTCATTGGTACAGAAGAGTTACTTGCGTGTACAATTACCACTTCTGAACACACCACCATTGGTGTGTTCAGAAGTGGCAGTTGGACACGCATCAGCTTTAACTTCTGTTTGCTTTTGCTCAACTACATTTCATTTTTTATTTTTTTCATCTTCATCTTTCTACTGTGAGCTAAGTAGATGGGACGGCTTTGAATAACCTCTTAGACTGATCTGTATCTGTGTGCTACTTAATTAAGTAGGATCTGAATTTCATGGTGATTCTTGGAAAGATCTGGATTTCCTGGCGATTCTTGTACACACTATGTCTCACAGACACTATTTTCTTTTTAGGAAGAAAATGAAGAATCACAACTGGAAACAATATTCATCTCCATTTCTGACCTAACATGTTGCTTTGCTCAGGGAAGAGAAAGGGATTGCAGAGCAATCGACGCAGAATAGGGAAAAACTTCCCCTTTCAGGATCTCCTACCCTATATAGGAAGTTCATAGAAAGAAACAAAATCTTTTTAAATATTTATGTTAGTATGCAATCAAAATTTAAAAGCAAATTCTAATCTTATGTTCAAAATACTTTCAAAATTTTTATTATAATAATTAGAAAAATATTGTTATAAAACATATTTAGAAAATAGTCACCTATATATTTATGTGGGAGCTCTGGTAGCATAGTGCCTAAGGCACTTGACTGCTAACCAGAAGGCTGACGGTTCAAACCCACCAGCCACTCCTCGGAAGGAAGGTTGGGCAATCCTACTTCCGTAGTGATACTGCCTCGGAAATCCAAGGAGGGGTCGCTACGAGTCGGGGCCGACTGGACGGCATATAACAACAACAACAAATATATTTATGTGCTACATTGTAATTGACAATCCTAGCAAGTGTTTCATATGGTAGATCATTTCTTCAAAGGTAATCTTTAGACACAGCTGTTACAGAATAATCATAAAACAACTGAAAATTGTGAATTTGTACAAAATGAAACAAATACATTTTTGAGTCTGTTTTGATAATGACTTGATGTTTTTGGCCCAGTTTACTTATAAGGGTGGATTTATTAAAAGCCTGTTTTGTTTTGTTTTTTTGCCACAATGTTTTTCACCTTTCAGAAAGGAAATTAAGTGATTTAGTTTATGCTGTGTCAATCTGTCAAGGAGCTAATTAATTTTGCAACAATAATAATTTTAAATTCATTAGCTGTCAATGGTCAGTGCTGTAGCCTTTATGCTTTCAGCCAATATTGAGTTCCGATTATTATTTACTTTCTCTTTTTAGCTTGACACAAACCAATATCCTGTCCAGTTGACAACAAAAATTCCTAGGGCAAAGTTTGGTGGAAAATTCTGAACAAATTCACCTGTAGCAGCATGACTGTTTTAAGTAGAACCAATGGGGAAGACTTGTCTCTGTTCCTCTGAAATGTAACTTTAAAAATATAAATTCACTACAAAAATAAATGTGTGTGTGTATATGTATATATATATATACACACACACATATATATACACACACACACACACACACACACACATATATATATATGTATGTATGTATATAAATTCCAATTGTGGAAATATTGCCACTGTTTAAAACATTTGATTTATTAAACTATTAATCTATAATAGAGAAAAAACATTCTAATATGTTTTTACAAGTAAAATTAAGGGAGGTGGACAGAAGCTTCACTTGCAAGCCTTGAGTGCAGGCTTTCTAAAGGCTGGTGGGGGAGGGGCAGAGTGGGTAACTTTAGAAGCTTTGGGGCTCTGTTCATGACTCCCAGGCCTGGCAAGTCAGAAGCACAGCCACCCTTCTTCTAAATATAAAAGGCTCACTAATGCCAGCACCTAGGAGCTGGGCATCTCCAGACCAGACAGGCCATGGCTGGGGCAGCTTGTAGCGAGCCTCTCCCCTCTCCCTGAGGTTTGTTTTCTAATGCTCTCCGGGGACCAAAATACAGATTTATGCTGGACATCTGCCTAAGTGTTATAAATAGTCCTAGATAGGGACATTCTTTTTGCTTTAAGATACCATTTCTATGTAACACTTTGTATTCGAACTTGATTATCTGGATCAAAATCAACACTCATAATAATGCAGTAGAATGGATATACTTGTGGAAAATCTTACACACTATGTGAATTATTAATAGTAATTACTGAATTACTGATCTGAAAAAGCAGATTTCTTTCTTTATGAGATTAGGTTTTAACTTAGCTTATGAAAAGCATAACCAAAATAGCATTATGCAACCCCAACTTCTATTCTTTTTCTTTTTTTTTTTCTTCTTTAATGTCTAGAATTAGCTAGAATAATTTCCCTTTTTTTTTTTTTTAATAAACCAGAGTTTTTAAAAGCACTCCATACAAAACGATATGACAGGACAATAGACACCTAATTATAGAAAAATGGCAGTCCTGTTTGACTAAACCCTTTCTATTATAAGCTTCTAGAAAGGCTGGTTACCATACACTAAATGGTCTATTTAAATACGCATTGAGTTTATAAGAAAGGGAAATGAGCACAGGACCTGATGATGAGGAAAGGCAGTGAAGCACAAAGTGCTGCTTTAGTAAGAAAATGCCTCATGCTCAACAATGTACACTAACTTCAAACTACTGCTTGTCTCTAGGGTGGATACGAGGAGGATGAAATGGATATTATATATATTTATAAGTCTTTCTTTGGAAATAAGATAAAAATCAAGTAAGAAAAAATCAACTCAATGGCAGTGGTTTGTTTAATTTTTATTTGTTCTATTTTGTACTTTTCTGTATGCTTGAAACATTTCATAATTTTTTAAAAAAGTAACTATAACAAACCAAACTCACTGCTATTGAGTAGATACTGACTCATAGTGACTTCTCCTTGTGTTTCCAGGGTGGTATCTCTACTGAAGTAGATTATCCAATCTTCCTTCCACGGAGTGGCTAATGGGTTTGAACTTCCAGCTTTCTGGTTAGCTATAAAATATCTTAGGCACTATGCCACAGGTGCCTTAAGTCATCCTCACTTAAGATGACTTAAGGCACCTACTGATGAAGGTTGAAGAATACAGTCTGCAGTATGGATTATGTCTCAATATAAAGAAAACAAAAATCCTCACAACTGGACCAATAAGCAGCATCACAATAAATGGAGAGAAGATTGAGGTTGTCAAAGAATTCACGTTGCTTGGTTCTACAATTGATGCCAACAGAAGCAGCAGTCAGAACATTAGACGACGTGTAGCATTGGAAAGTCAACTGCGAAGGAACTGTTTCAAGTGCTGAGGAGCAAGGATATCTCCTTGAGGATTAAGGTGTGCCTGACACAAGCCATGATATTTCCAATCGCCTGGTATGCATGTGAGAGCTGGACAATGAATAAGGAAGACCGAAGAAGAGTTGATGCTTTTGAATTGTGGTGCTGGTGGAGAATGCTGAAAGTGCCATGGACTGCTAAAAGAACTAACAGATCTGTCCTGGAGGAAGTGCAGCCAGAATGCTCCTTGGAAGCAAGAATGGCCAGACTTCGTCTCACCTATTTTGGTCATGTTGTCAGAAGGGACCATTCCCTGGAGAAGGATGTCATGCTTGGTAGGGTGGAGGGTCAACGAAAGAGGGGGAGGCCTTCAATGAGTTGGATTGACACGGTGGCTGCAATGATGGGCTCAAGTATAGCAGGGATTATGGGGCTGGCGCGGGATCGGGCAGTGTTTCGTTCTGCTGTGCATGGGGTCGCTATGAGTCGGAAACGACTCGACGGCACTTAACAACAACAACATGCCACTGGAGTAGAGGAAAAAAGAGCAGTGGATAATTGAGAATGCAAATTTTTACTCAGAGAAGTTAATATTATTGAAATTGGGCTTGACATCTGATTGAATGTTTTGACCAACTATGTTAAATAATAATGATAATAATAATAAATAAAACATACGCTATATTACAGACTTATCTTTACTGAGGAGGAGGGAGAAGCATGCCAGTTTATGAAAGGGTGTTAATGTTCACCCAACACTAAATTCTGTAGGTAGAGCAAATACACATTCTGGCTGAAGGCCAAGTGGCTGAGTATTCAAATTCATGTTCAATCCAAGTAAAAACTGAAGCCAAATATATCATCATAGAACAAACTTCTGGAAATAATAAATAAATTTTAAAATTTTCTCAATTAAAGATGTTTTATAATGAACTTTGGGAGCTCTGGTAGCATAGTGCCTAAGGCATTTGACTGCTAACCAGAAGGCTGGTGGGTCAAACCCACCAACCACCTCTTGGAAGGAAGGTTGGGCAATCTACTTCCATAGTAGACACTGCCTCGGAAACCTAAGGAGAGGTCACTATGAGTCTGGTCCGACTCGATGGCATAATGAATATTGAATATCTTTTGGAATTTTTCCCCTTATGATATTTTGAAGTAAAAAAAAAAATTGGTAATTTACTTTATTTATTATTATTATTATTATTTATTTTAAGAGCTTGTTTTAAATTCAACGTTACATGTACATTTAGTTTCACTACCCATTTACCATGCCCAACCCTTACGCAGTCTTTCCACCTCCCTGCCCAGTAGCCCTCCTCCTGTGCCCCTCATATTTATGCACTCCAGTTTCTCCTACATTTCCTCAATTTGAATGTTGCTCTTCTGGTGCCCAGTGGTCTATTGCTCTAAGGGATGTATTACCATAGAGTATGTGGGATGTCATCCTGAGTTGACTGGTCTGAATGTACATCTTGTTAACTATTGGGCTGAAAGCCAGCCCCTGGGAGTGAGTTTTATTCCAGGTGCAACATGTATTCCAGGGCCATAGTATTGGGGTCTCATTAGACTCCATTTGAACAGTAATTCTGGTCATTGCCATTATTGAGTTTTTGGGTTTTGTTCCACATTTTTCCTCCTGCTCTATCCAGAATCTCCAGATTTGATCCTTTCTTGAGTGGTTGGCATTGGTAGCCAGGCACCATCTAGTTCTTCTGGTCTCAAGGGCCATCGTGTCCTAGGGCTGATTGCTTCCAAATGCCCTTTTGCATTCTTCTTCCAATGCTAGGAGACCATTAGCTGCTTCTTAGATGGCCACTTGAAAGCATTTAAGACCCCAATCACTACTCACCAATGTAGGATGCAGAACAAGGCTTTTATGTATTTTGTTGTGCCAATTGATTCTGGTGTCCCCAGTGCTATGGTCTTGAGACAGTGGATCTATTGGATCTCTCTCCCATAGTGTCGGGATGTCTGTGAGGGATTACTCTGTGTCTGCCTTCTATTGTTTCTGTAAGGATTGCTGGTATTCTGTATCATTGTTGTCTGTGCAAGTTTAGCCTCTGCTGACTCAATCTTTGGTCTAGAGTATACTCCAGTTCATTGACCCACATCTGATCTGCTCAGGTGTTTCTGTGTTTACCTGTAGCTTGGTGTTTGGTGTTAATGGCAATGCAGTATCATGGACACATTGGTTGGTATTAGCATCTGTTGTCTATCTCTTATGTGCACAATTCAGTGTCCTCTCATTTCCTAATATTATCATGGTGGCCATAGACCCTTTCCATATATCTGTCCCCTTACCTATGTCAGCATGTGGGCCCTGACTTGCCTGAAATTAATCTCTGGCCTTCGCTCCCCATCCCAGTAATGTAAAAAGTGAGTTCTCTTTCCCAAGCAAACCCTTCTTTGTCTTTTTACAGTAACGGGCTCATACAGTACTTTTCTTTCTGTGACTGGCTTATTTCATTCAGCATAATGTTCTCCAGGTTCATCCACTTTGTGGGATGATTCACACATCCCTCATTGTTCTTTAATGTAGCATAGTACTTCATTGTGTGCCTGTACCATAATTTAGTTATCCACTCATCTGTTAATGGGCATTTAGGTTGTTTCCATCTCTTTATTATAGTGAATTGTGCTGTGATGAACATAGGTGTACATAGGTCTGTTCATGCACTATCTCTCACCTCTTTAAGGTATATTCCTCTTAATGAAATTGCTGGGTCACATAGTACTTCGATTTTCAGATTTTTAAGGAAATGCCATACCGTTTGCCACAATGGTTGTACCATATTACAATCTCACCAGCAGCGAACAAGAGTTCCAATCTCTCCACAACCTAGCATTTGTTGTTTTCTGACCTGTTGAACTTTGCTATTATTGCTGGGGTGAGATGATATCTCACTGTTGTTTTGGTTTGCATCTCTCTAATGATTAATGATCATGAGCAATTTCTCATGTATTTGTTGGCTGCCTGTATATCTTCTTTGGTCAAGTGTCTGTTTAAGTCTTTTGTCCATTTGTGAACTGGGTTATTTGTCTTTTTGATGTGGAGGTGTTGAAATTTTCTATAGATTTTGGAGATAAGTCTTTTATCAGATATGTCATAGACAAATATTTTCTCCCAATCTGTAGGTTCTTTTTTTATCCTTTTGACGAAGTCTTTCAATGCACAAAAGAATTTAATTTTTAAAAAAGGGGAACCAGGTTTGCTGGTATGATAGACCCTTGTGGAAACACTGAGACTATCGCCCCCAGCTGCCCTCCAGGTCTGGAATTGAACCTACACCTGTGGCTTCCAGCCAAGCAAAAGACAGGCGTGGGAATTGAACATTTACCTGAGGTAAATACACTCCTTGGAGAGAACAATCATGGGAGAAAGAAGGGCTGTTTACGCACAGAGAGACAGCTCAGGGGGCAGGGGTGCATGGAGGCATGGACACAGGGAAGAGGTGACTGTTAGGAAGAAGTGGAAGGGGAGCTGTTGCATTGTTGTGAATTGTGGTCAATGTCATGAGACAAAGTATATGTGAACTGCTGTATGGAAAGCGAATTTGCTCTGTAAATTTTCACCCAAATCACAAAAAAAAAAATTAATTTTTAAAGGGTCGCGGTAATCTAGCTTTTGTTCTACCTCCTGTACATTCTGGGTTATGCTTGGTAGTCTATATATGCCATTAATTAGGAATCTCAGATTTGCTCCTATTTTATCTTTGATGAATTTTATAGTTTTGGGTTTTACATTTAAGTCTTTGATCCAGCTTGAGCTTGTTTTTGTGTTGGGGGGTGAGGTATGGGTCTTGTTTCATTTTTCTGTAGGTGAATATCCAGTTTTACCAGCACCACTTGTTAAAGAGTCTGTTTCTTCCCCATTTAATGGGTTTTGGACCTTTGTTAAAGATCAGTTGTCCGTAGATGGGTGGCTCTATATCTGGACTTTTGATTCTGTTCCATTGGTTTATCTGTCTATCATTGTACCAATACTATGCTGTTATGGCTACAGTAGCTGTATAGTAGTTCTTAAGATCCAGGATTGTGAGACCTCCCACTTTGTTCTTCCTCAGAAGTGCTCTGCTTATCTGAGGTCTCTTTCCTTTTCATGTTGTTGTTTTGTTATGTGCAGTCGAGTTGGCCCTGACTCAGCCACCATTCCTTGGGTTTCCGAGGCAGTATCACTATGGAAGTAGATTTCCCCATCTTCCTTATGAGGAGTTGCTGGTGGGTTTGAACTGCCAGCCCTCTGGTTAGCAGTCCAGTGCCTTAGGCACTATGCTACCAGAGCTCCCGGTTTTATGTCATATCCTTGTCAATAATTGGCCTAATGACATGTTTAGTATGTTTTCTTCCCTACCTCCTGGTTCGTTGTGTAGTGCATGGGGTCTTAAAGCTTGCAAGTTGCCATTCAAGAAAAAATTGGTCTGTATTACTATGCAGCAACAGAGGAAGGAGAGTAAGACACGGGAGGAAGAAATAGAATGTGTGCCTAACTGTCTCCATGGATAACTACCTCCTTTGCCATGAGGCTACAAGAATACAATGGTGCCCAGCTATCATCAGTGAACCAAAATGTCCAGTAATTCCATAGAACAAAACAAAACAAAACACACTGCCATCAAGTCAGATCCAACTCATAGTGACCTATCCTTGGGTTTCTGAGGCAGTATCACTACGGAAATAGATTGCCCAACCTTCCTTTTTTGCAGTGGCTGGTGGGTTTGAACCACCAAACTTCTGGTTAGCAGTCAAATGCCTTAGGCACTATGCTGTGAGAGCTCCTAATTCCATAGAAGAACCTTGATTAAAAGATTCTACAAGGGAACCTGATAAAAAGGGGGAGATACAGAATAAAACCAAACCAAACTCACTGCTGTTGAGTCAATTCTGACTCATGGCAACCCCTCCTTGGGTTTCCGAGGTGGCATCTGTACAGAATTAGATTGCCCAGTCTTCCTTCTGGGGAGTGGCTGGTGGGTTTGAATCACCAGCCTTCTGGTTAGCAGTCAAATGCCCTAGGCATTATACCACCACAGCTCCCAGATACAGAATAGTATTTCAAATTTTCATGAAATCCAAATTTTCTAGAGTCTTCATTCTAGATGAAACCCAAAAACTGTTGCCCTGAGATCATGTTTAAATTTTAAACAAAAAATATTCCCTGAAGTGTTCTTAAAATAATAGTTTAGCTTAATAAGTAAAGAATGTGTGCCTTGGGCACTGTGCTCTTTTAAGAACCCTCTTTCTATATGGGGTCAAATTTACAACATCAACTCCAAAGATTAGGTAGGAAAAGTAAGGGACAATGAGTTTATGTCATTTGGGAAGGAACAGTTCAGGAAAGAAGGGTGAGAATGGTCACACCACTTGAATGTAATCAGTGTCACTGAATTGTACATGTAGAAATTGTTGAATCACGGTATGTTCTGCTTTGTATATTTCAACAACAATAACATCAAATTAAAAAAACAACAAAAACTATATTTCATAGATTTCAATTTTAGATTATTTAAAATGTTAATATAGACTGTGACCATCCAAATGTGGCTTACTGATTTCATCTGTCTCCCTCCATTTCTTCCCTCCCTCTCTTAATACTTAATGGTTTTTGGAGAGTTAACAATTTGTTTATATGAATTACTTCACATTTGGCCAGAGGCCACATTGTATGGTCCATACCTCAGGCCCTTGGCCTGAGGACAGAGTACCTCTTATTGTCCTACCACCAGAAGTAAGACATAGCTGCTGTTGCAAAGCATTCATAGTAGCTCTTGTTCTGGAGAAGAGATGCCATGATATGGTGGTAGACACCGAGGAAGAAAAGGGGTGAGAAAAGAGTGGTGAGAGAAAGAGTACAAGACTTTAAAAAATAAAAAGATACCCATGTTCATGAATTGGAAATTTAAATATTTTAAAAATGTCACTTCTTTCTAGCATAATCTTAGATTTAATATAATGCCAGTCAAAATAGCAACAAACATTTTAATAGAAATTGACAAGCTGATTTTAAAAGTCACATAGAAATGCAAAGGATACAGAATAGTCAAAAAAAATTTTTTTAAAGAAAAGCAAACATGAATGGCATAGAGTACATAAAATTTAAACACAATATAAAGAAAGCCATAGTAATCAAGACAGTGAGCTAAAGATAGACAAATATATCAATGAAAAAACAGAACGTCCATTTCATCACATATGGTCAATTGATTTTCAACAAAAGTACCAAGTTAATTAAGTAAGAATAGGAAAATATTTTTAATAAAAAATTCTAGGATAGCAAGATGTCCATGTCTAAGAAATGAACCTTGCCCTCTGTCTCATACCATTCACAAAAAATAATCCTAAATGTATCATAAGTATAAATTCAAAATTTCACATTATGGAATTTCTAAATGAAAACATACAGGGAAATTTATAGTTTTGGAGAGGCAAAGATTTTTTAATAAAGAAAAGCAATGACTGTAAGAAAACTATTTGGGGAGTTAGACTCCAATAGAGCAATGCTAGCCACTCTGTTCCTCAAATGGCAGTCTATATTTTAGAGCGAATGTTGAAAACATACTCTGGCAATCTACAACTAATGACAAATATTCTTTAAATTTTATGTCTGTCTTTTTAATCAGGTGTCCTTTGCCTGCATTTTACTTAGTCCTTGAAATTGATTAATTTATTTTGCCGCTGTGTCAGTGTGGTTTTGTGTTGTTAGTAGTGATTGTGGCACATCTGCTCTGCTTTCCTTCCAAAGGTCACACATCTAAGCACATTGCACATCATTTTACAACCTTGGAAAAGCTTTAAAAATCCATCAAGCATCATTTATTTTCTCAGGCCATTAACCTTGCTTAGCTTGTCCACCCTCTCATGAAAGGGAGCCAGAAACAATCCCCAGCAATTTGTAAACCCCCTTTTTACTTCATGCCTGACAAACACCATAAAAATCAAATGTCTCATATTCCTATGTCAGATTTCCCAAATACAAATACTGAATGTCTTACCTTCTCCAGAAGCCCGCAGATTATTTACTCTCCATATCTCTTTCTGTACTTTACTTTTTCTTCACCGAGGAAAGAGAATAACACTCAGTGTTCAGTATATTGGGTTCTGGACACTTCTTTTTTTTTTTTTTTTGATTGAAAACTTCTTACTCTTATTCCTGACTCTACGTAGCTTCACTAGAAACTGGACTTGGCACTCTTCAGAATAAGTGAGGACTAAAGTGATTTCAAGAAGTAAGAACATACCTAGTTAATAAGAGAAAAGAACTATTATATTCACTTACGTTGGTCTTACTTTTATCATCATCTGTTCCTTCTCTATGTTTTTAAAATAACATAATTAAAATAAAATTTAGATGTAGTAAAGTGTACATGTTATAAATATACCACTTAATGAGTTTTGAAAAATGTATACACCTATGTAACTACCATCCAAATTAAGGATAGGACACCTCCATCATCTCAAAAATTCGCTCATTCTCCAGAGCTACCTATTCTCCTACCTGCTAACTCAGACTACCATTATCTCATTTATCCTGTTACTGTTTGCTACCTGGTCTACAAGTTCATATGAAAAAAATAATATAGTCTCTTGGGCTTATCTTCCTTTGCTCAGCGAACTATTTTTTCTCCAACAAAATGTTTTTCAAATGCATCCATGTTGTTGCATGCTTCAACGGCTCATCCTTTTTATTGCAGCAGCATGTTTCTTAAGATGAATATGCTTAAACTGTGTATCCATTCACCTGACGGTGGACACTTAGGTTGTGTTCCATGTTGTTGTTGTTGTTGTTGTTATGTGCTGTGGAGTCAGACCCAACTCATAGCAACCCCTCCTTGGGTTTCTGAGGCAGTATCACTAAGGAAGTAGATTGCCCAACTTTCTTCTGGGGAGTGGCTAATGGGTTTGAACCGCCAGCCTTCTGGTTAACAGTCAAGTGCCTTAGGCACTATGCTACCAGAGCTCCATGTTAGCCTATTATAAATAAGGCAACTGTAAACAATCTTGTAAAATTCTTTTGGGAAATATATTTTTTCATTTCTCTAAGATAAATAACAAGTACATATGAATAGTCTGGGAGCTCTGGTGGTGTAGCTATTTTTAATTTCATAAAAAAAATTGAAAATCTTCTCCAAAGTGTTTGTACTATTTTACATTTCCAAAAGCAATGCATTCAATTTCTAGTTGTTCTACATCCTTGCCAACTCTTGGAATTTTTCGCCTTTATATTCGATATTTTAATTTATATTTATCTACTGATTATTATCAATTCATTTCTGTATCTTCTTTCATCTTTTTAAATTTTGTGTATATCGTCTTAGGTTTTTATTTGGTGTGCTTATCTTTTTTTAATTCACTGATTTATAAAAGTTATGTATTCTGTGTACATGTACTTTGTAAAATATATATAATGCAAACACGTTCTATCTGTCAGAATTTGCTTTTCATTTTCTTAGCAATGCCTTTTGAGAGAAGGTTTTGTTTTGTTTTTCCTATCCATAAATTAAATGATGGAAACAGTGAGTTGTTTCCATTTTCTCATTTCTCTTACTGAGATTTAGCCATTGTTGTTAAATTAATACCCTCTAGATTGTTTCAATTAAAATAAGTCCAAGAGAGTCAAAATATGATTTTTAATATATCCCTCCTGAATTTAGAGACCATCTGAAGAATAGATTTGATGCATTGAACACCAACGACTGAAAACCAGAAGA
>NW_006922044.1:1329067-1350530 GCF_000298275.1 Orycteropus afer afer | reverse complement strand
CGCGGGATCGGGCAGTGTTTTGTTCTGCTGTGCATGGGTCGCTATGAGTCGGAAACGACTTGACAGCACCTAACAACAACAGATTGTTTCATGGTCAGAATAAACTCCATGACAACTATCAACATCAATAAGATTGCTACACTCTTTTGTTTCATTTCCCTAGGTCTAGCAAATTTGGTTTTGTCAATTTTTGCAAGTACTCTCATTTTTTACAGAGGGGGAAGTTTTTTGCAAGTCTTTATTTCACCATTCTTGATGCTATTTCTTTCTAGCTGTTTTGTTTGGTTTTTTTAAGATTTTTTTCTTTGTCTTTTGCTTACATAAATTTAATTGTAATATATTTTAGTGTGGACTTCCTTAGCTTTATTCTGCTTGGAGATCTCTCAGCTACTTCAATCTGTGTATTTATGTCTTTTGGCAATTTGGGAAGTTATCAATCATTATTTCACAGAATACCACTTTAATCCCATACTCTTTCTCATCTCCTTCTGGGAATCCAAATGAACAAATGTTACAGAGGGTGTTAATGTCACCCATATCCCTGAGGTTTAGTTCAGTTGTGTGTGTGTGTGTCTTCCCTTGCCCTCTCCGTTTATTTTCTCTCTATTGTTAAGATCAAATAAATTCTATTTTTCTGTCTTCAATTCACTGATTCTACCCTCTCTAATCTCCATTACACTATGGAAACCATCTAGGCAAATTTTTATTTTTGCTGCTGCTGCTATTATTTTATTTTTCAATTCCATAAATTCTATTTTTAAAAATATTTATGTTGAGATTTATTTATTAAATAATTAGTAAATATTATTACATATTAATTCATTGAGATTTTCTACTTTGTCATATTTTTAAATAGGATGTGAAATTGATTATTAAAATATTTTTAAAATGCATTTTATTGAAATATAATTGATGTACAGTGAAATACACAAAACTAAAGTGACATGGGCCAATGCATTTTTTTTTTTCTTTTCTGCAGTGTTCCCTCCACTCCCTTCCCCTCTCACCCCTGGCAACCAACAAAGAAAGCTTCCCTTCATATATAAACCCTTCCTTGACCCTCCACAACATGAACTAACACTATATTATTCCTTCTATGATTGACTTATTTCATTCAGCATAATGTCCTCCAAGTTCATGCATATTATGCAGTGTTTTGCCGACTATGCATTATTCTTTAGTGCTGCATAGCATTCCATTATTTGTATGTACCATAGTTTGATCATCCACTCTTCTGTTGATGGGCACGTAGGTTGTTTCCATCTTTTTGCTATTGTGAATAGTGCTGTAATGAACATGAGTATGCATATATCTGTTCCTCTCCTGGTTTTCACCTCTCTAGGATATATACCTAGTAAAGGGATTGCTGGGTCAAATGGTATCTCCAATTCCAGCTTTCTAAGGAATCGCCATATTGCTTTCCACAGTGGTTGTATCACTTTACAGTCCCACCAGCAGTGTGTGAGAGTCTCAATCTCTCCACATCCCCACCAGCACTTGTTATTTTCTGTCTTGTTGAACCTTGCCATCAGTGCTGGGGTGAGATGGTATCTCATTGTTATTTTGATTTGCATCTCTCTGATGGCCAATGATTGTGGGCATCTCTTCAAGTATTAGCTGGCCACCTGAATATCCTCCTTGGTGAAGTGTTTATTCATGTCTTCTGCTCATTTTTCAATTGGATTGTTAATTACTTTGGTGTTGAGGCATTGGAGTTTTCTATAAATCATAGAGATAAGTCCCTTGCCAGATATATAATTATCAGCAAATATGAATTTGCTGCTGTCATTTTTGTTATGTGCTTTTTTGTGGTGTCAATTTCTTCGTTCCATATAATTTTCTATGCTGAGCTCATTTTGTTTATGAATCATGTTATCACTTCCTTTGTTGCCATTGTTTAAGTATTTGCTAAATATTTCTGCTGGTCCTCTTTTTTTATTTTGATGTGAAGGTTATCCTGTGATTTATAGTTTTCTTCCCATGTTTAGAACAGTCCATTCTATCTTGTTGTCTTGACTTCCCTACCATCTAAAAGTTCTATAACAACACAGTTTTTTTCTTGTTTTTGGTTTGTAGTTATACTCATTTGTCCACTGATGTCTCTGGTTCCCTCTTTAAAATCTTGTAGGCTTATTTACTTTGGATACTTCCATAGCTGGGTTGGTTTCTGGGTTATATCATCATGTGTGTTAATAGTCAGTAATTATTGTTCAGTGTCCAAAGAACTTCCTTCAGCATTTCTTGCATGGTTGGTGTGGTTTTAACAAATCTCCTTAATTTCTGCTTATCTGGAAATATACTAATTTCACCATCACATTTGAGGGAAAATTTTACATAATTCTTGGTTGGAAATTTTTCTCTTTCAGGGTTTCATATACACCATTTCATTGTCTTCTTGCCTGCATGGTTTCTGATGAGAAATCCGAGATTAGTCTTATTGGTTGCCCCTTGTAAGTAACTTTTTTTCTTTTTTTTCCCCCTGTTCTGGTTTTAGGATTATTTCTTTGTCTGTGATTTGGTGAGTTTGATGATGATATGTCTTGGTGATTTTCTTCTGGGGTTTATCCTGTTTGAGGTTCTTTGGATTTCTTGAATAGATATATTCCATCTTTCATCATATCAGGGAAGTTCTCTTCCAACAAATCTTGGGCAAATTTCTCAATGATTTTGTTTTTCTCTTCCTGTTCTGGAATTCTTATCACACGTAGGTTATTCCTTTTGATGGTATCCCACATGAACCTTAGGCTTTCTTCATTTTGTCTTGATCTTTTTTCTGTTTGTCCCTTTCCAAAGAAATATTCAGGTATTTGCCTTCAATCCCCTTAATTCTGTCTTCCATTGATTCAATTCTCCTCCTTTTCCCTTTCAATGTGTTCTCTGTTTCTGATAATTTAGTATTAGTCTTCTGTATTTCTATCTGTAGATTTAGAATCATTTCTAATTTTTCATTTATTTTATCATTTTGTTCTTGTATTGTTATTAGAAATTGTTCTAAGGTTTTGTCTGTGTTTTCCTTGGTCTGTTTCTCAATTCTTGGAAGATACCTAAATATAATTCTTTTGAATTCCTTATCAGGGTATTCCAATGCTACCTATTCCTCAGGGATGAGTTTTGGGTCTGTATCCTGGTCCCTTGTTTCTCCTGATTTATCTTGCTTCTTTGTGTGAACTGGAATGCTCTGTTGTCTCTGAGGCATTGTGACATTTTTGTGTTTATATTTAATCGGTAATTATATGTTGGAGTGATTTGCCCACAGTTTTCGTTTTCTTTGTTTTGTTTTTATGTTACCTATGCAAGCAGGGTACTATGCTGTGCTCCTCTACGAACTAGTTGACAACACTTATACACACACCACCTGTCTCCTTTCCTGTTGTCAGCCTCTTGTATGCCCCTGCTGACCTTGGCAAACAGAGCCTATTCTTAGGTCCCTGGAATTCGAATGAGAATGCCATCATTTTAAAATCCAAAATGGTTATCACTTTGTAAAGATTCAAAATCGTTGTGCCCTCAGTCTCTTCAAATACCCAAAATGGCAACCACTTGTAAACATTCAAAATGGCTGCTCCCTCAGTCACTTTAAATATCCTTAATGGCCACCACTTGTAAACATTCAAAATGGCGACACTCTCAGTCACTTTATATTCCAACATTTGATTCATCTCAATCTTGGCATCTGTTGACTTCTTTTATCATTCAGATTTTAGTTTTATTGGCTTTGATATGACCAGTGATGGATATTTTACTTATTATGCTCTGCTACTCTTAATCACATTTAAGTCTTCTATTTTAGTAGCTAGTCAATCTATTTAAGTTTAGTGTGTAGGCTCAAGCCTACTTATGTGCTGTAGTTACAATGATAGATTAGTTTTCAAGGCTCATGCAATACTATTCTGGTCTGCAGTTTTATTTTGATGCTGAGTGTCACCTCCCTAAGGGTTGCACACAGTTTGGGCTTAGCTAACCTTTATTAAAAAAAAAGTTGGGAGTTGTATCTCGGGTTCATGGAGGTCTAGGTTCATGTGGTCCATTAGTCCTTTGGACTAATTGCTTTCATATGTCTTTGATTTTCTCCACTCTATGCTTTGGATGTGGAGAGATACATAGTTGCACCTTAGAGAGCCAGTCACAAGCTTTTAAGACTCCAGTAGCTACTCACCAAAGTAGGATGTAGAATATTTTCTTTGTGAAGTATATGAACTAGATGGTGCATGGCTTCCAGTACCAACTACAGCATTCACAATAGAAGGTACTGCATAGAGTTGGAGAAAAATGGGGAAAAAAACTTAAAATCATAAAAAAAAAATTACCAGATCTGTTAAAGACAGATGGAACCCTCAAGACTGTGGCCCTTAGTCACCCTTCATGCCTAGAACTGGACTCACCCACTGTGGCTCAACTTTTAGTCAAATAATACACAGACTTATAAGGTGAGCTTTAATCCCAGGAAGATAAGCACTCCGTAGTATAATTAACCATATGAGTTAATTCAAAGCTCAATGCCCTAGGATTATCTTCTGTATCTCTGTCAACAGGTTTTTCTTTTTCTTTGTTGAAGAGGGTCTGTATCGCTTGTCTGCCTATTCCTCCATCTTACCAGAAGTAATATAATTAACCAAAAGGTCTGTATTTGCCCAGAGATAAAGCTCAAAGGCAGAAAGATAGGAAAGAAGGATGAATGGAAATGGGAAACATAGTGGAAAGAGTGTTCTTACATTGTGGGGATTGCAATCAATGTCATGAAACAAAAGTGTATGACTTGTTGAATGGAAAAACAATTTGCTTTGAAAACTTTTACCCAAATCATAGCAGCAAGTTGGGAAAAAAAAAAAAAAATGTATGGCAGTTTGAAACCACTTTTGGCATCATGAAAGAAAACCAGGCGATCTGATTTATTAAGGACTACAAGCAAGAAAACCCTATGGAACAGGTCTATTCTGTAACTCATGGGTTCACCATGGGTCAAAATTGACTCTACCACAACAGATTTAATGTTTGATGATTTCCACTCAAGGCCTGCTGATGAAATTGATGGGAGAAGAAGTTGCTTTCATTGTGCCTCTATTTTGTTGTGTGCAGGGCAGAACAACGCAAGTTTCTGCTGTTATTACCCTTTGCGTTAATTGTTCTTCTCATCGATGCACTGGTTGTGGAGTGGGGACTGGGTCAGCCCAGGGCTGTAAAATTGCTACTACTGCCCATGAATCTACAGTGCTACCAAGGCTAACATTGTAGAACAGCGATTACAAAGTCCAAAAATGTATACTTCTCCTGCTTCTGGCGGATCAGCACACCACCAGTGCTGGGTTATAATTATAACAATATAGTTATTTGCATCCCAATGGAAGGAGGACTGGGACATCTGAAACTTTCTGCTGCAGAACAGTCCCACTCTTCTTTCTGAAGACAGAAACTCCAGCTAGGTCTCTGTTGGAGTTCCTGTTCTCAGCCTGTTAGCCAGATAGCAGACTTTTGTTGTATTTTGCTATTTCTGGTGCTGGTGGTGGTGTGTGTGAGTGTTTTCCTGCTTGTGGTCCTAGGTTTCATGCCTCTCCAGTCCTACACATGATGTATATGGGAGATACAAAGCAAAAACACACAGGGAACTCATCAAACCGTCATTCCTCAAATTCTCAAGTTTCCAGTCAGTCCACCTTCTCCCTTCCAGCTTTTAGACACATTTTTCTTCTCACTTTGTGGTTGGTTTTCAATGTTCACATCTTTGATTATACGGTAAACAGAATGATACTATATTTCACTTGCAGCATTATTTGTGACTAAAATGGCTAAATGTGTGACTTATCTGCGCTGATTGATCTAACTAAGCATGGTTACAAGATAATGTCTGAACATGAAAGAACAAGCTTTCAGATTCTGAAAAGAGGATGAATAACTTTTGAGAATCAATGTAAACAACACTCTCTGATTTATAAACTTCCAATTATAAACATTGTCTTTAGTAGACATGAAATAAACATTGCACTATATTATTCAGAGTATATACTGTTACTACCCCAACTACCCTTTGTGGTTTTGCTCCATGATTTGTTTCTAACATTACCATAAGGATTTAGAAGAATATGTTCTGTGTATATATATAGATAGATAGATATATAGATAGATAGATATTTAATATATAAACATAAATAAATATATATAAATATAAACTAACTATAGCAACTAATTATCAGACACTGTGGCCTCTTCATGAGGAGCTCTGGTGGTGTAGTGGTTAAAGTGCAGGGCTGCTAACTGAAATGTCCAAGGTTTGAATCCATCAGCTGTTCCACAAGAAAAAGGTGTGACAGTGTGCTTAGGTAAGATCTATAACCTTGGAAATTCTATGCGGGCAGTTCTGCTCTGTTCTATCGGATTTCTATGAGTTGGCATCAACTTGATAGCAGTGAGTTTGCTTCAGTTTGGTGGTCTACAGTCAGGGTGAAACAGTAATCTTTTCCTTGTATCATTGTTGTTCTCTGACTCTTTTGAAGTCAACAATATAACTATTTGCGTCCCAATAGTTAAGTTACTGATGCATATAAATGTATTTAGTACAAAATGTTTAAATATGCATTAACTTAGTAATTTAAAGTAAAACAAAAATTTTAATATTATAATGATATTCATAAAAGAGTGTTCTCTTTAATAACTGGTAACTGGAATACAGTCTAGTAGATGAAGACAAAGTGTAAGTGATTAACAGTAGTGTTGAACTCTTTTGGTTGTCAATGATTCTTTGAAAGTAGGATGAAAGGTCATGAACTTCCAACTCAGAAAAGTAAAAATGTGTGTGTGTGTGTGTTTGTGCTTCGGGGTGTGCCTTTGAGTTGATTCTGATTCATAGCTACTCTATATGAAAAAGTAGAATTGTCTGGTCCTGCAGTATCCTCAGGAGCTCTGGTAGCATAGTGCCTTAGGCACTTGACTGCTACTCAGAAGGCTGGTGTTTCAAACCCACCAGCCACTCCTCAGAAGGAAGGTTGGGCAATCTACTTCCATAGTGATACCACCTCAGAAACCCAAGAAAGGGTTGCTATGAGTTGGATCCGACTCAACGGGACATAACAACAACAACAGCAAGCAGTATCCTCACAATTGTTTCTATGCTTGAGCCTGTTGTTGCAGCCACTGTGTCAGTCCCTCTCATTGAGGGACTCCCACTTTCTCACTGACCAAATGAAAATATCCAAAATGCTGTCTTTCTCCAGGATCGGACCCCTCTTGATAACGTGTCCAAAGTATGTGAGACTAAGCCTTGCCATCTGTGCTTCTAAGATGCATTCTGACTGTACTTCTTCCAAGAGAGATTTGTTCATTCTTCTGATAGTCCGTGGTCCATATTCAATATTCTTCACCAACAACATAATTCAAAGGCATCAATTCCTTTTTTTAATTTTCTTTATTTATTGTCCAGCTTTCTCATGTATATGAGGTGACTGACAAGACCATGGACTAGGTTAGGAACACCATATACTTCAAAGTGAAATCTTTGCTTTTGAAGATTTTAAAGAATTTTTTTTTTTTTTTGCTTAGAGTAGGTATTCGACAGTTATTAATATAATAAATTCTAGTTTTGTTTGGAAAAGTGAATGAAAACTGTGGTTAAAATTATAAAATAAACTTTTAAAAAAGGCATTCTTCCCATGAAGGGAACTGAGTCTCTAGCATAATTTGTTAACATATTTAAAATTTTAATTTATTGAACACTTACTAGGTGTGGTAGTTAAGGTTATGTGTCAACTTAGCTGGGCTGGATTTTGAGTGGCTGACAGCTAGATGGAGTTATTTTTCCATGATGAGATTGGTCATCAGCTCCATGGTGGAATCTACTGGAGCACCAGAAAAGCTGCCTTAAGGATGTGGTCTGCTTCTCGTATAGAGGAAGACGTTTTGAGAGAGGTCTCTGCAACTTTTTGACGTGCTTGGACACTGCATGTAGCCAAGTCTTCCTTTAGCAGCCTAACATGTTTCCTGGCAATCTTGGACTGTCTCTGTATTTGAACTAGTGGCCTACCATGTTATTTGGTAATATTGGGACTGTGACATTTTATTTGTTGAACTTGGGCTTGTTAGCCTCAGCAGCCAGCAACTATTCAAATGAATAGACACATCTAGTTCCAGTGGGCCAGGAGCAAGAGGAAGAGTGGGAGCCGAAAGTTAAGGGGCTTTTATCCAGCTCTTAGAGCTTGGCACTTTGAACTCAGTCTTCTAGCCTCTGAAACTGTAAGAGAATAAACTCCTGTTTGCTAAAGCCATTCACTGTGGTATTTCTGTTAGAGCGGCACAAAGTAAACAAAACACTAGGCTTTCAGCAAATATTCTTTTTTTTTTTTTTTTTTTCTCTTAAATATCATTATAGGAGCCAGTAGCTGAGTGGTCAAGAGTATAGATTCTGGAACTAGATTCAAATAGTTTTAATTGGCTATCCTCTGTGTGTCTAAGTTTAATAAAATACAATAATTAAAATACCTGGGTTATATGATTGTTATGTAAATTATACAAGTTAAAGCCTGTAAAATATTAGCAACATAAGTGACATAATAAGTATGAAATAAATATTAGTTTTAATCATAAGAAAAATGTTAAAAATACAAAATATCCTTTTCCAGTTATTTATTAGAAAGCAGCATCAAGAAAGGTAAAATGTAATATGAGCTGCTGAAATTTACATATTTTGTTGAAAAGTTAAAAATATATTGATCCGTAACTTTATAGAACTGTTTAGTCCAGCTAAACCAGTCCTACTTTCTCCAAGATTAGGCAGTTTGAGTAAGTCCAGTAGTGGAGGAGAGAGAAATTGTTGTTTGAGCCATATAGATTAATTAGGACTTAGTTACTTCCAATTCCAAATTAAAAATGTTTACCCTTGGGGAGAAATTGTTGAACTCCTACTAGTACAAGGCTCTTTCCCTTTGAGACAGATCACTTTTCCTACTTAAACATTCATAGAGTTAAAAGAGTGGGAAAAATAAATAAGACCCAGTAGTGATGTTGTGTATGATGTGACAAAATTTGAGTGTTTGTAGAACAAATCTCAGCTTGGCATTTACTCTTGTATTTCCTTTCCAAAAGAGCTGTTTCTCACATTTATTTTTGTTTCGTTTTGTTTTCTAATGGAAAATTATATTTTGGGATGACATAGTCACTACCTATTTGAATAGTAGAGGGTCAGCAATAAAAGGGAAGAACTCAATGAGATTAATTGACACGGTGGCTGCAGAGAGGGGCTCAAGCATAACAAGGATTGTGAGGATAGTGCAGCACCAGGCAGTGTTCTGTTCTGTTGTATGTAAGGTAACTATGATTCACAGCCAACTCTACGGCACCTAACACCAGCAACAAATATATTTGAATAGCTTTCTATTGTTTTTAAATGTGAAGATCCGTATCATCCAGCTGCTATTTGTGAACAGCTTGAAAATATAGATAACAGAGTTCATACAGCCTAGGTTTCTGATTTACAATCTAACTAGGCATCCAGGAAGCAAAACTTATTATATTTTTCCTATTACATTATGATTTTAAGCTCCAAAAGAGATGTGCCAAATTGTTTCTATCTTGCAGGATGTCCTGGGGATTGAGGCTACAACTACCGCCCGCTACAGATGAGTGATGATTTACGTCAACACAGTCCAGGTGAATTTATTACACGGGAGCTTGACTTTGTACCTATTTCTTCTTCTTTCTTTCTTTCTTTTTTTTTTTTTCTTCTTTAAATTGCAGTGTCTGTGGACTAGATAATAAGGAGGGTATCATTCTCTGCAATTCTACTTTGCCTGAAGATAAAAATCTAACAGACTGTATTTCACGTATGACTGTAGGATAAATGAATATATCCTCATAAACACTGACTACACCCACATAGTTATTTTTATGGCCCCATGGAATAACATAATTTGGTACCCTGAATTCTAACCTCACTTGAATAATTTCTTTTAGAAGGATCAGCACAAGGCTGGTGCCTGTGACACAGAGATTAAAGATGGCCCAAATGTCCAACTCTTCCAAACTGCTGTGCCACTCCATTATCTCTAATATTAACTCTTTCCTCTCTTCAGTAATCTTACTGCTCTCTTGTTGTTTTTGTTGTTGTTATATGCCATCAAGTCATCTCTGACCCATAGCAACATTATGCACAACAGAACAAAACACTGCCTGGTCCTATGCCAACCTCATGATACCTAATATACCTGAACCCATCGTTTCAGTGACTATGTCAATACACCTTATTGAGGGTGTATTTTCATTGACCCTCCACTCTACCAACCATGATATCTTTCTCCAGGGAATGGTCCCTTCTTACAACATGACCAAAGTAGGTGAGACGAAGTCTGGCCATTCTTGCTTCCAAGGAACATTCTGGCTGCACTTCTTCCAGGACATATTTGTTAGTTCTTTTAGCAGTCCACAGTAGTTTCAGCATTCTTCACCAACACCACAACTCACAAGCATCAACTTTTCTTTGGTCTTCCTTATTCATTGTACAGCTCTCACATGCATATGAGGCAATTGAAAATACCATGACTTGGGTTAGGCACATCTTAGTCTTCAAGGAGATATCTTTGCTCTTCAGCACCTGAAAGATGTCTTTGCAACAGATTTGCCCAATGCAATATGTTTTTTTGATTTTGACTGCTGCTTCCATTGGTGTAGATTTTAGAATCAAGTAACATGTAGTCTTTGACAACTTCAATCTTTTCTCCATTTATCATGATGCTGCTTATTGGTCCAGTTGTCAGGATTTTTGTTTTCTTTATGTTGAGGAGGTATAATTCATTCTGCAGACTGTGGTCTTTAATCTTTATCAGTAAGTTCTCCAAGTCATCCTTACTTTTAGCAAGCAAAGATGTGTTGGCTGTGTGTCTCAGGTTGTTAATAAACCTCCCACCAATCCTGATGCCACATTCTTCTTCAGATAGTCGAGCTTCTTGGATTGTTTGCTCAGCATACAGATTGAATAGTATGGTGAAATGATACAACCTTGACACATTCCCTTCCTGATTTTAAAGCATACAGTATCCCTTTGTTCTGTTTGAATGACAGCCTCCTGGTCTATGCACATGTTCCTCTTGAGCACAATTAATTCCCATTCTTCTCAAGGTTATCCATGGTTTGTTATGGTCTGCACAATTGGATGTCTTTGCATAATCAATAAAACACAAGTAAACATCTTTCTGGTATTCTTTTTTTTCCATCCCAGATCCATCTAACATCAGCTAATTTATCCCTCATTCCATATTACCTTCTGAATACAGCTTGCATTTATAGAAGTTCTCTGTCAATACACTGCCATGACCATTTTTGAATTAATATTCAGCAAGATTTTACTTGCATGTGAGATCATTGATATTGTTTGATAATTTCCACATTCGATGGTATCTCCTTTCTTTGGAATGGGTACCTTTCTTTGGAATGGGTACCTTTCTTTGGAATGGGATCTCTTCCAGTCAGTTGGCCAGGTAGCTGTCTTCCAATTCTCTTGGCATAGCTGAGTGAATGCCTTCTGTGAGGCATCCATTTCTTGAAAAATCTCAACAGGTATTCCATCAATTCCCAGAGTCTTGTTTTTTACCAATTCCTTCACTGCAACTTTGACTTCTTCCTTCAATACCATTGGTTCTTGATCATATGCCACCTCCAGAAATGGATGATCACAATGGTATAGTGACTGTGCATTCCATCCATCTTCTTTTGATATTTCCAATCTTAGAGTTCTATATTTCACTGTTATGTCTCACAGAACTCACATGCTCCCAAGGAAACAGCTCACATGGTGTTGATGGAGGCTGAAAGGCTAGTAGGCTGGCAAGTCTTAAGTCTGTAGGTAGGTCTGGAAGTCGCCCCCAACTCATATAGTTGCAGAGGCTGGCAAACCCAAATGACCAGGTCAGATGATCAGCTGCTGTCTCAAGTCTAGGGATGAGATGGTGGAGAGCCAAACACAGGACCAGAGCAAGAGAAAGAACTTTCCCAGAACACTCACATATATATCCTCAAGAAAGCTAAGCCTGGTGACTTGAGTCACATCCTCCAGCAAGGCAGGACTGAAGATACATCCCACCTTAATCAACTCCCTAATCAGGCATGGAGACTATGTCTACTATATATCAAAAAGTGGAGGAGGATGGCTAGAAGGGCCATGTTAAGCAATTCGCTGCACTGCAAACCTTCACAGGTTTGCTCACATTGTTTTGCACATATGAAATAACTTTCCATTACTTACATTTGCATAATGCATAAGTATGTTGAAAGGATATAACCCCGGCACACACTTTTCTTGATTTTAAACTATGCAATATCCCCTTGTCCTATTCTAACAACTGTCATTTGATTTATGTACAGGTTCCTTATGAGCAAAATTAAGTGTTCTAGAATTCCCATTCTCTTCAATGTTATCCATAATTTGTTATGATCCACACAGTTGAATGGCTTTGTATAGTTAATAAAATACAGGGTAATATCTTTATGATATTCTCTGCTTTCAGCTAGGATCTGACTTCAGCAATTTTTTAAAAGTCCACAAGACCCAAGTGTGACCTTAAGTATATCCCAAGTGAATTTAGAGACCATCTCAAGAATAGACTACAAGCATTGAACATTAATGACTTTAAGAAAAGACTAGTTATGGGATGATATCAAAGATATTACACATGAAGAAAGCAAATGCTCATCAAAAAGACAGGAAAAGAAAACATCAAAATGGATGTCAGATTCTGAAACTTGCAAATGGAAGAAATGTTGTAGTAGGAAAGCTGAACAGAAGTTTTCAAAGGACAAATTAAGAAAACAAAGGCAAGTATTATAATAAAATGTACAAAAAGTTGGAGTTAGCAACCAAAAAAGGACTAATATACTTTGGATTTCTCAAGTTAAAAGAACTGAAGAAAACAATTCAAATCTCGACTCACAATATTGAAGGGTTCTATGGGTAAAATGTTGAGCAAAGCAAGAAGTACCAAAAGAAGATGGAAGGAATACATAGAGTCACTGTACCAGACATAATTGATTGACATTCAATCATTTCAGGAACTAGCATATGATCAAGAATTATCAATGGTATTGATGAAAGAAATCTAAGCTGCACTGATAGCATGGGTGAAAAAACAAAACTACAGGAATTGACAGAATACAAACTGAGATGTTTTGATAAACAAATGCAATTATGGAAGTGTTCACTCATGTATGCTGAGCAAATAATTTGAGAAGCTGGACTATATGAAGAAGAATGTAGCATCAGGATTGGTGGAAGACTTATCAGCAACCAACGATATGCAGAGCACACAACTTTGCTTGCTGAAAGTGAAGATGACTTGAAGCAGTTATTGATGAATATTAAAGACACCAGTCTGCAGTACGGATTACATCTTATAATTAAAAAAAAAAAAAATGAAAATCCTCACAATTGGACCAATAAGCTGCATTACAATAAATGGAGAAAAGATTGAAGTTGTCAAAGATTTCATATTACTTGGTTCCACAATCAAAACTTATGGAAGGATTAGTCAAGACATCATTCAACGTATTGCACTGAGAAAATGTGCTGCCAAAGACCTCTTTAAAGTACTGAAGAGAAAAGATTTCCCTCTGAAGTCTAAAGTGGGCCTAAACCAAGCCGTGGTATTTTCAATCACTTCATATGCCTATGAAAGCTGGGTAATGAATAAGGAAGACCAAAGAGGAGTTGATGCTTTTGAGTTGTGATGTTGACAAAAAATACTGAAAGTACCATGGACTGCCAGAAGAACTAACAAATTTATCCTGGAAGAAGTGCAGCCAAATGCTCCTTGGAAGTGAGAATAGCCAGACTTTTTCTCACCTATTTGGTCATGTTGTCAGAAGGGACTATTCCCTAGAGAAGGATATCATGCTTATAAAGGGGAGGCTCAACGAAAAGAGGAAAGCCCTCAACGAGATGGACTGACACAGTGGCTGCAATGATGGGCTCAAGTATGACAAGGATTGTGAGGCTAGCACAGGACTAGGCAGTGTTTCATTGTGTTGTATGTGGGATGTCTATGAATCAGAGGTGACTTGATGGCAACTAACAACAACATACAAATATTCACCTTTGGCATAATTAAAGTTGTGTGTCATCTTGGCTGGCCTGTAGTTTTGAATGGCTGGGCTGCTGAATATAGTTATTCCCATCATGAGACTAGAATCACCTCTATGGTGGAATGTGCTTTGTGACATTAGTCAATAAAAAGGGAGTAGTTTTGGGGATGTGACCAGTTGCCAATATATATGGACAAGCTTTGAGAACGGTCTCTAGCTCTTTGGCAAAGTGGATCCTGCATTTGGCTGAGTCTTCATCTCAGCGGCCTGCTGTGTTGCCTGCTGATCTTGGGATTGTTCCTGGACTTGAACCAGTGGTCTGCCATGTTGTCTGTTGATTTTGGGATTGTGCCATTCTACTTTGTGACCTTGGATTCATCAGCTCTAGCACCCAGCAGCTGCATGAGTTATAAGAAGCTTCCAGATCCAGTGTGCTTAGAACAAGAAGCAGAGGTGAAGCCCAGGGGAGGGGTCTTCACCTAGCCTCTAGGGCTGGCACTCTCAATTTAGACTTTTAGCCTCTTAAACTGTAAGAAAATAAAATCCTGTTTGTTAAAGCCATCCCTTTGTGGTATGTGTGGTACAGCAGCATTCAGGTAGAGCTAGGATTGTGAAGCTGATGCAGGACCAGGCAGTGCTTTGTTCTGTTGCATGGTCACTATGAGTTGGAGCTGACTTGATGGCACCTAAGCAATAACAACAAAGGGAACCAAGACAACCTTCATATCTAATTTTGTAATCATTTTATGTTTGTTTTTCCCTTTAAAAATAGTCTCCAAAATATAGATCCATCCACCCGGAAACTTGTAAATTACCACTTGAGCCTCTCTATCATGATGTTCCAGATACACCTCACATTCAATTTGTTGTATCAGTTCCTCTACTTCTCAGACCTTTTTCTTTTCCTGTCTTTGATATTTCTGAATTATACCACTATCCTTCTTTTGATTCCCAACACTCCAAACAGGATTTACCCCTCTAGAATGATGTTTTTTTTTTTTTCCTCTTTTAGGCTCTTATAACCTTTTCTGCCTCCCTCTAATATAGAACTCATTACCATGTACCTTCATCTTCTGTCTATTTACTTATCTTTCTCTTTAGACTCATAAGTCCTCAAGGATAAGAACTAATAGGTCATTATAGACTTATTATTTAGCATAAAGCCTAATTTATAGATGGGTAAAAACAGTATTAATGACACGAATAAATAATTTCACAACACATCCAAAGCATTGCATTACATATTTCACTGATTCATTGATTTATTATTCAATAAATAAATACTAGTTTATTTTTTTCATGGTGTAGTGCCAAACACTGTGATAGGTATGGAGTATACAACAGTAAATAAGACAGGGGACCTCATTAAAGTCCAGAGGAACAGTTAGCAAAACCATTTATCTCCTATCAGTAGTTCACCTTATTTAAGCAGTTGTTCTGCTGTGGACACTCATCTGAAAGTCTTCACATTTGTAAACATACTTAATCCTAATAACAGAAGTAAGGATGGTTGTTCTTATTAAACCACTTTACAGATGAGGAAACAAAAGAATTTCAATACTAAAGAAATATATACAAGATTACGTAGACAGTAAGTTGCAAATTGGGCTTTAAAATCAATCAATCTGAATCTAAAATCTATACTGTTTGATGACCACGTTGTCAGTTAGACTGTGAGCTCCTTCTGTGTACCAGTACTTTGCATAAGAGAGATATAGAATGGCACTAGGCATGATCTTTGCTTTCAACAGCTACAGTAGAGCAAGAAAAAAATGACCTTTAATCAACTTAATGTAGAAGTCAATATGTTATCAAAAATAATTTTATTATTTTATGCCACTGTCTCTTTAAATTTTGTTTTCCTAGAGTCAATACACTTAAATTATAAATTATAATCCATATACAAAAAAAGGCTCTAAAAAGTTTACTATTTTTTAGGATGCAAAGGAAAATATGTTTTGAAAAAAAATACAAATAATAAGAATACTATAAGAGATGTGCAACTTAAAATAATAAGAAAAAAATAAATGCACAGTCCCATTACAAATAAATAATATTTCTCTTTTTCCATTTTTTCTCACTAGACCAGCATATCCAATTTAATTCTGTGCCAGAATAGAAATATTTTCTCTCTGCATGTCCTATATATTAGCCCCTAGCCACATACAGCTATTAACTTGAAATGTGGCCTGTGTTATTAAGGAAACTATTTTTTATTCTGTTTAATTTTAATTAATTTAAATTTAAATAGGCACATGTTGCAAGAGACTACCATATTAGATAACACATCACAAAAGAAGACATAATTTTACTTCTAAGTTCTTTTACCTACCAAAATTTGATCTAGGAAATGTGATGTGCACTTAGAGCCTTCATTTTGTACAGTTAGGCTATTTCTAACTTTCTTCTATTAGAACAAAATTGTTTCAATTAATTTTCAATGCATGTATTTCTCTGATTTTGTATATATGTATCTTCATTGTTCCATGAGACTAGTATTTTCATATGAAAATTTCTCTGACGTTACGACCAAGCTTTCTAAAGAGTCGAAAGTTTTGTGTTAATGGGGTGTTTTGTTAGTGCAAAATTGAGTCACAATTTTCATCTCAGAATTAATGGCTACCACAAAATGGTAAATACAATTTTCATTCTACTGTGGTCAGTAGGCGTCACCTACAATTTTTTTTTTTTTCATGTGTTTAAAATAAGGGTTTAAATATATTGATCACTGTGCCCTGTCTTTGGTGTCATTTTAGTACAATGTAGAATTGTGGTAGGACATCTTTTTCTTATTTTGTGTGTATTTTATTCTTATTACAAACGTTTATACTATCCAGTCAGTGTATTAATTTAAAAGGGGCTTGAACTGAACAGAGGATAGATGGCTTATAAATAGGTCTTCCAACGTGTCAAACATTCAGATCAAAGTTTGTGAACCTTTGCCTTGACTCTATTTTTAGTCCTGTAATAACTGTCTCTTAGTAGTGTACTTAAAGGCTTCTTTTCAAGTATTTTGCCAGATAAAATCAATTTTTTTTTATTCTATAGTCTTGCATTTGCTTTAATTTTTTATTGTTAGCTAGTTAGAAACAGCAAACCTTAATTTCCCTTTCCTACAATTACCTAACTTGTTTATTCCAAGAAGGAGAAGAAGAGCTACATCAGGGTCAGAAATGGCTTGTTTTTATTTCCTGACCTAGGCCAACAGGACCAAACATACAGTCATTTGTTTATTCATTTTGTACCTAGAGTTTGCCTCTGAAAGCTTTTCAAAATTTTTGTTTTTTACTCCTTTTTTTGTTTACAGGAGGGAAAAAAGCTGTTTCTGAAAAAAATATACATTACATTGCAATGTAATATATGACAGAAGTTAACCCTTCCTTCTTACTCTATCCTAGCTTGTGGCCCTCTCAATCATTGTATCAGTCTTTTTACTCCATTTATAGATTCAGTTTCCCCTCTCTTTAACTTAATGCACACTGTTGGAAACTAAAACTTCTAATACATGTATCTATCACATTATTTCATGGCTACAATGTGTTACATGGTCCCCCCTTTCCTTCAGGATAAAGGTAAAATACCCTACGCCCTATGAAATGGTAGACAAAGTCACAGAGATATGGATATAAATTTCAGCTTTGCCACTTAATGATATCTTGATTTTGGACAAATTATTTCATGTCTGCAACAATTTGTCTACAGAACTGCCTCTCGGTATGAATGTATTAGAAAAGGTAAATGAGATAATGCCTAGGAAACAATAAGAACAAAATAAAAGTTTTTTCTACTGTATTTTCATAGTTTCATTTTCAAGTTCTACCATTCATTTCCCTCAATTTTCTTTAATTTTACTAAAAATTTCCCAAATACTTAAAATACACTGTGTGTTGTTTCAATTCCTTTGAGGGATATAAGAAAGAAAGTGAACAGTTTCCTGTCTTTAAAGAACTTAAAATTCCTTTAATACAAAACTTGGTGATTGAAACTCAGAGAAAAAGAGAAGAGTTTCAAAGGATGAAACAAAGAATAACAAGCCCTTAGTCAGGAGGCTAAAGTGAGATGCCAAAAGATATTTTCTAAGATAAATTTTCCTAAGAAAAATAGTTATCAAGGGATTTTAACAAGACGGCAACAGGATCAAATGGGCTTTTTAAGAACAGCCTTCTCACTGAGAAAGTGAATTGGAATGATTAGACTGAGCAGGAGGGGATCCCTGAATAAGTTACTAAAGATAATGGGGATATAGGTAAGGATAATGACAGTAGAAACAGAAATGGAAGGACTGAATAAATACCTATCAGGTAATGTTGACAAGATTTAGTGATTGATGAGATGGAGGTGGGTGGTAGATAAAAGAAAGAGTGATATGGAGGATAACTCTCACGCTGATTGGCTAGACCATATATGACTCTTGGTTTTATTTTCCATATAATTTTCTTCTTTGTTGGATGCTCTATTTTCTTACTGCTAGATTCTGCAACTTCCCTAGGCATAAAGAGAATTACATAGACTTATGCTTACATGTTTCAAAATTATCATTTACATGTTTCAAAATTATCTGTTTATAACAAGTCCTCAGTAAATGATTGCTTGATGAGTACATATCCATTGCTTTCAAGTTGTCAAATAGAACTACCTCATAGGGCCTCCCAGTTTGTAAATCTTTTTGGAAACCAACAGCCACATCCTTCTCTCATGGAGTGGCTGGTGGGTTTGAACTGCTAAGCTTTCAGCTAGCAGCCAAGTGCTTAACCACTGCACCAACAAGGCTCAGTTGATGAGTAAATACTTGAAAAAAAAATTTTTGTTTGAAGGTGAGTGAAGTCTTCTGGGTACCATTTGGTCTTTCTGATTCATTAATACCAAATATTAAGTATCAAGTATTCATACTTATAATGAACAGAACTCAAAAATGAAACCCATTGCCATGGACTTGATTCCAACTCATAGTGGTCCTACAGAATAGAGTAGAAATGTCACATTGGGTTTTCAAGGTTGTAAACTGTTTTGGAAGCAGACTGCCACATCTTTCGCCCACAGAGCATCTGGTAATTTCTAACCACCTACCTTTTGTTTAGCAGCCAAGCACTTTAACCATTGTGCTGTTATTTCATATGCCTCCAAAAATTCCCACATCTCCATTTTAGACTGTTTTTATTTTTTACAGAGACCTTAACTACCAAACAATTATTGATATAGCTGAATTTTTATTTTCTTCTTCTAAATACTGACATTTGTTTAAAAAAAATGAAAATTAAAGAAGGTACTTATTAGAAGGGGAAGGAAAATCATAACATAGGGTTTACCTGTTCAAAATAACATCACATCTGAATTACCTGATTTCTAACACTATATAATAAATAAATTCATTAGAAATAAAGTTATCTTAATTGAGGCTGTTTACTTTGTTTGGGAGCTCTGGTGGTGTAGTGCTAAGGTACTTGACTGCTAACCAGAAGGCTGCTGGTTCAAACCCACTAGCCACTTCTTGGAAGGAAGGTTGGGCAATCTACTTCCGTAGTGATACTGCCTCGAAAACCCAAGGAGGTTACGCTATGAGTTGGGTCTGACTAGACAGCAAATAACAACAACAAAAAATTTGTTTAATCTTCAAAATATATAAATTTCCAACTACTAATTAAATTTTAATATCATTGACCACTTAAAACTTAGAATGATTTGTTAAAATATCAAAGTTATCATTTTTATAAGATGATAGTTAACTAACCATAGTCATAAATTCAAGAATGATCAAAGGACAGTGAATAGAGGTATAACAGAAAATCATGTGGATTGGAATCCTTACCAGTTCATTTAGATAAAATTAGGGTGAAGGCTGATTAAAAAAACTCCTTGTTTGAGTTCAGAGGTAGACTGAATATTGGAGTAATTAAGAGGGGTATTTCAGTAACCAAAGAGACTTGACCTTACCTTGGGAAAGAACAGAAATCTGATTATCTCTTGGTTCCCTACCTTAGTCTAGTGCTTAAGGCATTTGACTGCTAACCAGAAGTTTGGCTATTCAAACCCACCAGCCACTCAGTAGAGGAAGACTTGGCAATCTACTTCCATAAAGTTTTACACCTTTGAGATCCAATGGAGGTGGCTATAAATCAGAATCAACTAAATGGCAGTGAGTTGTTTATTTATTTATTTTGGGGAGGGTAGGATATCAAGTAATAGAGAATAAAGATTCAACAAACAATTATTGATGTCTACCATGAACCAAATTCACATTCAGAATCAACAACAACAGGTTTTTTCTTTTTTTTTTTTAATTAGGTTTTGTTTTTGTATCACAAATAGAAAGCTTATATTGGTGGGGTAACAAGATGTAAAAAGAAAATGAAAATACAATGGGATAATACTGGGCCCCAAAAAACATAATTGCCATATAATCCAAGTTTTACCATCACCATCCTCTGGCACAAGGCATACATATATATACATCTTTCAGGGCATTGTTTCCTGCTGATCGGACACTTTCTTCATAATCTTTTTAAATGTTTCAAATAGCTGCTACCAATCATTTGGCACTAGTATGTGAGTTCAAATCTATTTGTCATAAATTCAAGATTCTTGATTGGGTCCATGTTCAATGCCCATAGAAGCTGTTGTCATCATTGTTATGTGCTGTGGAATCATGTCCAACTCATAGAGACCCTATGCACAACAGAATGAAACACCTTCCAATCCCACGCCAGCTCCATGATCCCTGCTATACTTGAGCCCATCGTCACAGCCACTATGTCAACCCATCTTGCTGAGGGCCTTCCCCTCTTTCATTGACACTCCACCTTACCGAGCATGACATCCTTCTCCAGGGAATGGTCCCTTCTGACAATATGACCGAAGTATGTGAGACAAGGTCTGGCCATTCTCACTTCCAAGGAGCATTTTGGCAGCACTTCCTCCAGGACAGATCTGTTAGTTCTTTTAGAAGTCCATTGTACTTTCAGCATTCTTCACCAGCACCACAACTTAAAAGCATCAATTATTATTTGATCTTCCTTATTCATTGTTTAGCTCTCACATGCATATGAGGCAATTGAAAATATCATGGCTTGGTTCAGGCACACTCTAGTCCTCAAGGAGACATCCTCACTCCTCAGAACTTGAAAGAAATCCCTTGCAGACAACTTGGCCAGTGCTATACATTGTCTGATGTCCTGACTGCTGCTTCCATTGACATCAATTTTAGAACTAAGTAATGAGAAGTCTTTGACAATTTCAATCTTTTCTCCATTTATCATGATGCTGCTTATAGGTCCACTTGTGGAGATTTTTTTTCTTTATGTTGTTGTTGTTGTTGTTATGTTCCGTCGAGTCAAACCCGACTCATAGCGACCCGTCCTTGGGTTTCCGAGGCAGTATCACTACGGAAGTAGGATTGACCAACCTTCCTTCCGAG
>NW_006922044.1:1319040-1327382 GCF_000298275.1 Orycteropus afer afer | reverse complement strand
CCAGAAGGCTGGTGGGTCAAATCCACCAGCCACTCCTCAGAAGGAAGGTTGGGCAATCTACTTCCATAGTGATACTGCCTCAGAAGCCCAAGGAGGGTCATTATGAGTCAGATCTGACTTGACAGCAGTAAATTTGTTTTTGTTTTGTTTTGTTTTGGTAAACTGTAAGAGAATAAATTATTTTCTTAAAGCCACCCATTTGTGGTATTTTCTTTTGGAGCAACACTAGAAAACCAAAACACCCACATTGCTTAAATTATAGCTTTACCACAATGTATATTTCCTAGAGTTATTAACATTCCCATTATGATCATTGGAAATTTCAATCTTCATGAACATGAAAAAATGAAGAGAAAGGAAAAATATTTCCATTTAATTAACTTATTTTGCATGGATTGCCATCTTAAAAATGGGGTTCTAGGCTTAGTATCTATTTTTAAATATTTAATACTCTTATAATACAACCCATGAAAAAGAGATTTTAAGAAGATAATGTATGTGATTGATGAGTAAAGTCTCAAATTAGACATATTCACTGCTTTCCTTATAGGTGGATGATATTTTTATGTTGGGCGTACTGATTAAATAGACTCTACACATTTTGGTGTTTGGATGTTGTTGTTGTAGCTATGTGCCATCAAGTCATTTCAGACTCATAGCAACCCCATGCACAGCAGAAGGAAACACTGCCCGATCCTGCGCCAGCTCCATGATCCTTTCTATACTTGAGCCCATTGTTGCAGCCACCATGTCCATCTCGTTGAAGGCCTCCCCCTCTTTTATCAATGCTCCACCCTACCAAGCATGACATCCTTCTCCAGGGATGGTCCCTTCTGACAACATGACCAAAGTAGGTGAGACGAAGTCTGGCCATTCTCTCTTCCAAGGAGCGTTTCAGCTACACTTCTTCCAGGACAGATTTGGTAGTTCTTCTGGAAGTTCATGGTATTCTTCACCAGCACCACAACTCAAAAGCATCAACTCTTCTAATTTAAGCCTCAAGTCACAAGTAAGATCTTACTGAAGGTGTTTGGATATAGAAAGAGAATTCTAATAAGATTTTGCTCTATCCCCAGTTCCATATATCTTTGCAAGAAGTAGAATATGTTATCTTTTTTTTTTTTTTTTTTTTTTTGTAAGCTTTAAGGGAAATTATATGTTTATAAAATGCTATTTTCTAATATGAAGTTAGATTAATTTTAGATGTTCACATTCATGACACCATTATTTCTAACTTACTATAACCAAGAAATAAATTTGTTCTTTTCATCTGTTCACTTTTAAATTAATTTTATTAAGTGTCAAAATTTATTTTGTTCCAGTGCATAAACTTTCATCAGATTCTTTAGTAGCGTAGTGACTTCTTCCTCTGAAGCAGGTAGAGGTGTTTGGATGTCTATTTTTTTTTTTTTTTTTTAGTTTCAGTCCTTTTTTCTTTTCCCTAAAAAGTGAATGTAAAACAGTATAAAGTTTCACAATATTAAATTAGAATCTTGCCTTTTAAGAGAAAAAATAATGTCCTAAATTGAATTTTCATGATTAACCGTATAAGCTTATAAAATATTTTTCAAGTTTTAAAACGAATTACCATGACCTTGACAGTAATAGATTAATAACGCATTTTCATTGGAGTAATAATTATAAGAACAAACAAAAATAACAGATGACCCCTTTAAAATTTGAAGTTCAAATAAGTCTTGAAATATGGAAATTATCTATTATAACCACCAAAGATCTGGTCTTACTTAAGAATTAATTTAGAAAAAAATTATTTACTTCAAAAGACTACATATTTCATATTGTATTACTTGAAACTTTGTTTGAATATTTTAGGAAAAATGTGTCAGTTCTTCACTTACTAGTCTTTGCACAAATATTTTCTTACTGAGACTTTAGAATATCATTTGATAAGTACTTGGATAATTTTATCTTACTACTTGAATATATGTTTTTTTCATGTTACCTGGACAAGAGTTGGTAATTAATTGAGAAGAAAGAATTAAAAGTGGAGAAAGAAAATGTAGCTGATAAGAATGTTAAAACACGAGGGCATATTTCTCCCCACCACCTTTCTGTTGGTTTGTCATACTTACTAACATGTCTGAAGCAATGCCACTTGCATTTCAAATTCCAAGATAGTTACTCATGGTGGAAAGGTTTCGGTGGAGCTGAAACTAAGACAGACTAAGAAGAAAATCTTGGCAATCTACTTCCTAAAGACAGGCAGTGAAAACCTTGTGAATTACAACAGAATATTGTCCAATATAGTATTCAAAGATGAGTTCACTGGATGGGAAGACACTACACAATGGTTGCAACCAAAGTTCATGAAGGTGATGCAGAACTGGGCAATGTTTCATTCTGACACTAAGAACAAAAATTCCTTATTACACTTTTGTAAAAAGTATTTCTTATCACAATAAAGTTTAAAATAATGATGTGTGCTGTACTTACTTCAATATACAACATACTTCAATATGTAAAACTAAATATATTAATTCATAACCATCATCCTCTGTTAAGCATAAAAATTACTAGCTATGATAAAAAAGCTTATCTTAATAGAGATTGAATAATAAATAGTTACCGATGATTATTTTTAATTGTGGCACAATCCCTTGGTAAATCTATGAACTTTCAAAATGTAAATGTGGTTTATAAATCTAGCACTTGAGTTTTTTAATTAATTTATTTTATTTTATTTTTAATTTTTGCAATGTTCCCTCCCCTCCCCTCCCACCCCTGGTAAACAACAAAGAAGGTTTCTTTCCATATATAAACCTTTCCTTGACTTTTTACAATAGTAGACTAATACAATATTTGTCGTTCTGTGATTGACTTATTTCACTCAGCAAAATGTCCTCCAAGTTCATCAACAATATACAGTGTTTTGTAGATTCTATATTATTCTTTAGGGTTACATAGTATTCCATTGTGTGTATGTGTATACCATAGTTTGCTTATACATTCTTCTGTTGATGGGCACCTAGGTTGCTTCCATCTTTTAGCTATTGTAAATAGTGTGTTGATGAACATGGGTGTGCATATATCTGTTCTTGTCCTGGCTCTCACTTCTTTAGTGAGAGTAATACCTCTCACTTTATGGGATTGCTGGATCAAGTGACATTTCTAATTCCAACTTTTTAAGGAATCACCATACTACTTTCCACAATGATTGCATCATTTGACAGTCCCACCAGAAGTGTATGACAGTCGTCCCAATCTCTCCACATGCTTGCCATCATTTGTTATTTTCTGTCTTATTGGATTTTGCTATTAATACTGGGGCAAGATGGTATCTAATTGTTGTTTTAATTTGTATCTCTCTAATGTCTAATTATCGTGAACAATTCTTCATGTGTTTGTTGGGCACCTGATTAAAATCTTTGGTAAAATGTCTATTCATGTCTTCTGCCCATTTTTAATTGGATTGTTCATATTTTTGTTGTTGAGGTGTTAGAATTTTCTATAAACTTTAGAGATAATTTCCTTGTCTTATATGTCATTGATGAATATTTTTTCCCCATCTGTAAGTTCTCTTTTCACTCTTTTGGAAAAGTCTTTTGAAGCACATAAAAATTTAATTTTTAATGTCCCATTCATGAAGTTTATCTTCTCCTATTTGTAGCACTTAGTATTTTGCATAAAAGACATTCATCATGTTAAAGATAGAATTTCCTTCTATATTTGAAAAGCAAACAAGTGCTATCCAATCCAAAAGATTGCATCAGTGTTACTAAACATATAAATAAGAACATATTTTCACAGTTTTCTGTCACACTGTAGGTGCCAACTAATTATTTTTGTTGTGTGAGTTGCCGTTAAGTTATCTCCAACTCATGGCAAACATATGCACGACAGAACAAAAGTCACCCAATCCTGAGACCTCTTGGTTGTGATCCTTGGTATATTTAAGTCCACAGTTTAGGCTATTGTGTGACCCATATCATTGAAGGTTTCCCTTCATTTCATTGGCCTTCTGCTTTACCAGATACAATCTCCTTTTCTAGCAAGTGGTCTTTCCTGATGACATGTTCAAAATAAGCAAATCAAAATCTCATCATCTTCATTTCTAAGGAACATTCTGGTTGCATTTCATTTAAGGCAAATTTGTTCATTTTTCCATCAGTCCATAGTATATTCACTATTGTTAGCCAACACCACAATCTGCACACATCAATGATTCTTCTGCCTTCTTTTTTCACTATCCATCTTTGGCATGCATGTAGGTAAAAAAAAAAAAAAAAAAAAAGACCATACTTTAGATCAAGAACTTAGTGATCAAAGTGGCGTATATAGTCATCAAGATGAATGCTGAAACTTACCTACATTGGCAGATAACAAAAATACTGCTCATACACACACACACACACACACACACATATTTAATATCAGTAGTGTTTTTTTTCTACTAATGTGGGTAAGTTTCAATATCTTGCATAATCCACATTATTGCCTCAGTAAAATTGAATATCATGACCTCTTCAACTCTAATAATTTTTCCCAAGAGCAACTAACACCAAATATATTTTTAGGACTTTTTTTCCTCTAAATTTCTGGTCTTTCCCTACCCACTCATCTCTGTCTGTCTGTGTCTCTCTCTCTGGGTCTCTCTCTCTCTCTCTCCCTTTTTCTGTGTCTCTGATCTGGAAAGGGAAGATTCTGATTTTTTATTTAAAATTATATTAAAATAAAATACATTTATTGTTATTATGTAACCAGAAATGATTACATTTAAGTAGCATTCCTAGACTGAAATTCTTTTATTTGTTTGGAAACTATTCCTACTCACAGTATTCCTAGCACATGTTCTCTAGTTACTGACTAACCCATGTATTTCCCACAGTGTCATTTTTCTCCATTTTGTCATGGTAAGAGTGCATCCCTCTTCACCTTCATGTGTGTGCCTGGTAAGTATTGTTTTCCTTCTTTTTCAACATTAAATATATACATTTCTATGCACACAATGTGGCCTCTTTTTGAAAGTTCATATTTAGAGGATTTCACTATATATTTTTATATTGATGACTTACAGATATTGTGGTCTCTGAAGCAAATACTGATTCAAACATGTTTCCAATAAGAGAGGTTTATATTTATCACTACCCACCCCTTTAACTAAGGAGCTCTGGCGGCACAGTGGTTAAAGCATTCAGCTGTAAAGCAAAGAGTTGGAGGTCTGAACTCACCAGCTGCTCTGAGGGAGAAATATGAGTTGATCTGATTCCATAAAATTTACAGTCTTGGAAACCAAATGGGGAAGTTCTACTCTATCCTACAGAGTTGCTATGAGTCAGAATCTACTGGATGGCACTGTTTTTTGTTTGTTTGTTTGTTGTTGTTGTTGTTTAAATATATAACTGAGAAGCCCTAGTGGAGCAGTGGTTAAACTCTGGGCTGCTAACCAAAAGATTGGTAGTTTGACCCACTAGACACTCTGATAGAAAGATGAGGTCCATAAAGATTTCAAATCTGGTAGTTCTATGGGACAGTTTTACCCTGTTCTATAGGATCTCCATGAGTCAGAATTGACTGGACAGAAACAGAACTCTTCCAACTAAATAATTACATACTAATAACCATATTAAGGGAGCTCTGGTGGTGTAATGCCTAAGGTATTTGACTGCTAACCAGAAGGCTGGTGGTTCAAACCCACCAGCCACTCCTTAGAAGGAAGACTGGGCAATCCATTTCCATAGATATACTGCCCTGGAAACCCAAGGAGGGGTTGCTATGAGTCAGAATCAACTAGAACATAATGAGGATTTTTTTTTTTTCTTTTTTTCGGGGGAGGAAGTGGATATTTTAGGCATATTTAGCATCTCTGAAGTCTAGTGGGTAAGGCATTTGGCTGTTAACCATAAAGTTGGCAGTTCATATCCACCAGTTAGGTACTATTGTGGGAAGCAGTCTACTTCCATATAGCTTTATAACCTTGGGAGGTCAATGGGATCACTATGAGTCTGAATCAACTCCCTAGCAGTAGATTGTTTTTTTGGTTTTTGATTTAGGCATATTGTTTGATAATCAGCAGGCATTAAATCAATATTCATAACCCACTGTTATTCCTGGTTTAGCCCTTGAAATGAGCAGGACATATAACTGATTATTTTCTCCTGGTTGTGTTCATGATTTCTTCTGAGGCATCAGATAAATGGATGCATAGTTACAGGTGAAGAACCACCATATGTGTTGATGAAGAGGCAATAAGCATTTACATCACACAACCTCTTTTGACAACACCTTTTTACATTTTGTAACTTAGTGGAGGTGACCTGCTTTATCTCTTGCCTTACTCTTACTGATTTAACTCCATCTCCTCTTTTTAGTTGAATGTGTGGAATATAAATGTATATACTTAAAATTCTATGGCAGTTTGTCTCCATGGGTTACTTCTGAGTGTGTTTATTTTCACTTATATGTGTATAGAATTTTTCAAAATTAGTGAAGTCTGTACATTTAATGAGACATTTCTCCTTATTATTTTTCCCAAGATTAAAACATGTGTATTATTATTAGCTTTGGCATTTTATCACTACCTATTGGTACATGGTATTTTGTCTTCTCAAATTTTATTTTCATATCAGAATCTTAAGATGTTTTGATTATTTTATTGTAGAACTAATGTCTTTGTACAGAAAGACACCAATATTATTGGAAGAATAATTATATCAGTTCTAAGGATTAACACCAAATCTTGTTTTGTAAGTTAATTAACTCATAGTTACAACTACACAAATGAAAATAATTGCTTAAAACAGCAGCATCAATATGGATGGATTAAAAGTTACATTTGCAATGTTATAATAAACAATGCAAAAGCAAGATAATAAAGTAAAGAAATTATCTACAGTTTATTTTTTAAAAAATAAAAGTGGACTGGAAAAATAATAGTTCTATACACATACACAAAAGGGTTGTTCAATTCCTATTCCTACATTGGAAAACAACTCTCTATGTAAATCTAGGTTTTACAAAAGAGTTACAGATCTCTAATTTACCAGTTTAAATTTGCTCAAATTCAATTTAAAAAAAAAATTAATAGCACATGTTGTTGTTGTTGTTATGTGCCATCAAGTAGGACCGACTCATAGTGACCACTCCTTGGGTTTCCAAGGTAGTATCACTATGGAAGTAGATTGTCCAACCTAGTTATTCTTAAATAATCTAGGGATTTTGACTGGGAATTTAAGGTGCTACTTGGATTTGAGATTCAAAAGTGCATGACTTGAAAACAAGTTAGACAAATATTTTGATCCAATCTAAATATTCATCTTCAATATTTCTTGCAAATAATTTTCTAAGGATCTAGATGATACAAAATGATTGCATTTAAGTTTGGAAGGCACAGGGTATAAATATATCAAAATGTAAAAAGTAATATGTAAAGCAATAATATAGAAGCCAGAATATTTAACAACAAATTGAATTGAATTGCATAAGTAAGAGGAATCATGACTGTAGAAGGCAAAATAAAACAAAACAAGAAACCCCTATGAAGGTGATGAAACTGTCTGGTATGGTAACACCAACACCCAAGGATGATGATGACAGTTTGAGGCTGGGAGAACTTCCTACTGGCCCCTATTTGTTTCAGGAAGTGTCTGGCAGAGAAAACCCTCTGCTACTAACACTGACCATTGCTTCCTCTATTGAAATGCCCTCCTCTATTGATATGTCCTCAAACTGTTTGTTCCATTGCTGTCAACCAAGGACTGCAAATGTACCTATTGTACCTGAAGACCAAGTAAAAATCTTCCACAATTCCAAAAATTCTACCTTAATAGAACTACTGTCTAACAGAGACTGTCTTAGCCTTTTCTTCTTTAACTCTATAAAACCTCCTTTTTGTTCTAACATTTTTGAAATCCTGATTAAGCTAAAGTGACCAGCAGTAAGATTTCCTTGCCATAGTTTCTCAATAAACATTCTTTGTTAGGTTTGTTTCAGATTAATTTTGTCTTCAACAGAATGTAGGACAAGTTAATCATTCATTTTGACTGTTTAATGCTATCAACAGCTAATAAAATTGGATTATATTAATTTAAAATTCAAATTTCCTTAGAATATCTATCTACCCTAAGAGTAGAGTAAAGTTTGGTCATTTTGAAAAACGTAACTCATCGGTATAATTTTAATAATCATCAAGTCTAACTCAAAGGATCTTTTATAATTTTTTCCCATGAAATTGTCAGACTTAAGAATGAAGAAAAACATAAAAGAATCCCTTGAATTGAAAATGATTTTAAAAAATTATAGCATTCAATGATAGTTTTTAAAAAATGACTCATGCAGATATAAAATAAAACTATGGTAAATATTTTATTTAACTCAATTAAATT
>NW_006922044.1:1317717-1318940 GCF_000298275.1 Orycteropus afer afer | reverse complement strand
AATAAACATCTTTTTGGTATTCTTTGCTTTGAGCCAAGATCCATCTGACAACAGCTATGATATCCCTTGTTCCATGTCCTCTTCTGAATCCAGCTTGCACCTCTAGAAGTTCTCTGTCAATATACTGCTACAACTGTTCTTGAATTATCTTCAGTAAGATCTTACTTGCATGTGATATTAATGATATTGTTTGATAATTTCCACATTCTTTGTGATCACCTTTCTTTGGAATGAGTACAGATATGGGTCTCTTTCAGTCAGTTGGTCAGGTAGCTGTTTTCCAAATCTCTTAGCATAACTGAATGAGTGTCTCCAGTGGGGCATCCATATGTTGAAACATTTCAAAGGGTATTCTGTCGATTCCTGGAGCCTTGTTCTTTACCAATTCCTTCAGTGCAGCTTTGTCTTCTTCCTTCAATACCATTGATTCTTGATCATATGTCATCTCATGAAATGGGTGAAGATCTACCAATTATTTGTGGTACAGTGAGTCTGTGTATTCCTGCCATTTTTTCTTGATGTTTCCTGCATCATTCAATATTTTACCCATAGAATCCTTCAATATGCAACTCTAGGCTTAAATTTTTTCCTCAGTTCTTTCATTTGAGAAACGCCAAGCATCTTCTTCCCTTTTGGTTTTCTAACTCCTAGTCTTTGCACATTTTATAATAGTAATTGACTTTGTCTGCTCATGCTGCTCTTTGAAATCTGTTCAACTCTTTTATCTTGTCATTTCTTCCATTTGCTTTAGCTGATCTCTGCTCAAGGGCAAGTTTCCGAGTCTCTTCTGTCATCTTTGCTCCTGTTCTGATCTTTTTAGTGATCTCTTGCTTTCTTCATGGATGATTTTCTTGATATCATCCTACAATTCTTCTAGTTTTCAGTCATTGATGCTCAATGCATCAAATCTATTCTTTAGATGGTCTCTAAATTCTGGATGGATATATTCAAGATCATATTTTGGCTCTCATGGACTTGTTTTAACTGCCTTTCACTTCAAGTTGAACTTGCATATGGGCAGGTCTGAGGTCCAAGGTTGAGAGGGTTTCAGCCAACCCCTAGAACAGACACTTTGAACTTGGTTGGTACTCTAGCCTCCTAAACTATAAAAGGGGAGCTCTGGTGGCATAGCACCTGAGGCATTTGACAGCTAACCAGAAGGCTGGTGGGTCAAATCCACCAGCCACTCCTCAGAAGGAAGGTTGGGCAATCTACTTCCATAG
>NW_006922044.1:1307519-1310297 GCF_000298275.1 Orycteropus afer afer | reverse complement strand
TAGCAGTCAAGTGCTTTAGCCACTATGCTACCAGAGCTCCTTCCTAACCTCTTAGTGAGGACTAAAATAAAGAACCTGTCAAAGATCAAAAACTAATTGGGTCAAATCATTATGAGGCATATAATTGTTGTTGTTGTCGTTATGTGCCATCAAGTGGACTCAACTCATAGCGGCCCCTCCTTGAGTTTCCAAGACAGTATCACTATGGAAGTAAATTGCCCCAGCTTCCTTCCAAGGAATGGGTGGTAGGTTTGAACTGCCAGCCTTCTGGTCAGCAGTCAAGTGCTTTAGGCACTACGCTACCAGAGCTCCCAAAGCATATAATAGTGGGCAAAAATTCCACAGTATTCACATTATATGTGAAATTCTGTTTATAAACATATATTCATTCATATAATATTCTCAACAGCCCTGTGAGAAAGATATCCTCGTTATACAGATGAGAAAACTGGTGTGAAATAAAAGCTAGAACATCTATGATATTGAAAAGTTAATTTGCTATTTGACCTCTCAAAATTCTGAGATGATCAGAATTAGCTAAGCTCCTCCTACTCCACATTGCAAAGAGTTTTTATAATTTGTGTAAGTGTGTGCCAAAATATGCTTTTTTGAGACAAGTATGGAATCTCACATTCCTTTTCCTTTGAGAAACTCTTGAATTTTCCATGGTAAATAACATTGCCAAGTTATGGCAAAGATATGAAATAACTTTATTTCTCTATTTCTACTTTATCCCATGACTCTTACTGGAAAGATATCAGCATATAAACAATATTTATTGTCATTGCGTACCTTGTTGTTGTTGTTAGGTGCCATCATGTTGTTTCTGACTCATACCAACCCCATGTACAACAGAAAAAAAAAAAATGCTGTACCATCCTCATGATCACTGTCATGCTTAAGTCTATTGTTGTAGTAGCCAATCTCAATCCATCTCATTAATAGTCTTTCTCTTTTTGGCAGACCTTTTATTTTACCAAGCATGAAATCTTTCTCAAGGGACTGGTCCCTCCTGATAACATGTCCAAAGTATCTAAGACAAAACATCACTCTCCTTGCTTGTAAGGAACATTCTGACTATACTTTGCCTAAGACAGAGTTTATTCTTCTGTCACTCCCTGGTAGATTCAATATTCTTCATCAACATAATAATTCAATGGCATCAATTCTTCTTTGGTCTTTCTTATTCATTGTCCAGCTCTCACATGCATATGAAGCAATTTAAAATACCATGGCTAGGATCAGGCATATCTTAGACAGCTTAACTTCAGAAAACTTTAGAGAGAACTTTTGCAGCAGATTTGCCCACTGTGATACATCATTTGATTTCTTAACTCTGTTGCATCTATGGATATTAATTGTGGACCCAAGTAAAATTAAATCTTTGATTGACAACTTCAATATTGTTTTTTTTTCCATTTATCATGATGTTGCTTCTTGGTTCAGTGGTGAGGATTTTTGTTTTCTTTATGTTGACGTGTAATCCATACTGATGGCTGTAGTCTTGATCTTCATCAGTAAATGCTTCAAATCCTCTTCACCTGCACACTTGTGTAGCATAAAATCTGCTTAATACATAGTTTTCAAGTTCACAATATGCTAGTCACAGTACTATGTGTTACAGATACAGAGATGAGGAAGTGCTGTACTTTCATGGAAATCATGAGATATTTGAAGCCATATACTACTATTTACATGCTCTGTTTGATAAGACCTTAAATTGGAAATACCTGTAAATTAACAGCAATAAATTATTTTTCTGCTTGGATTATTTTTAAAATTGTATAGAAAAAAATATATATCTTTTTATCTATGTTTCTTTTTGTGTGAACTGTTGGTAAGACTCATAAAAAAACTCCAAGGAAATGACACTATTCACATTTATTAGTGGTAACCATTAATTATCAATAAGCTAAGTAAAGATAGTTGCTGTGTTTGAAGACTGTCAAAATTCAGATCACCACATAACAGCAACCCAACCTGTCCGTAAGTCACAGCTGGGAGTATTGCTTACAGCAGCAAAGAAGAACACCATCTCAGGAAGCATTGTGATATCTCCCAACGAGATGCTGAAAGAAAAGGAATTTCAGAATTTACTGACAATTGGAAATTTGATTTTAAGTTAGTCTTTCAAAGTGAAGGCTTAATTAATATTGGGTCAGAATCGTGATATAAGATGCAAAGAGTAGAGGAAACATCAAGGTAGTGATTTTGTGTTAAAGAATTAGAAGAATACTAAGAAGAAAATTGCGTTTATATTTTTCTTTGAAGAGTTGTGGGCCTTACTAGAAATTCCTGTTTAAGAATCTGGCCTCTGACTGAAAAGTTATTTGTGGTTTTTCAAGCCTGACCATGGAGAATTATAAAGATTTTGATTGGATAGCCTCAAAAGGAAAGCTTTCCTCCCCAACCAGTCTTGGTGCAGAACAACCCATTGCTGTCTCTGAAGAGAGTTGCATCCAAAACTTCATAGACCTTCTCCATCCAAGCTTTTTAACAAATCTACGTTCCCAGCCCAAGTGCCTCTGTGATGCAGGAATTACTTAATATGGCTCTTCTAACCATGGTCTGTGTAACTCCCACCAGATGACTGGGTGGAACTATACAAATGTGAGGTACTTTTGGGCCATCAAAGGGATGGGATAGCTTGCTAAAAATATAAATAAGGTACATGGCACCCTTGTGGGTGTGGGTCCTTGCAGTAAGGTATATGGAACCCTAACATGGGAATTGGTCTGTTTAGCCATTTACTAGCTTTAAAATGAGCCAACCCAGAGG
>NW_006922044.1:1287643-1307149 GCF_000298275.1 Orycteropus afer afer | reverse complement strand
TTCTATCCCAAGCATTCATGAACTTGAATTCAGGAACCTGTTGCTTATGTAATAAACTCCATAATTGTGAGTATTGTCTGTGAGTTCCACGTGGCCATTGTAATGAATTATTGAACTCAGTAGAAAAGTAGAGAGTGCCATGGGATGGATTGGTGTCAGAGCTGGTAAAAAGGTTGGAACATGGCTACATGTCTAACTTCTACTACATAGGAATCATCTTTGGGCTGCTGATGGCAATTTTCTCTCCTACTCAAGAAGTTGGAGGAAGTCTGAGGACCATGCTGTCCCCACACCCTTTTTGTAGGCTTCTTTATTGGTGTTCTTTAGCAGAGTTCTTCATCCAGCTGCTCTGTTTAAGCTTCCTCATCAGGGGAAGGGGAGTACATGAGAGCACTTTTTCCCCTGTGATCCAGTAATCAGTACTTATCCACCACTAATTCTTCACTCTTGCCCTCTCTTGGGCCCTGTATGAAATGAGTACCATGTCTGAGCTGATCACTTGATCCTGGCCCCTGGCATCATTTTTGAGGAAATATGGAACAGGGGTACTCAATGCCTTCTTCTCTGGGTTTCTCCTACTTATACTATTGCAGTGTGTGATCAAAGCCTTGAGTATTACTTTCATCGTGACTCAGTGTCTTAACTGGCTACTTGGCCACTGGGCAGCTCAGCTCATCTCTCTCCAGTTCTAATTTTTGACTCATGCAATGAACATTAAAATCATTTACTTTAGCAGGCCAGTATATATATTCATACATCTTTATAAAAGTAAATAAATACCAATGAAGTGAGTTGAATAGCTCTGGTAGCATAGTGCCTAAGGCACTTGACTACTAACCAGAAGGCTTGCAGTTCAAACACATAGCCGCTCCTCAGAAGGAAGGTTGGGCAATCTACTTCCGAAGTGATACTGCCTCAGAAACCCAAGGAGGAGTCACTATGAGTTGGTGCCGACTCAATGACACTAACAACAACAACAATGCCTAGGATATCAGGATTTATGTGTTCCATTTCATTTTTGACCACTTCCAATTTTTCTAGATTCATACTTCATACATTCCACATCCCAATTATTAATTGATATTTGCAGCTGTTTCTTCTCATTTTGAGTCATGCCACCTCACCAGATGGAGATCCCTCCCAAAAGCTCTACTGTTTTATCCATATCATTAAGGTCGGCTCTTTTCTGATGAGGCAGTTGTTTCCGAGTTGTATTTTCAGTGCCTTCTAACTTGAAGGGGTCATCTTCTGTCAGTATATCAGACAATGTTTCAGGGCTATTCAAATAATTTTCCAGTAATATATCAGGCAGTTTTTCACTGCTATTCATAAGGGTTTCACTGTCCAATTTTTTGAGAAGTGGATGGCCTTTTCCTTCTTCTGAGTCTGTCTCAGTCTGCAAACTCCAATGGAATCCATGCACCATAGGCAACCCTGCTGACATTTGAAACATCAGTGGCACAGTCTCTAGCCTCACAGCAACACACAAGCCACCACAGTATGACAAACTGACAGATAAGTTCATCTCTCTTAGCTTTGCCTAATTGCTCCACTCATTTCTTGGCCTTCCCCTTACCAGTATTGGCCAAAGGCACTGGCTTCCAGTTCCTACCTGGGAACTCTCCCCTACCTAATAGAGTATAGCTATGAAAATATGACTAAATACATGGATTTTTTACAAATAAACAAAAACAAAAACAAAAAAAAGCAAAAGCAGCAAAATAAATTCAAGATGCTTTGTTTCCCTTCTCTTGTACCCTTGTGTGCTTGTTATGAATCTCACATAAATCTGCTAAAATAAGATATAACTATTTCATAGGGGAACTAGAGAAAGAGAAAATGATATGATCAAGCATGGGGTAATTTACTGTAAATCCCTGCTAGGAAAATATTTGATAATTGAATGATAAAATCTTTGGAATTATAATCTTTGGAATTTTTGCAAAGCTAATTTAATTTTCTGTTTGTCACAACAGCATCATGAGCCTTATTAACTAGTGCTACTGTAACAGAAATACCACAAATGAGTGGCTTTAAAGAAATAAATTAATTTTCTCACAGTTCTGGAGGCTCAAAATCCAAATCAGTGTTTCAGCCCTATTGATTCCTTCCATGTTGGTATCTGGGTTGTTCTTTGGTTCTTTGGCAATCATCACATGGCATCTGTGATCACCTGTGTGTGCTTGCATTTGGGCCTAATCTGTTCATTTTATAATGTAGAAATGATTAGATTTAGAGCACATCCTACTCAGGTATGACCTAATTAACGTAGCAAAGTAAACCATATTTCCAAAACAGGATTATATTTACAGGTATAATGATTAGGATTAAAACACATATTTTAGAGACACCATTCAATTCACTAGAGTATGGCTACAGGATATTTTGATAATGCTATGTTCTTTAAATCCTAGTAGTAATAAATCACTTTAGCTATTTAAAAATGCTTATGACACTCCCTATGTTTCGATGAAGCCAGGTATCACTGAAATGATTAATTCATGCCATGTTGCTAATTCATATTGTTTGCTTAAATTTAGCTCATCACCAAAAAAAAACCAAAAAAAACCTCACTGGCATTAAGTCAGATCCAATGCTTACCGACCACTCCTTGAGTTCCCGAAGCAGTGACGCTACGGAAGTAGATCTCCCAAACTTCCTTCCGAGGAGTGGCTGGTGGGTTTGAACTGCCAGACTTCTGGTTAGCAGTAAAATGCCTTAGGCACTATGCCACCAGAGCCCCCTAGCTCAGCACAGGGGTGGTAAATTGCTAGGCATTCCAGAATTGCATTTTATTTTCAGCAATTACACTTAACACCTGTGAAATCTACAGATGCTGCTTGTTGAGTGTATAATTTTTGAACCAAGTATATACACATATACACACACATATAAATGCAAGTAGTATATTCCAAAAAACTCATAATTTAACACTATTTTATTACCTTTGTTTAGTTGAAAATAAATGCAAGTTGGATGTATCTAAAATGTAATTTCTTCAAAATCAGATAAGCCACATATAATCAACTCATCCACTTGGGAATCCAGAGTGGGCTGGATGCCAGCTGTGGGCTGTGGAGACCAACGAAAGCATATGCTGTCTTTTCAGATCTTAATCACACAGATGCAATATTTGCCAGAAAAGAATCATTTGAGGATTGAAAGAAGGTTGATATGTTTCTGTGAAAATAATTGTGCTAAGTATGTAGGCTTTAGAAATGAGAACATCTTATAGTTTTTGAGTCAAACATCGGCTGTTTAGAATGAGTACAAAAGATATTAATGGTAGCTTTCTTGTTTCTAGGAAAAATTAAAATACTCATATATATGTATTCTGTAATAAATGGATTTGATTACATTTTAAAACAGTGACAATGGTAAGAGATTTTTGTGTGTGTAATTTTAATTCTAATACATTGGCTTACTTTTTTTTAGATACGATTTAATTATACATTTTAGCTAATTTTTGTCATAGGAATGAGAATGAGTTGTATTTTACACTGATGGCATAATCAATCCCACATTTTCCCCTGCAAATGGCATCTCAAATCATAAAGGAAATAAACCACATATAAGATAGTATCAGAGACAAAGCACATTGAATAAATTGACACAAGTTGGTAATTCTTTAGTTTTCACACATTTGAGCCCAATCTAAAATTCGGCACCATACTCCTCAATTGCTGCTCTCTCCTTGCTGGTGGCTCAGAACATTTAGAACTTTAAAAATCATCTATTTCAACAAACCAAAACCAAACCAAACTCACTGCCACAGAGTCAATTCCAACTCATAGCAACTCCCTTTGGATTTCTGAGGCAGTAAATCTTTACGGAAGTTGATTGCCCAGTGTTCCTCCCACAGAGTGGCTAGTGGGTTTGAACCAACAACCTTCTGGTTAGCAGTCAAATGCCTATGTCTTCAAAAATCCATACTTAACACTTTGTCCTGAAGTGACTCACAGCACTGTGACAGAAATCTTAAGTATGTTTATTTTTTATTCTAAAACTACTTGCTCAACTGCACACTTGTGAATTTAGGCCAATTAAATGATTTTCAGTTGGTATAATGGCTATAAAAAATTTAAAGTGTCTAACATTTCATAAACTAACATGCTTACTTCAACCACCTTTGATCAATAATTTCATATGGTCTTTATCAGTCCATATCATTGTCAAAAACAGTTGATTTTGGTTTATTTCCATATGTGTAGACAGTGAACAAAAGTGATAAATTAAAGCCTTTATCTTCTTCCATACAATATCTAACTTAGGTTAATAACTTCATAGCATACAACAGTCTTTGAAAGTGCAAGTATATATATTAATATTTTTGCATTTGCTGCTCTTAAATCAATAACACATTTTTACTGGATAATTACAAAAGCAAAATTAATGGATTACTTCAATACACAGTGGGATGTAAAAAATAGCACAAATTGAAGAGGAATGGTGTCATATCCATAATCAAAAAGAACATTTCAAGCTCAATCCTGAAGTACAATGTTATCAGTGACAGGATAGTATCCACAAGCCTAGAAAGAAGACCAGTTAATTCAAATATTATTCAAATTTACACATGAACCACCAAAGTAAAAAATGAAGAAACCAAAGATTTTTACCAATGTCTGCAGTCTGAAAATGATCAAACATGCAATCCTGATGTATTGATAATGAATGGTGATTGTAATATAAAAGCTGGAAACAAAGAAGAAGCATCAGTAGTTATAAAATATGGTCTTGGTGACAGAAATGACACCAGAGACATCATGGTAGAATTTTGCAAGACCAGCAACTTTTCATTGTAAATACCTTTTTCAACAACTTAAACAGTGACTATACTTGTGGCTCTCACCAGATGGAATACACAAGAAAAAAATTGATTACATCTGTGAAAGAGGCAAAGAAGAAACTGAATTTTATCAGGCAGAACAAGGGCAGGAGCTGACCACAGAACAGATTACCAACTGCTCATATGCAAGTTCAAGTTGAAGCTGAAGAAGATTAAAATAAGTCCGTGAGAGCCAAAATATGACCATGATTACAGCCCACCCGAATTTAGAGACCATCTGAAGAACAGATTAGATGCATTGAACACCAATGACCAAAGACCAGCTGAGTTGTGGGATGATATTAAGAATATCATACATAAAGAAAGTAAAAGATCACTTAAGAGACAGGAAAGGAAGAAAAAGCTAAAATGGATGTCAGAATAGACTCAGAAACTAGCTCTTGAATTATGAGAAACTAAAGAAAATGGAAGAAATGATGAAATAAAAGAGTTGAACAAAAAATTTCAAAGGGCATCTTGAGAAGGAAAAGTAAAGTGATAAAATGAAATATGCAAAGACCTGGAAATAGAAAACCAAAAAGGAAGAAGAAACTTGGCCTGTCTCAAACTGAAAAAAAACTGAAGCAAAAATCCAAGCCTTGCATTGTAATATTGAAGGATTCTAACACAAAATATTTAACAATGCAAGAAGCATCAAAAGAAGATTGAAGGAATACACTGTCATTGTACCAAAAAGAATTGGTCAACATTCAGCCATTTCAGGATTTAGCAAATAATCAAGAGCCAATGTTACTGAAGGAAGAAGTCCAGGCTCTGGTGAAGGATTTGGAGAAAAGCAGAGGTCCAAAAATTGACAGAATACTCTGAGATGTTTCAACAAATGGATGCAGCACTGCACGTACTCATTATTTATGCCAAGAAATTTGGAGACAGCTACCTGGCCAACAAATTGGAAGAGATCCATATTTATGCCCATTCCAAAGAAAGGTGATCCAACAGAATGTGAAAATTATCAAACAATGTCATTAATATCTCACATATGTAAAATTTTGCTGAAGGTAATTGAAAAATGCTTATGGCAGTATGTTGACAAGAAACTGCCAGAAATTCTACCTTAAATCAGAAGAGGGTGTGGAATGAAGGATATCATTACTGGTGTCAGGTGGATCTTGGCTGAAAGCAAAGAATACAAGAAAGATATTTACCTGTGTTTTATTGATTATGCAAAGGCATTTGATTGTGTGGATCAAAACAAATTGTGTATAACATTACAAAGAATGAGCACTCTAGAATACTTCATTGTGCTCATGAGGAACCTGTGAATAGACTAAGAGGCTGCCATTTGAAAAGAACAAGGGGATATTTCCTGGTTTAAAATCAGAAAAAATGTGTCAAAGTTGTATCATTTTACCCTATTTATTCAATGTTTATGCTTAGCGATTAATTTGAGAAGCTAGACTATATATATATATATATATATATATATATATATATATGAAGAAGAACGTGAATTTCAGGATTGGAGGGAAACTCATAGCAGTCTGCAATATGCAGCTGATACAACCTTGCTTGCTGAAAGTGAAGATTGTTAAAACGTTTACTGATGAAAATCAAGGAGTACAGTTTCAGTGCGGATTACACCTCCACATAAAGGGAGCAGAAATCCTTACGCTGGGAAAAGTAAACAAAATCACAGTAAATATAGAAAAGAATGACGTTGTCAGGGATTTCATTTTATTTAGATCCACTAGCAACATCCACGGAAGCAGCAGTCGACAAGTCAGATGAAGTATTGTACTGGGCAAATCTGCTAAAAAGTCCTCTTTTAAGTGTTAAAGAAGAAAGATTTCACTTTGAAGACTAAGGTGCACTTGACCCGAGCCATGATATTTTCAATAGCTTCATGTGCTTAGGAAAGCCAGACAATGAATAAGGAATTCCGAAGAAGAATTAATGCATTTTAATTGTGGTGTTGGTGAAGAATACTGAAAATACCACGGACTGCCAGTAGAATAAACAAATCTCTCTTGGAAGAAGTATTGTTGGAAAGGTCAGACCTGAGAATGGTCAGACTTAGTCACATGTGTTTTAGTCATGTCAAAAGGGATAGGTCCCTGGAGAAGGATGTCATGCTTGGTAAACTAAAAAACATAAGTGAAAAAGTGGAAGACGCTCACTGATGGATTGACATAGTGTCTGCAACAATGGGCTCCAGGATAGCAAAGATTGTGAGGCTGGCTCAGGACTGGGCAGGGTTTGGTTCTGTTGCACACAGGTTGCTATGACTTGGAGGCAACTCAGTGCTACCTGACAACAGTAACACCTTATGAAAATTCTTAGAAAATGAATACATTACAAAGTAACAATAAATATCTTACAATATTTTTTAAATAGCAAGTGAATTAGAGGATACTAGAAGTCAGAGGAATTTTAAGGACAGCAATCCTCCCCTCTTACAAAAGGGATTAAGAACTCTATTAAATTCCTGAATTTTATAAATTGAGCATTAGAAAGCAATGGAAAAGTGTTGAATTTTATTACTATTTACACCACATCAATACTCATCCAACTTCTATAGGTTTTCTTTCTTTCTGTTTTTTTTTTCCTTGATTTATGTTGTTGTTGTTGTTGTTAGGTGCCCTTGAGTTGGCTCTGACTCATAGCGACCCTATGTAGAACAGAAGGAAACACTGCTCAGTCCTGTGCCGGCCTCACGATCCTTGCTATAACTGAGCCCATCATTCCAGCCACTGTATCAATCCATCTCCTTGAGGGTCTTTCTCGTTTTTGTCAACCTTCCACTTCACTAAGCATGATATCCTTCTCCAGGAGATGGTCCCTCTGACAACATGACCAAAGTAAGTGAAACAAAGTACTGCCATTCTCACTTCCAAGGAGCATTCCGGCTGCACTTCTTGCAGGACAGATTTGCTAGTTCTTCTGGCAGCCCGTGGTACTTTCAGTATTCTTGGTCAACACCACAACCCAAAAACATCAATTCTTCTTCCGTCTTCCTTATTCATTGTCCAGCTTTTGTATGCATATGAGACCATTTCATTTAGAACAATATACGTGGGAAAAGAAGTATAATATGTTGTAAAAAGTTTCTTGTCATTGTTGTTGGACTTGTCCTTGCCATATATTAACACTAGTACATAAAACAATAAGTGCATTATTGCAGATAGAACAAAACTGTTAATGTAAATGTGGAGATTTATTACATAGTACTTTTTTAAAACTTTCGTTGGCAGAAAGTTGCTAAATTATTAATTAAATAATTTTATCGTTGCTAAGTTAGTAATTGAGGAAAATAAGAAGCAATAAAAAATGGAGCTAGATTCATTTCTCAATGGCTCAATAATTTAAATGTCTTTTAGAAAGTATATGTGAATATTTTAACTTTCTAACCATGAAATTAAAGCCTAAAAAACTAGAGAGAACATTACCTACGCACCTGATTATTTTGTTACTTGGGTTTGTTCAGTGGCACTTCAGATTAGCAGTTAAATGTATTTTATTTTCCATGGATTTCTATGCCATTGTAAGTTATCACCATCTTTCCCATTATTTAAATGAAAATATGACAGCACTTATCTTTCTTAATTTTGAAAGTCAATCCACCACCAACTCCTGACAAACTAGCTTTCTAAATATTTCTGGATTTATTTCATTTCTCTCTATAGCTATTATTACTATTGTATTTCAAATTGCCTTTATTTCTTACTTGCAATATTCTCTATGAACCCACTCTTCAACCCCTCCAATACCTTCTTTATATTGTAGTCAAAGTTATCTTTTCAAAATACAAAATTTTCCAATGTTAGCACCATATTTGGATTAGCAGAAGACTCATTAACAATCTGTAATATAGATAACACAATTTTGTTTACTTAAAGTGAAGAGGAATTGAAGCATTTACTGGTGAAGATCAAAGACTACAGCCTTCAGTATGGATTACACCTCAAAATAAAGAAAACAAAAATCTTCACACCTGGACCAAGAAGCAACATGAAGATAAATGGAGAAAAGATTGTTAGGGATTCTATTTTGCTTGGATCAACAATATACACTCATGCAGTCAAGACATTGTACTGCACTGGGCCTATCTGGTGCAAAAGACTTCTTTAAAGTGTTAAAGATAAAAGTTGTCACTTTGAAAACTAAGGTGCACCAGATACAAGCCATGGTATTTTCAATTACCTCATATGCATGTAAAAACTGGCCAATGAATAAGGAAGACATAGAAGAATTGAACTATGTTGGGAGAAAATATTGAATATACCTTGCACTGCCAGAAGAACAAACAAATCTGTGTAGGATGAAGCACAGACAGAAAGCTCATTAGAGCAAGAGATTTTGCCCTTGTACTTTGGTCATGTGGTCAGGAGGGGCTAGTCCCTGGTGAAAGGTGTCATGCTCAGTAAAGCAGAAGGTCAGTGAAAAAGAAGACCCTCAATGAAATGAGTTGGCACAGTGTCTGCAAAAATTATCTTAAGTACAGCAAGGATTGTGATGATTGTGCAGGACCAGTCAGCGTTTTGTTCTTTTTTCTTGTATACAGGTTTGCTATGAGTCAGAACCAACTTAATGGCATCAAACAACAAACAAGATACCCATTTTACAACCTCTCAGTCACTTCTTATTTATCATAGAAATAGGTAGGATTCATTAGCTTGGTTTGTAGGCATTATATTATTTACTTGCTTGATTTATTAGGCAATAAGCATTATTACTGGCACATTTCTTGTGGTCAGGCTATGGACATGTAGAACAACACAGGCTTGGGTCAGTTTAAAAGAGAACCCACTCAGTTGACTCCCTGAAGAGATGAGATGACAAAAGGAGAATTGGTGTGAATATTACTCCTGGGAGTCTGTATCCAAGAGTGGGAGAGCTATCTCTACATGGTATGGACCTTGCCAGGAACCTGAACATGGGTAGACAGTGATAGACTCCCAGTAATAGAAGGGAGTCTTAAAAATCCTACATAAGGAGCTTGTCTAGATATATTTCATTACAATAGTTAGGTAAAGCCTCGCCCCTCACACACTTTTTATTTTCAACCTTCCTACTCCTTTTGACCCAACACTGGAGATATAAGATCAGTAGCTAGTAAATGGGATACAGGGTGAGGTAAAAAAGGAAGAAATTAACCTCATCACCTTTCTGTAACTCAGTTTTCTGGGCTAATCTCAACCTACGAGATAGGAGAAACTTTAAATTGCATAAGATTAAACTTTGGCTGTTCAATTACACTAGAAATTTGCCTACCTAAAATGAGATTATGAGTTCATGAAAGTGACTACAAGGTTTATGAGACACCCAGGATAGCACCAAGAAAGGAGATATAGTGCATCATGGAAGAAAGTCAGTACTGTGAATAAATAAATTTGCTTTCTTTGTATATCATAAATACAGCCCAGACCATTCAAAGAATTATGTGTATGTGTGTTTGTGTGAGTGTGTAGATACATTTCAGTGAGTAGAATGAGGGAAAGCAAGAATGTGAGTGGGAAAGGCTGAGAGTGAAACAGCAAAGGAAACTTAACGAGAGGAATATATTATTAAAGAAAATAACAAAGAAACAAACAAAACTTTGAGTGTCAGAAATACTTATCTTTGGGTCCTGTGATTTCAGTTGATTTTTATGGTCTAGTCACTTTTGTCTAGGAGCTCTGTAGCATAGTGGCTAAAGCACTTGACTGCTAACCAGAAGGCTGGCGGTTCAAACCCACCAGCCACTCCTCGGAAGGAAGGTTGGGCAATCCTACTTCCGTATTGATACTGCCTCGGAAATCCAAGGAGGGGTCGCTATGAGTTGGGGCCGACTCGACGGCACATAAAAACAACAACAACAACAGTCACTTTTGTCTAGTCACCTCAGATTAATTCCCCATATCTTCCCTAATTTTCTATACATAGCAGTGGTCTGAACCCTGTACAGTGTATATCTCAGGTGCCCTTGCTAGCTGGCTTGTGTTAAGTTCAGTCAGGGGTGGAAGATTGTAGGAAGAGTAGAAAGGAAAGATTAAGTTACTTCTTTCCATCCTTCAGTATTGGTGGTGCTTTTGTAAATGATTCTTTCTCCCTTCATGGTCCCAATCCTTGCTGCAAAGTGATTGTATTTACTCTTTGGAACCTATGGTGGTTAAACTTCCCTCAGAGATTCCCCATCTCCTAGATTCTGGCAACATCCTCATCAACCTTTCTTGTCCATCTCTAATGAATTTTAATTGTCAGTCTCTGGTTTGCCTCACATTACCTTTTAACACCCCCAACAGCTCTTCCAACATTTCTGAAATCTCTTAATTAAATTTCCTCTATTTACCTGCAATGGATCCTAATACTATTATCTGGTGCACAGTAAATACTAAAGAAACATTTGTTTAAACATACCAAAAAAAAAACAACAACTCACTGCCATCAAGTTGATTCCAACTCATAGCAACCCCCATTGGGTTTCCAAGTCCGTAAATCTTTATGGAAATAGATTGCCCCATTTTCCTTGTGTACTTGGTTAGTAGTCAAATGCCTTAGGTACTGTGCCATCAGCTCCTTTTGCTAAAGAATGGACAAGTCAAATTATATTTAAAAATCTTCAAGTTTCTTTCTCTCTTTTCACTGTTTGCTACTCACAGAGCAGATCCTTCAACTAAAAACAAGATGAAATTAAGTCTAATCCTTCAATCAATCTCTCTTTTCATATTTTCTGCTTTGGGTTATATACACATGCTACCATTATCAGTTAAGTGTTGGAGGTGTATGTTTATGGAGACTAGGGAACACAGGATGCATCTTCCCTTTGTGTTATGGAAGTTAAATTATGAATTATTCATGTTAATTACTAGTATTAACAACATTTATTGTTGTTAGTTGATGTGTTGATGAAGTTTTAAAAATATTTTATTTTATTTGGAAAACATTGTTTTCAGAATTTCATTGCATATTGTAATTTTAAGAAGGTACTTTGACTCTTTTAAATACTTTATCAGAGTATGACACATTTCTAGGATATTTAATACTGGAGAATTTGTTTAACACTGACACAAACATGCTTGTTCAAAACAGTTGTCATCACATTTCCAGAAAATATGCATTCAAAAACAGATCAAACATTTGACAAGATTTGGGCATCTCATAGTGAGTCCAAAGTAACTCCTTCCTGACTTTCCCCAGTTATGTTGTCTCTAGTGAGTTTAAAAGAGAAAGCCTAGGGCTGGCTTTGGGCAAAAATGTCAGATTCAGATTCTCAGCCTGTCATTCAAAGCCTCCACATTTTCTCCCTTCTCTTTCTTTCTATTCTTACTATGCATACACTCACCAAAAACCTCTTCTTTTAGTCTTATTAACTTACAAGAATTCCTCCAAGGCCTCATTCTCCATTCTTGCCCATGGCCCTTTGCACAAGTATGTCATTATCCCTTGCCCCAATATAAGCCACAAAAAAAAAAAAAAAATTATGGTTTTTCAGAGCCACTTGAAAAGCCACACACAGCAATGTTTGAGTTGTATTGCCTTTCTTATATTTGTACTCTTCCCTATTCCTTTATTATTACTACTATTATTATTATATTGTTCTACTATGTTCAACACTGCTAGAAAGAAAGGAGGCAGATACATTTTTTTTTGGGAAAAAAAAGAGTAATAATACATAGATATCTTTCTGTGGAAGAGTTCTTGAAGATAATAAAAAATTCTCTCTCTCCATTTATGTAATTACCATCCTTTTATAGGTAGATAAAATATAATAATAATCTGGTTTAAATGACCAGATTGTAGAAAAAGAATCATAAAAAGTGAAAATTTATCAATAGAAAAATAAATGAATACATTGGCATCTATTCAATCCATGCAGCATTATGCAGTCATTAAAAATTTTGAATTAGCAATATACAGATTAATTTATAGGAAGATCCAAAAATCATTTAAAAAAACTCACTGCAGTCGAGTCAATTCAACTCACAGTAACCCCTTCTTGGGTTTGTGAGGTGGTATCTGAGGTGGTATCTTCTATGATCTACATGGAAGATCAAAGATAGGACCTCTAAATTCTGGTTTATTATTACTATAAATAATAATGAGCCATCAAGTCGGCTCATAGATTGCCCAAGACTGGGCAATCTACTTTCTTCCAAAAAGTGACTGGTGGTTTTGAATCACCAGACTTCTGGTTAGCAGTCAAACGCCTTGGGCACTATGCCACCCGAGCACTCAAAAATGCATAAAATAATTTAAATAATACATTTTTGGTAAAAAAAAAAAAAGTAAAAAAAATTAAAGATGTAGATATATATATAAGTATGTACGTGGAATATGTAGAACAGTATAGAAAATAATGGCATGCAGTAGTTAGTTAAAATGAGTTAACTAAGGTAGAGTGGGATGTGCATGTAGAAATGGGCTAATAGCTTGAATGAAAGAATGAGTAAAAAAGTTGAAGGAAAAGTAAAGCTGTGACACATAATAAATAAAAGTGACATCATATTTATGCATTTAAGTAAAATTTAGGCATTTCCATAGTGAGGTCTGGTAGTGTAGTGCCTAAGGCACTTGACTGCTAACCAGAAGGCTGGCGGTTCAAACCCACCGGCCACTCCTCGGAAGGAAGGTTGGGCAATCTACTTCCATAGTGCTACTGCCTCAGAAACCCAAGGAGGGGTCGCTATGGGTCGAATCTGACTTGACGGCACATAACAACAACAACAACACATTTCTGATATCTTTGACACAAGCAGAGATTTGGATATTGGGTATAGAGCTCAAAGTTAAATTCTAGAAATTAAATTTATTAGTGATCAGTATATAGATGTTAATCAAAGCTGTGAATAAGAATGAAATTCCCATTGGGTTAGAAAATGAAATGAGCAACCAGAGACAACTTTTCTATCTATGAAACAGAGGAGAGAGTGCAGTAGACAGAGTTCTACTCTGTCCTATATTATCGCTGTGAGTTGGGATTGACTTGATGAGAGTAGTTTGTTGTGGAACAGGATAATATGATTGGGGGAAGTGTAGAGTGAGAGAGAATGAACAGGTAAGGTATAAGGGTGAAAGTGTGTCTCACTCTCTGCTCTCCATTGTTGTCCCAGTGTACTTGAATAAAGACAAGCTTGACATTAAACTACATGACAGCCCAAAATGTGTTTAATGGTGTCTCATGGTACCCAAGCACAGTGGAAAGTCAAGCATGATCTATAACATCCTCTACTTTTGCATCTTAAATTACTGCCTCTGGAAAGATTAAGAGAAATCTGGATGGACACCAAGACATAGAACATGAAGTATTTTTCAAAGAAGGATGAGAATACCTGAAAAAAAAGGTAACAACTAATTTTAACACCACAATATCAACATATCATTCTCAAGTAGTTGTCCCCAGGCATTTTTATAGAGTATTTTATTAAGACAACATCTCTTTAGAAAATTGATTTCATCAATTTTGGGTTTGTGAGGTGGTATCTGAAGTGGTATCTTCTATGATCTACATGGAACATCAAAGATAGGACCTCTAAATTCTGGTTTATTATTACTATAAATAATAATGAGCCATTGAGTTGGCTCATAGATTGCCCAAGAGTGGGCAATCTACTTTTTTCCAAAAAGTGACTGGTGGTTTTGAATCACCAGCCTTCTAGTTAGCAGTCAAACGCCTTGGGCACTATGCCACCAGAGTGCTCAAAAATGCATAAAATAATTTAAATAATACATGTACATGGAATATGTAGAATAGTATAGAAAATAATTTCATCAATTTTCTATATTTTATGACAATATTTAGCCCATACAGTAGAAAACTTAAAAATTCTCAACAATTAGTATTAAATATCCTGATATGTAGGATGAGTATTCCACCATAATTAAATGTGATGTAAGAATCATGTTGGGTCCAAAGAAGAGGATCATCAGAAAATGATGGGAGTGTCATATTCCTGAGGTGCATTAACTAAGTGTTTTACCAGTTCCTACAGAGAAAGTACTAAAAATTATTAGAAATTTTATAGAGCTATAATACATAACTGCTGTTTTTGATATTGCTAAACATCCTCAAGCCAGTTCTGCCTCATAGCCACCCTACACACAGTAGAACTAAACGCTGCCCATTCCTGTGTCATCCTCTCTATAATTGCCACGTTTGAGCCCACTGTTGCAGACACTGTGTCAATCCATTTTCTTAAGGGTCTTCGTCACTTTTGCTGACCCTCTACTTATCCAAGGATCCTGTCCTTCTTCAGGGACTGGTGCTTCCTAATAACATGTCCAAAATATGTGAGACCACGTCTAACCACCCTCACCTCCAAGCAGCAGTCTGGCTGTCCTTCTTTCTAGATGGGTTTGTTAGTTCTTCTATCAGTCCATGGTATATTCAATATTCTTTGCCAACATCATAATTCAAATGCATCAATACTTCTTTGGTATTATGTAAACTCTGTGCCAGTTGTATATCTATGCTATACCACATTCAGATAGAACTAACTTTACTGAAACAAAATTTTATAAGGAATTTTTTTTTTTCCATTTCAGACTCTAGAAACTTCATGGAAAGAGTCTAGTGGGAATGAACTAATTCATGCCTTCTCTCTATAAACTTATTTATTTTTTCTTTTTAAAAAATGAGCCATGATGTAAGTGATGGAAATAAAGCTACAATGCAGAAGTCCTTTACTCAGAACTTTTGAAGTAAACCGAAGCTGAGACTGTTATACTTATATTCACAGTGCAGACTCCATACCTTTTATTTTGTTTTCATGACATTTTTGAAATCTCACTCATTAAAATAACTGGTGAGTGTACCAAACTATATGACTAAAGGCAGAGTTTCTGGTTGATGCATCATCTCTTTTTTTTAAATGTATTGTGCTGTTGTCTTGTTCACTTCTTTCTAGAATAGTCTCTTCTAATTTAAGGACTCTCATTATTAAATGTAAAGAAGTTCTTGTGGTTCTGTGGTTAATGCATTACACTGGTAATCAAAAGGCAGGTAGTTTGAACCCACCCACTGCTCCATGGGAGGAAGATGAGGTAACCTACTTCCATAAAAATTTACAGCTTTGGAAACCCGATGGAGGTTGCTATGAATCGGAATTGACTTGATGGTAGTGGGTATAGCTTTGGTTATTGATTGTAGGATATTCTCAGTCTTTATTTATGTCCTTCATTCCAGCAAAATCTTCCAGGAGTCCAAATAACATCCACTGGTGACTTTCTTTCTCTGCTCTCAGCCAATTATTTATGTGACATTTGCTTATTAACTGGAATGAATATACTTTACTGGGACACTGACCAATTCTTCACCATTCTAGTTCTCAGACCAGGATCTCAACGTTAATTGTCCTACTGGACCTAGTAATTGCATGCCTAACTGCTTCTTTTTGAAGTATGGTCACCTCTGAGTAGCACTGAGTACCTATATTATTTCTCAGGTTGTAGATTTCATTGATTTCCAGCCCATTTACTTCTTACCCTATTCCCAGGTGCCAGATGTCATATTTCCTGCCCCCATATTGCTGAAGAAAATCATTCTGCTTATCCAAAGTCCTAGATAATATATGACCCAAATAACAAAGTACCCAGGAGAAATTTGAGTTTTCTTAGTTCATGAGAATCTTTGAGTCACTTGGTTTTACCTGCCGTAGAGACAATGCATTGGGATTCAGGGTCTGCATCTTTAGTTGATTTTGTGAATTAAATAAATCCTTGTTTCCTAACCATACTCTCACCCCTATAGCCTTAGTCCCTTATATGTGTTATAAATTTTCAATATATTGTTTCAATATACAGGCCATTAACTATTAAAATGTAACCCAAAAAATGTTGGGATTTCTTTACTGAGATAATAAGACAATGCAGTAATGAATCCCAGGGGTTTTCTTTAGGAGAAGCAAAATGATTTTAAAGCAGTTTTATCTAACAGCATTTATGCATTATATTTTTTTCTAACACAATACTCACTGGACTGTTCAAGACATTACAGAGGTAAAGTTTTGAAGAATTTTTTGTATCCAAAGAATTTATTTTGGCATATATATGAAGTTCCCATCTCAAGATATTGAAAGAGGAAACTGGACAAAGTTTGCCATTATTTTTGTAAACTAAGGATTCCCAACATGTAGCTCCTGGATCAGTGCAATATGAAACTTTTAAGTAATTCAAATTTATGGGCCCAGACTTACCTAATTAGATATTCTGCAGAAGAAACCCAGATATTTGTGTTTTGATAAAGTGTTCACCATGAAAATGGGAGCATAACTGACTAATGGTGTCAACAGTTGCCCTTTTGGATCCATTCCACTTTTGTACAAAGGGAGCTCCTTTCCAATGGCTGAGCAAAGCTGATATACTAATGCAAGTCCATTCCAATAAGATGCAGAATTTTTTTTTTTTTTTTTTACAGTACAACTTTGGCTTGAGGATTTCTCCATTAGACTGGACAAAACATTTAGAACTGTGCTAAAGTTTGAAGCATTTACTACTAAATATTTCACCCTAACTCCTCTCCCCTATTGAGATCAGAGCTACATGTTGGTATGAATGCTTCTCCATCTTTTCTCTCCCTCCCTTTCATCCATACCAGGCATTTTCCAAAATGCACCTATTGTACCTCTAATCCTCTCTTGTCATGGAATTCTCAGAGAACCCAACTAATCCAGGTTATTCCAAGAATGATTCAAGATCACAAGGGATTTAATGGTGTTTTTGGAGGAGTAGACTAACTTGAAAGTTACTCAAGTAGTCTGATGCATGTTCAAGTTTGAGAACTAATATTATAGATCTTTTCCTTTTTTTTTTTCATTGCAATTATCAAGTGAAATATTGAAAGATACTATGGACAAAATATTGAATTATGCAGGAAACATCAAAAGAAGATGGAAAGAATAGACAGAGTCATTGTACCAAAAATAATTGGTCCATGTTAATCCATTTCAGGAGGTGTCACATGATCAAGAACCAATGGTGTTGAAGGAAGAAGTTGAAGCTACACTGAAGTAAGTGGTGAAGAACAAGGCTCCAGGAATTGATGAAATACCCATTGAGATGTTTCAGAAATGGATGCCATGCTGTAGGCACTCACTCAGTTATGCCAAGAGATTTGCAAGAGAGCTACCTGGTCAACTGACTAGACTCTTCCAGTCATCCATATTTGTACTCATTCCAAAGAATGGTGATCTCACAGAATTTGGAAATTATTGAACAATATCATTAATATCACATGCAAGTAAAATCTTACTAAAGATCATTCAGAAAATGTTGCAGCAGTATATTGACAGAAAACTACCAGAAATGTGATTTACATTCAGAAGAATACATGGAATGACAGATATCATTGTTGAAGTCAGATGGATCTTGGCTGAAAGCAAAGAGTACCAGAAAGATGTTTACTTGTGTTTTATGGACTATGCAGAAGCATTTGACTATGTGGATAAGAACTAATTATAGATAACATTGTGAAGAATGGGAATTCCAGAGCACTTAATTGTACTCATGAGGAACCTGTACATAGACCAGGAAGTTGTCATTCAAAAGAACAAGGGGACACTGCATGGTTTAAAATCAAGAAAAGAGGGTGTCAGAGTTGTATCTTTTCATCATACTTATTCGATCTATATACTGAGCAAATAATCAGAGAAGCTGGGCTATATAAAGAAGAATGTGGCATCAGGATTGGAGGAAGAATCATTAATAACTTGTGATACATTGATTATACAACTTTGCTTGCTGAAAGTGAGAATGACTTGAAACACTGATGAAGACTGAAGAAAAGTCTGCATTATGGATTACATAATTCAATATAAAGAAAGCAAAAACCCTCACAACTTGACAAATAAGCAGCATCATAATAAATGGAGGAAAGAATGAAGTTGTCAAAGACTTCATATTACTTGTTTCTACAATCAGTCCCAATAGAAGCAGCAGTCAAGATATCATATGATGTGTAGCACTGGGTAAATAAGCTGCAAAAGACCTCTTTCAAGTGATGAAGAGCAAAGATGTTTCCTTGTGGACTTAGGTGTGCCCGACATAAACCATGGTATTTTCAATTGCCTCATATGCATGTGAAAGCTGGACAATGAATAGGGAAGACTGCAGAAGAATTGATGCTTTTGAGTAGTGGTGCTGGTGAAGAATACTGAAAGTACCATGGGCTGTTAAAAGAACTGACAAATCTGTCCTGAAAGAAGTGTAGCTGGGATGCTTCTTGGAAGTGAAAATGGCCAGACTTTGTCTCACCTACTTTAGTCATGTAGAAAAGACCATTCTCTGGAGAAGGATATCATGCTTAGTAAAGTGGAAGGTCAATGAAAGAGGGGCAGGCCCCCAACACAATGGATTGACTAAGTGGTTACAATGCTGAGCTCAGGTACAGCCAGGATTGTGGAGCAGTGTTTTGTTCTGCTGTACATAGAGTCACTATGAATTGGAGATGATTCGGCAGCACATAACAAGAAAAACAACAATTATCAATACTAAAGAGACAAAAGCTCTCATATTAATGGAATCACCAAGTGTTGTGTACTTGAGAGCATTTGCCCATAGAGGCTGAATGAATTCAAGGGGAAATTGACAAAGACAAGGTTTTACTGTATCTATTAAATTTTGAATTAAATTACAGAGCAGAGAAAATTGGAATTATAACCCAGAAAAAGTCACATGTTGCTTGATGGAGATAAAGGGAATAAATAAAGAACTCTTCAAGAATGAAAGAAATCTATGGAATGACC
>NW_006922044.1:1285132-1286934 GCF_000298275.1 Orycteropus afer afer | reverse complement strand
TTTTTTTTTTTTTTCCATTTTCTAGGGTTTTTTTTTTTTTGTCAGTTTTAAAATTACTACTATTCTTCTTGTTCTTCTTCTCTTTTTCTCATCTTTTTAAATATTATTCTTTACTCTTCCTTTCCCAAGTTCTAGTTTTCAGCTTTTATTCTCTTCCCTATTCCTGATTTCCATTTTTTTTTCTTGTAGTTAACACCATTCCTTGTTTTTCTTTTTGCATTTTTCTCAGTGTTTTCTTCATTATTCCCCTACTCTACTTCTTTTCTCTTATTGCCCACTCTCCAGATCATGTGGGTTCTTCTTTTATTTTAATTTTTTTTTTTTCCTTTTTCTTTTTTCTGGTGATTATTTCTGTGCATTTATGTGGTGTTTTTCTTTTTTTTTTTTTTTTCTGCCTCCTTTAACTTTTTGGATGGTGCTTCATTCACTGTTTTTGTCTGAGTGGGAGACAACAAACACATCCATATGACAAAACTACACCCATACCTCCTACAGCTTCACTTACTGAGTGAAAGCCACCACTTCCTTCTCCATAAATTGGTCAAAGATACATGACCACCAACAAGAGCCAGACTCACCCTTGGCTACTCTTCACAAACAGTTAACAGAGATCTAATACAGTGTCACAATTTCTCAGAGACAATAGACCATCAAAGTCCACACAAAGAAGCCAGATAAAGTGGTAGAAACAAGGGAGCAGGATACAGACCAAGAACAGAACACACCTCTAAGGAAGAAGCAGCATTGGAACTCCCTGATAGGCAATTCAAAAGAATTATACTTTGGTATCTTGAGAGACAAATCAAGGAAAACACAGACAAAACCATAGAAAAATTTCAAAAATGACACAATAAATGAAAAATTAGAAATGATACAAAATCTACAGATAGAAATCTAGAAAATTAATATTAAACTTTCAGAAATAGATAACACATGGAAAAGGCAAAGGAGTAGAATTGAATCGATGGAAGAGAGAATTAATGAGATTGAAGGAAAATACCTAAATACTTCTTTGGAAAGGGATTAATCAGAGAAAAAGATCAAAACAAAATGAAGAAAGACTTAAGTTTGTGTAGGAGCTCTGGTAGCCTAGTGCCTAAGGCACTTGACTGCTAGCCAGAAGGCTGATGGTTCAAACCCACCAGCCATCCCTCAGAAAGAAGGTGGGGCATTCAACTTCTGTAGTGATACTGCCTCAGAAACCCAAGAAGGGGTTGCTATGAGTTGGGGTCGACTTGACAGCACATAACAAGAACAACAACAAAGGTTCATGTGGGATAGCATCAAAAGGAATAATGTATGTTCAGGCTATTTCTCTTCCAGAACAGAAAGAGAAAAAGAAACCACTGAAAAAAATTGTCCAAGGTTGTAAGAAGAGAATTGGCTGGATATGATGAAAGATGAGAATATATCCATTCAGGAAGTCCAACTTACCCCAAACAGAATAGACTTCAAAAATAAATCACCATGACACATCATCATCAAACTCACCAAAACCAAAGGAAAAAAAGAAAAAAAAAAAAAAGAAGAATCCTAAAAGCAAGATGGGAAAAATGAAAAGTTACTTACAAAGGACAACCAATAAGAATAAGCTCTAATTTCTCAGTACAAATCATGCAAGAGAGAAGGCATTGGGATGATAAATATAACACTGAAAGAGAAAATTTTCCATCCAAGAGTTACATACCTGGAAATATTATCCCTCGAATATGATGCTGAAATTAGGAGTTTTCCAGATAAGCAGAAATTAAGAGAAGTTGTTAAAATCAGACCAACCTTACAAAGATACCAAAGGGCTCTGA
>NW_006922044.1:1281862-1283655 GCF_000298275.1 Orycteropus afer afer | reverse complement strand
TGATCATAAGGTTTTCCCTGGCCAATTCTTTGAGAAATGGATGGCTTCTTCCTTCTTCCTAGTGTGTCTCAGTCTGTAAGCTGGGCTGATACCTGTGCACCATGTGCATCCTGCTGGGTTTGAAACACTCAAAATTCACATCAACACGTCACCATGGTAGGACAAACCAGCAGATAGGTTTGTCTCCTTATAGATGGCATGTAGCATTGGGAAGGTCAACTACGAAGGAACTGTTTCTAGTGCTGAGGAGCAAGGATGTCTCCTTGAGGAATAAGGTGCACCTGACACAAGCCATGATATTTCCAATCGCCTCATATACATGTGAGAGCTGGACAATGAATAAGGAAGACTGAAGAAGAGTTGATGCTTTTGAGTTGTGATGCTGGCGAAGAATGCTAAAAGTACTATGGGCTGCTAAAAGAACTAACTGATCTGTCCCAGAGGAAGTGCACCCGAAATGCTCCTTGAAAGCAAGAATGGCCAGACTTGTCTCACCTATTTTGGTCATGTTGTCAGAAGGGACCATTACCTGGTCATGTTGTCAGAAGGGACCAAGGATGTCACGCTTGGTAGGGTGGAGTGTTGACAAAAGAGGGGGAGGCCTTCAACGAGATGGATTGACGTGGTGGCTGCGATGATGGGCTCAGGTATAGCAGAGATCATGGAGCTGGTGTGGGATCGGGTGGTGTTTCATTCTGCTGTGCATGGGGTCACTATGAGTCGAAAACGACTCGACGACCTCTAACAACAATAACAACAACATTCTTAATCAAAACTCTCAGTGAAATAAGAGTAGAAGGGACATTCCTCAACATAATAAAGGGCATCTATGCCAAACCAACAGCCAACATTATGGAGAGAAACTGAAACAATTCCCTTTGTGAACAGGAACAAGACAAGGATTCCCTCTGTCACCATTTTTATTCAAAATTATATTGGAAGTCCTAGCCAGGGCAATAGGGCAAGAAAAGGAAATCAAAGGCATCCAAACAGGTAAGGAAGTAGTCAAACTATCCTTATGTGCTGATGGTATGATCCTATACCTAGAAAACCCAAGAGACTCAGTCAAAAATCTACTGGAACTAATTGAGAGATTTAGCATTATGGCAGGATGTAAGATCAACATCGAAAAATCAGTTGGATTCCTCTACACCAGCAAAGAGATTGCTGAAAATGAAATAAGGAAATCAATACCATTTACAATGTTGTTGTTGTTATGTGCCATCGAGTCAGACCTGACTCATAGCGACCCCTCCTTGGGTTTCCAAGGCAGTATCACTACGGTAATAGATGGCCCCCTCTTCCTTTCGAGGAGTGGCTGGTGGATTTGGACCACCCGTCTTTTGGTTAGCAGTCAAGTGCCTTAACCACTATGCTACCAGAGCTCCCAACATTTACAAAAGCTACCAAAAAAAAATAAAATACTTGGGAATAAATCTTACCAGGACACCAAAGACAAAGAAAAATATAAAAGACTACTTCAAGAAACCATAAGAGATGTACATTAATGGAAGAACACACTATGCTCACTATGCTGTGGTTAAGAAGATTGAACAAATCTATACATTCAATGCAATCCCAATCCAGATCCCATCAACACTCTTTAAAGATATGGAAAAACCTATTATTAACTTTATATGGAAAGGAAAGGGATTTCGAATAAGCAAAGCACTATTGAAGAAGAAGAAGAAAGTAGGAGGTCTCACACTACGGATCTAAAACCTACTATACAGCCATAGTAGTCAAAGCCGCCTGGTATTGGTACAATGACAGACACATAGGCCAAAGGAATA
>NW_006922044.1:1245924-1281562 GCF_000298275.1 Orycteropus afer afer | reverse complement strand
AAACCCACCAGCCACTCCTCAGAAGGAAGGTTGGGCAATCCTACTTCCGTAGTGATACTGCCTCAGAAACCCAAGGAGGGGTTGCTATGAGTCGGGTTTGACTCGACGGCACATAATAACAACAACAACAACAACAATATATGGCATACATAGACTATCAAGCATAACCCAAAATGCACAAACAGCAGAAGACAAACTAGATGAATGGGACCTTCTCAAAATTAAACTTTTATGTGCTTCCACAGACTTCTCCAAAAGAGTTGACAGGAAGGTACAGATTGGGAAAAAAATATTTAGCAATACCATATCTGAAAAGGAACCTATCTCCAGAATTTATAGAAAACTCCAACACCTCAACAACAAAAAGGCAAATAATCCAATTAAAAAATGGGCAGAAGACATGAAATGTCACTTCACCAAACAGGATATTCAGGCGGCCAACAAACATGAAGAAATGCTCACAATCATTGGCCATTAGAGAGATTTCAATCAAAACAACAATGAGCTACTATCTTGCTCCAGCACTAGTAGCAAAGTTCAACAAGTCAGAAAATAACAAATGCTGGTGAGGATGTATGTGGCAAGAACGGGACTCTCATACACTGCTGGTGGGACTGTCCAATGATACAACCACTTTACAAAGTAGTATGGCAATTCTTTAAAAAGTTGTAATTAGAAATACCATTTGACCCAGCCATTCCATTACCAGTTATGTACCCTAAAAAAGTGAGAGCCAAGACAAGAACAGAGATATGTACATCCATGTTCATTGCAGCACTATTTACAATAGCCAAAGATAGAAACAACCTATGTGCCCATCAACAGAATAATGGATAACCAAACTATGGTGTATACACACATTGGATACTATGCAAACCTGAAAAATAACACAGAATTGGCAAAACACTGCATAACATGCATGAACTTGGAGGACATTATGCTGAGTGAAATAAATCAATCACAGAAGGTCACACATTGTATTAGTGCATTATAGTAAAAGTCAAGGAGAGGTTTATATATGGAAGGAAATCTTTGTTGGTTACATGGGGTGGGAGGGGAGGGGAGAGAACACTGTTAGACAGGCAGAGACAAGTACTGATCTGGGAGAAGAGAAGAGGAATGCACCAAATGTGAGTGATCAATGAGGTGGCATTGAGGAAGAGGAAGACACAGAGAGGTGCACGGGAAGTACAGACAACAAAGATGAACCCTTTTGCACATACTGTGCTGCATTGTCAGTGAAGACAAACATTGATCTATGGGTGAATATATGGGTGGACAGGCTAAAATATTAGATATGCTATGCAGGGAGGCAGAGTGTGCCCAAGACTATGTATAGTGTTGGCAGACAAGTTTTCTACAAGTATGTTTGTATGTTCTGTAGGAATGTCCAAGTCTATAGGAGAGCTGACAAGGGACAAGTTTGTAGTCATTTCTTGGCCACAACCAGCTACCCAGAGGGAGTGAGTTGGTGGACCTGTGGCTTGGGACCATAGTTGTAGGGGACATCAAGCTCAATTGGCATAACAAACTAAACAAAATATTGTTCCACATCCTACTTTAACAAGTAGCAACTAACATCTTAAAAGCTTGCAAGTGGACATCTAGATGCACCAATGGGTCTCTCATCATCCACAGCAAAGAAGAATGGAGAAAACCAAAGATTCATGGAAGCAATTAGTCCGATTAGTCCACGTGATTCTCAGCCTATACAACCATGAGAGCAGAAGAACTAGATGGTGCTGGCTACCACTGTCAACCACTCGAGGGGAGATCTATATAGAAGATCCTGGACAGAGTGGGAGAATAATGTGCAACAAAACTCAAAATCATTAAAAAACATGGGACCAGGTTTCCTGGTCTGACAAAGCCTGATGGAACCACTGAGGCTATGGCCTCTAGCTGTCCTTCAGGTCTGGAATTGAACACACTCACGTGGCTTCCAGCCAAACAAAGACAGGGATATGAGCTGAATATTTACATCAGGTAGATAGACTCTTTGGCAAGATCAATCATGGGAGAATAGAAGGGCTGTGTATGTGGCTGTGTATGCACAAGGAGACAGCTCGGGGAGCAGGATTCCATAGAAGGGAATGACGCAGGGAAGAGGTAAGTATGGGGAGGAAGTGGGAGGGGAGCTGGTACATTGTGGAAAATTGTAGTCAAAGTCATGAGACAAAGTATAGGTGAGCTGCTGTATGGAAAGTGAATTTGGTCTGTAAACTTTCACCCAAATCACAATAAAAATTCAAAAAAGAAAAGCAAATATGTCACATTGAGGACTAAGGTGTACCTGCCCCAAGCCGTGCTATTTTCAATCAACTTATACGCATAAGAAAGCTAGATACTGAGTAAGGAAAATTGAAGAAGAATTGATGTCTTCGAATTATGGTGTTGGTGAGGAACATTGAATAGTAATAGACTGCCAGAATAATGAGCAAATTGGTCTTAGAAGAATTGTAACCAGAAAATTCCTTAGAAATAAGTATGATGAAACTTTGTTTCATATTCTTTGTATGTTACCAGGAGGGACCAGTCTCAGGAAATGGACATCATACTTGGCAAACAAGTGCCAACAAGAAAAAGAAAGACTCTCAGTGAGAAAGACTGACACAGTGGCTGCAACTATAGTTGTTAGGTGCTGTTAAATTGTCTTTGAGTAATAGTGACCTTATCTAAAACAGAAAGAAACACTGCCCGGTCCTCCAACGGCCTCATGATGCCTGCCATACCTGAGCCCATCTTTGGAGCCACTGTGTCAGTCCATCTTGTTGAGGGCCTTCCTCTCTTTCTTTGACCCTCCACTTTATCAAGCATGATATCCTTCTCCAGGGAATTGTCCCTCTGACAATATGAACAAAGTAGGTGAGACAAAGAATAGCCATGCTCACTTCCAAGGAGCATTCTGGCTGCACTTCTTCCAGAACAGATTTGTTAGTCCTTTTAGCAGTCCATGGTACTCTTAGCATTCTTTACCAACACCACAACTCAAAAGCATCAACTCTCCTTCGGTCTTCCTTGTTCATTGTCCAGCTCTCACATGCATATGAGGTGGTTGAAAACAACATGGCACACATTAGCCTTCAAGGAGACATCTTTGCTCTTCAGCACTTGAAAGAAGTCTTTTGCAGCAGATTTGCCCAGTGCAATACATCATCTGATGTTTTGACTCCTGCTTCCATTGGTGTTGATTGTAGAACCAAGTAATATGAAGTCTTTGACAACTTCAATCTTCCTCCCCGTTTGTTGTGATTATGCTTATTGATCCAGTTGTGAGGATTCTTGTTTTCCTTATATTGAGGTGTAATCCATACTGAAAACTGTAGTCTTTAAACTTCATCAGTAAGTGCTCCAAGTCATCCTCACTTTTAGCAAGCAAAGATGTGTCAACCATGTATCTCAAGTTGTTAATGAGCCTTCCTCCAATCCCGCTGCCGCCTTTTTCTTCAGATAGATGAGCTTCTCGGATTACTTGCTCAGTATATTGATTGAATAAGTATGGGGAAAAGATACAACCCTGACACACTCCCTTCCTGATTTTAAACCACACAGTATCCCCTTGTTCTGTTCAAATGACAGCCTCCTGGTTAATATACAGGTTCCTCATGAGTACAGTTAAGTGTTCTGGAATTCCCATTCTTCTCAATGCTATCCACAATTTGTTATGATCCACACAATAGAATGCCTTTGCATAGTCAATAAAATACAAGTAAACATCTGTCTGGTATTCTTTGCTTTCAGCCAAGATCCATTTGACATCAGCTATGATATTCCTCATTCCATGTCCCCTTCTGAATCCAGTTTGCATTTCTGGAAGTTCTCTTTCAATATACTGCTGCAACTGTTTTTGAATTATCTTCAGTAAGATTTTACTTGCATGTGATATTAGTGATAGTGTTCTATAATTCCCACATTCTGTGGGATAACCTTTCTTTGGAATGGGTACAAATAGGCAATAATAGGCTCAAGTATAGCAATGCTTGTTAGGATGGCATAGGATCAGGCAGTGCTTTGTTCTCTTCTACATGAGTCACTATGAGTTGGAACCAATTTGATGTCACCTTACAGCAAAATTTCCATTAAATATTTTACCCCTTTAATTTAATACCTATGGCTACTCTCTGATTTTTATTATTATGGGTAAATTTTGCCTTTTCTTGAACTTCATATACATGAAACCGTATATATGTACTGTTTTGTGTGTAGCCTTTGGTAGCATAGTGCCTAAGGCACTTGACTGCTAACCAGAAGGCTGGCAGTTCAAACCCGCCAGCCACTCCTTGGATGGAAGGTTGGGCAATCTACTTCCGTAGTGATACCACCTCGGAAACCCAAGGGAGTCACTATGAGTCGGGTCTGACTCAACGGCACATAACAACAACAACAACAAACATAATGTATGAATAACCAGAAATCTGCTTTTGCAGTTACGTTACATCAGTTCTTTTACTATTTAATTACTTTATAATTACAATAACAGTGACAACTGGAATAAATAAGGGTGAGACCATGAGTTGCTGGGTGAAACCAGCTCTAGTTATGCCACTGTCTAAAACATTTGTTTAGAGGGTAATTTTTTTTCTACTTTAGAAACATTACTTTTCTTGCAGGGTTAAGACCAAATTAATTATTCTGAAAAATAGTTTAAAATCAGGATTTAATCTACCATGTTATTTTAATTCCCAATCACTTGCTTGTTTCCTCACCAAACACTTATCTTGCCTTTCTTTCACTTGCTATTGCATTAGTCTTTGCTTGGGCACTGTTGATATAAAAAATGGAATGCCTGTCCAAGTTTTTCTGTATCTTTCATGGAATTGGCTTTAATTTCTTCGATGTTTCTATTGTGATTTACAGACATGCTTTTAGCAGCAATAATGTTATATTTTAATTATTTATGTAGCAAGGCAGTTTTCTTATCCTCTCTTCCCCTAGTACCTGCTGAGGCTAAGGAAACTAAGAGGTTTTGTGGTGTAACTTGACACTCACTCATTCTCTGCCTGTCTGTCTGTCTGTCTCTCTCTTTTTTAATCACAATAAGTTTTAAATTACTATCTACGAGAAAGAGAGAAAGTTCAGGGTGCGTTTTATGAATTCAAGTAAGCTTGCTGTGAAGGCCTCTTTCTTTGCTCTTTGAGCTCCAGCTCTGCATCTGCAAGGTTCTTCTTCTTCCCTCTCCCTCTTGCCCTACTGAAGAATGGAAGGTGACTGTCAACCCCATCCCCTGTTATCAGAAAGAATCAGAAAGAATTTCTCTTCCAAAATTACTGTTTTATAGAAAACATGTGGATTCAGACTTGGACGGTAATTCGTTTTCAATTACTTACTTTCACTTAATCTATCCAATCTCTCAATGAGAAGTCAAAAACTTTAAAAAGGAAAGGAATCAAGTGGCTGTATGATCCACAAACTAAATAATTTCTGCCTGTAGGTATATGCAGGAGCTCTGGTGGCATACTGCCTAAGGCATCTGACTACTAATCAGAAGAGTGGTGGTTCAAATCCACCAGCCACTCCTTGGAAGGAAGACTGGGAAATTTACTTCCATAGTGATACTGCCTTGGAAACCTAAGGAGGGGTCACTATGAATTGGAACCAACTCGAGGGCAAAGACTTTGTTTTTTTTGTTTGGAGACATAAGCATCAGTTAAAACCATACATTTCCTAAAGACTCCTGTAATATATAAAAGATGCATTTAAAAGAAAACAATTTTTCTCTCACCTCAGAGATTTGCGAACTGGTATTTTACAAAGACCATAGATTCTAATTTTCAGTCCAAAAATTCTTGTAACTTTTGTAATGATATATTTTCTTTCTTTAAAGTTTTTGTGCACATATAAGAAAAATAAATAAAAAGAGGTATTTTATAGCAGTTTTTCCTTTTAATATCCAAATGCTACTTTATTCCATGGGCTACTTCACAAACATTTTATATTTTGTCTCCATTTTCTGTCTTAAATAATTGATCTGTGGCTAATTTCTTCTGCAACTGATGCATTTGGACAGCTGCAGCATGGGGTATGGGGGATGGTTGCTAGGCAACCCTGCCTGTAGTAGACAAGTTGTTGGTCCTTTTACCTCTAAGAGCTTTGTTTCCCAAGAATCTAAGGCAAAATCTATGTCTAGCTCTTGTGCCTTTTGACCTAAGAAAATCCATTAAATTTGGATTTAATACTTAAAGTACGTATAAAGATTTATCAAGAAGCAAAAAAAAAAAAAAAAAGCTCAATAAACTATCAATATTGTATTCTCACACTTTAGGTACATAATAAAACATGTATTTGGCAAATTTTAAATATTATATCAGTGTTTTATTACAATATTAAAATATGAGCTGAGATAATAAAAGCACATTTGTTTCTTCTATTCCTAGATTCTTCTGGTTGAACTTTCTATTTTTTTTTAAATCAAAGCTTAATAATCGTGTATTGTTGTATACATTAAAGTAATATTGTGATTGAAATTATTTTCTGTGCTACAAGCCATTCTTTACTTATAAAATCTTCATTTCTGGAGAAATGGCTATAAAGTGAATATTGAGGAAAACAGGAGTGTTGCAGTATTAAATTGTTCAATGTTTTAGGTATGCCCATTAGATAAGTATTGGTTTTCAAGCCTGTCACAGAAAAGGAAAGAGGGCTGAAAATTTGCCATTAGATTTGGTTTGTAGAACTAGCAAATTTTTATACCTGATTGACATGTAAATTTCTAAATACAAAATAGTTACTCTGGGGTATGTTGTTGTTGTTATTTGCCATCGAGTTGGCCCCGACTCATAGCAACCCCTCCGTTGGTTTCCAAGGCAGTATCACTATGAAAGTAGGAATGCCCAACCTTCCTTCTGAGGAGTGGCTGGCGGGTTTGAACCGCCAGCCTTCTGGTTAGCAGTCAAGTGCCTTAGCCACTATGCTACCAGAGCTCCCATTGTATACTTAGGAGATAATTCGTAAAGAAATTAGTATTACTTTTATCAATGTACAATTGCTACCTTTAATTACATAATAAATATCTTGCCTCGAAAACCAGCAGACATGAGTTTCTTCCGTAAGTGCTGATTGTGGATCCAAGTAAAATGAAATCTTTGACAACTTAAGTTTTTTCTTCTTTTATTGTGATGTTGCTTATTGGCCAAGTTTTGAGGAATTTTGCTAGTTATTGTGGACCCAAGTAAAATGAAATCTTTGACAGCTTCTGCTCAAATAATTTCTTTTGGAAGGATCAGTCCAAGGCTGGTCTCTATGAGGTGGAGGTTAAAAATGTTCCAGATATCTAACTTTTCCAAATTAGTGTGCCACTCCATCATCTCCAATATCAATTCCTCCTCCCCCTCCCCTCAGTACTCTCCCTTCTGTCTTAGCATTCCTTATTTCTCTGTAATATCTCACAGAACTCACAAACTGCCAAGGAAATGACTCACATGGTGGTGTAGGCTAGAGACTGGCAAGTCCCAAATCTGTGGATAGGTCTGGAGAATTCTCTTCACTCATGTGGTTGCAGGGGCTGGTGAACCCAAATCATTGGGTCAGATGACCAGCTGCTGTCTCAAGTCCAAGGGTGAGATGATAATAAATGAAACACAGGACCAGAGCAAGAGAGAGAACTTTCAAGAGCACTCACATACATACCCTCAAGGGCACTAAAGGTGGTGATTTGAGTCACACCCTCCAGCACGGGAAGACTCATGATATATCTCATCTTAAATAGGCATAGAAACTAGGATTTACAATACATCACAAAATGGAGGACTATGGCTAAATGCTAGAACGGCCATATTAAGCAATTCATTGCACTGAAACTTCAATCTTTTCTCCATTTATTGTGATGTTTCTTATTGACCAGTTGTGAACTTTTTTTTTCACAGCTGAAAGTAAAAATTAGATTATTTTTTGAAATTAGCATTAGATTATGACTACTTAGAAAACACTATGAATAAAGGCATCTTCATATCCATAAAATATCAAATTAATAATTTAAAACAATCTTCCTAATAATTTACAGTGTTGAGTAGTTTAAACACATCAACAACAATTGTACGTATGAGTAACTTATTTCCACGGTTACTTTATTCTCAAAAATAAATACATAAAAGCATTTAAATGGATATAGAACATCTCTATCTCTATGCAATGAATTATGAATGATATTTTAATATAAGCTTGTGAGTAATATGAGTATGGTATTTCAAAAATTTCATGAAGCTTTATAAATTATGAGTATTCATTTTAAAGTAAATGGATACTGCTAGAAATTTTACGGTGTCAAATCATAATCTTCTATTGTGTTAAATCAGAATGCAGTTTTATCAAAGGCAAGACAGTAGTTAGTTCTCAAGTCCAAATCTCAAACCTAAAGAAATTTTTAGAAAATGTAGAGGATATGCATTTTAATATATAATTTTAGCATGATTTACATTTATTTTTTGAAGATAAAATTAGTTCATTAAATATTCATCATTGGGTAGAAGCCTGCTTCAAAAAAATCAGGCTCTGGAATTTGACTCATGAGCCTCATACATACACTTTGTTGAAAATACAGCAAGTGTTTATATTCTAAGTTAATGGACTGATTCCTTATGACAAGAATAAAGTGGGCTTTCCAGATACATGGATTAATGTTCATTAAAAGCAATGGAAATGAAATAAAAGGGGAGTATCATATTTTTCAACTTATAAACAAAACTAGGGCAAAATACAGTATCATAGACTATGAAAGAAAAATAAATAAATAAATACTTGTTTTGGTCTTCTGGTGCTGTTCTAACAAAATACCACAAGCAGGGGTTTATTCTCTTACTGTTTAGGAGGTTACAAATCTGAGTTCAAAGTGCCAGCTTCAGGGACTGATAGAAAGCCCCTTGACGTTGGGCTTCAGCTCTTTCTCTTGCTCCCAGCCCACTGAAGCAAAAGGCTTCTCTTAACTCAAACCTCTGCTGGGTGCTAAGGCTGACACACCCAAGATAGACAAGTAAAATGGCATAGTCCCAAAACTATCAAGCAATACATCAGACCACTAATTCAAGCCCATTTACAGTCCCAAGATCGGCAGACAACATGGCTGGCCATTGAGATGAAGACTCAGTCAAATGCAAGGTCCAGATATGCTGAAAGCTCAATACCATTCCCAAAGCTTCTCCTCATACACTAGAAGCAGACCACATCCCTAAAACAGTTACTCAGCTTCTCATTGCAGATTCTACTATGGAGTAGAACCCATGATTATCAGCCTCATAATGAGGAATATCTACATCAAGCTGCCCAGCCACTCAAAACCAGGCCTAGCCAAATTGGCACATAACTTTAACTGCTATAATACTTACACTATGTAATAGTAAAAATGTAAAAGAGACTATGATTTAAATCTGACCCTGTATATTTTGTGCACTGTGCTTACTTTTTATGCTTCGTTATCAGTTACAGTTTGGTGCAATGACTATGGGGATTGGGTACATGGATAAGAATTTGCTGGCATTATCTTAGACAATTTTTGCAACTATTTCATGAGAAATACTTTATTAAGCTCAGTGATAAAACTTTTTATTTATTGTTTGTAACAAATACATATAATACTTACAACGTGCCAGTTACTGTTCTGAGTACTTCATAAATATAAATATACTTCATCCTTATTATGAGCTGTAGATAGATACCTGAGCTCTGGTGGTGTAGTGGTTCAGCTACTAACCAAAAGGTCAATGGGTCAAACGCACCAATTGCTGTGCAAAACAATGATACAGTCTGCTTCCATAAAAATATGCAGCCTCAGAAACCCTATGAGGCAGCTCTACTCTGTCCTATGTGCCTAAGGCACTTGACTACAAACCCACCAGCCACTCCTCGGAAGGAAGTTTGGGCAATCTACTTCCATAGTGATACTGCTTCAGAAACCCAAGGAGGGTTCCACTTGAGGGTAAATTAATAATTAGGATGTACAAGAGAACAAACCTCTGCCTGGTCCTGTGCCAGTCTCCCAATCCTTGTTATATTTGAGCCTATCACGACACCCACTGTGTCAGTCCATCTTGTTAAGGGCCTTCCCCTTCTTATTGACCCTCCACTTTACCAAGCATGATATCCCTCTCCAAGGCATGGTCCCTTCTGACAAAGTAGTTGAGACAAAGTCTGGCTGTTCTCATTCCAAGCAGTATTCCAGCTGCACTTCTTCCAGGACAGATTTGTTAGTTTTAGCAGTCTTTGGTACTTTCAGTATTCTTCTCCAACACCACAACTCAAAAACATGAATTCTTCTTTGGAATTCCTTATTCATTGTCCAGCTTTCACATGCATATGAGGTGATTGTAAATACCATAGCTTGGTTTGTGTGCACTTTAGTCTCCAAAGGACATCTTTGCTCTTCAGCACTTGAAAGAGGTCTTCTGCAACAGATTTGCCAAGTGCAATACATCATCTACTTTCTTGGCTGCTGCTTCCGTTGGTGTTGATTGTGGAACTGAGTAATAAGAAATCTTTGACAATTTCAATCTTTTCTCCATTTACAGTGATGTTGTTTATTGATCGAATTGTGAGGATTTTTGTTTTCTTTAGTTTGAGATGTAATCCATACTGCAGACTATAATATTCATCAGTAAATGCTTCAAGTCACCTTCACTTTCAGCAAGCCAAGTTGTGTTGTCTGCATATTGCAGGTTCTTAATGAGCCTTTCTCCAATCCTGATGCCATGCTCTTCTTCATATAGTCCAGTTTCTCAGATAATTTCCTCAGCATACAGACTGAATAAGTATGGTGAATGGATAAAACTCTGATGCCTTCTCTTCCTGGTTTAAACTATGCAGTATCCCCTTGTTCTGTTAAAATGACAGCCTCCTGCTCTATGTACAGTTTCCTCATGAGCACAATTAAGTGTTCTGGAATTCTAATCTGAATAGAAGATTTCAAGGAGCAGCTTGAGAAGACAAAGTCAATTATTATAACAAAATGTGTGAAGAGCAGGAGTTAGAAAATCGAAAAGGAAAAACACTTTCAGCATTTCTCAAGCTAAAAGGACCAAAGAAAAAATTCAAACATCGAGTTGCAATATAGCAAGCTTCTATGGGCAAAATACTGAACAATATAGGAAATATCAAAAGAAGATGGAAGGAATACACAGAGTTACTGTACCAAAAATACTTGGTCCATGTTCATCATTTCAGGAGGTGTCATATGATCAAGAATCAATGGCATTGAAGGAAGATGTCAACACTGCACTAAAGGAATTGGTGATGAACAAGGATCCAGGAATTGACAGAATACCCACTGAGATGTTTCAACAAATGGATGCCCCATTGGAGGCACTCACTCTGTTATGCCAAGAAATGGCCTGGCCAACTGACTGGAAGAGATTCATATTTGTATCCATTCCAAAGAAAGGTGATCCCACAGAATGTGGAAATTATCAAACAGTATCATTAATATCACACACAAGTAAAATCTTGCTGATGATAATTTAAAAATTGTTGTAGCAGTATATAGACAGAGAACTTCCAGAACTGTAAGCTGGATTCAGAAGAGACGTGGAACATGGGATATCATTGCTGATGTCAGATGGATTTTAGCTAAAAGCAATGAATACAGGAAAAATGTTTACTTGTGTTTTATTGACTGTGCAAAAAAAAGCATTTGATTGTGTGGATCATAATCACAGGCATACAAGCTAGGATTTAAAACAAATATTCTTTGAGGTCGTAATTCAAGGTGGGTGGTTCAAACCCACCAGCCACTCCTTGGAAGGAAGGTTGGGCAATCTACTTCTGTAGTGATACCACCTCAGAAACCCAAAGAGGGGTGGCTGTGAGTTGGGTCCCAATCTACGGCACATAACAGCAACAACAACAGTAATTTCATATTTCTTTGTATATTTTTGAAGTATTTATTGTGTAATTTTTGAAGCTGAAATACCCTTCATATCAATTTTTATTTCACTATATTTTAGTAAAAGAGCTCTGGAGGCATAGTGCCTAGGACATGTGACTGCTAACCAGAATGCTGGCAGTTCAAACCCACCAGCTACTCCTTGGAAGGAAGGTAGGGCAATCTACTTCCCTAATGACACCACCTTGGAAACCCAAGGAGGGGTTGCTATTAGTCATATCTGACTCCACGGCAGTGAATAAGGCAGCCAGTAGATAAAAGCTATATACTTCAGGAAAAAAGAAGACAATACAGAAAAAGTTCATTAATGTTTTCATTCCATTAAAAAGTGTTTTATGTGACCATTTTTAATAACGTTTCTATTAAAAGGCCATTAGTTTGTGAAGGTGAAATGGAAGTAGTTGTCATTTCTAGCTAGCTCTCTTAAAAACATACTCCATTTTACAGAGAAAGAACAAATTAGAATGTTTAATCAAATTTTAACTTTTTCTGTCATTAAAGTATGCTTTCTCAGCATGACATTATTAAATGGTTCAGTTCAATGATTTAGCTAAAAACAACTGCATTGTTCTCAAAAACATCTGTCTTCCTACATTTCAAGCTCTGCCACTCATTCTTTTGTTGTAGGTCAGGAGATATTTAATTTATGGGTTATCCTCTAAGATTTTTTTTTTTAACAATAACAGACAATGAATATTTATTATATTTGGCATTGAAAACAAAAGAAGAAGGAGACAAGCAACAAAAGTGCCTACAAATAGTAAATATCTTAGGGATAATAGTGAAATGTAACCCATCATTTGGATGGCTTGCCTATGCAGTCTGCAGAATGTGTATGATTAGATAAATATAAGATGGTGTGCATTACTTGGTTTCACATCATATAAACACTGAGCAGAAACAAAAGAAAACCATACATGTGGTCCACTAGAAAACTCCATTCTGTTACTCCAAGAGCCATTTTGGAAAACAGATGGTTGTAGAATCTTAACATAGATCTCTGAAAGCATTCTTATTTGTATCATATTATGATGTGGAAAAAAAAAAAGCTGTCATTAAATAATGGCAGAAATGTTTGAAAGCTGAAATTCTTCAACACATGTTTGATTTATTGGATTTAAGGATTCGACTTTTTCCCCTTACTGAGTCAACAAATTTTGGAACTAGGTAGTATCATCACTACAGCCCCAAACAGATGTGGCTAAATTTGTGTTCAGTGGTCAAAATAGGCTTTCCTTCCTGTGTGAAATCTTATACTTTGAAGTAGTATAATAATATGTTGATGGAAAGGTTTAAAAGGCTTATTTATATCTTTGGGAAGAATAGTTAATGTCTAGCTTTTAATTTTCATCTTTAAAACAAAAAAAAAACTCATGTGAACTTTTCAGTTTCAAAGCTTTGAAACCATGTTGAGATTTGTTAAATCTGACTCTGAAAATGGAAATAAGATTTTAAAAGAAAGAGTTATTTACTAAGAACAGAACTGGAAAAAAAAAAAGAACAGGAAATAAATGTGCAAAACAACACATTTTAAGGGTTTGCAAAACTGTTCCCCTTACTATACTGTTTAGCTCATCTTTGGTGTTTGGCTAATTCCCACTGATAATAGTATATTTATGAATAATGCTGCCTTACTTTTTTATGTAGGAGCTCAGGTAGCATAGTGCCTAAGGCACTTGACTGCTAACCAGAAAGCTGGCGGTTCAAACCCACCAGCCACTCCTCGGAAAGAAAGTTGGGCTATCCTACTTCTGTAGTGATACTGCCTCAGAAACCTAAGGAGGGGTAACTATGAGTCGGGGCTGACTCGATGGCACATAACAACAGCAACAACAACTTTTTTACTTGAGCAAATATTCCATGTGAGCATTCAACAAATGAGTATGAAAATCTATAGTATTGGATACTGAGTATAAGGCAATAAGCAGGACATAATCTTTCACTTCAAGATACTGCAACTTATGCTTTTGTAATGACACATTGACTTCAATAATACAAAATTACATTTAGTAAAGTTAACATCTATATCATGGTCTCCCAAATATATACACCAACTGAGGGGATCTGCTTTAAGGTTACTTTGATATTGACTTTAAGGTTACACAAGTGGGGAGCAAGTTTTGTTCATATCTTGGATGTTTCTCATCAAGCAACATCCTCTGGCATCCTTACCTTGTCTCAGGGTTTGTGGTTTATAAGTGTGAGTTACAACCGCATTTATAATTTGAGTTGATGTCCAGCATATTTTTAGTGACAACAGTCAAAATTAGTACATACCATGCACTACTCTCTTTGTTTTATATATATTACATAATATATTATATATATTAACTCATTAAATTATTATAACAAGTATATGATTGGGCAATCTACTTCCGTAGTGAGATCACCTCGGAAATCCAAGGAGGGGTCATTATGAGTCGGGCCCGACTTGATGGCACACAACAACAGCAATGACATGATGTAGGCAGTATATTTTTCATTACTTTTCAGAGGAGGTCTTTCTTTTAAAGATAATCAGCACATTCCTATAATTAAATGATTGATTTCTTTGTTTATTCATCAACTACTTACTAAGCACATATCCCCAATCCAAGCATAACACCCCCAAAAGACCTACTCTCTTGTTCTAGAGAGCTTTTAATTTAGTGATTTAACAGTAAAATTAATGAAAAGCTGCAGAGTAATAACTTTGAATAAATAAGTTGAATAAGTTTATAAATACATGTATATAATGCCTGAAGGTCACAAAAGAAGACTATCTAAAAAAAGTCTGGGAGGGTCTTCTAGCACTTCCTAATATGTTGTTCGTAAATGTCTTGGATTTGGTTCTGACTCATAGTGACACTATGCAAAATAGCATGAATCCCTGCCTGGTCCTGAGCCATCTTCTCAATCATTGCTGTGTTTAAGCACATCATAGCCACTGCGTGAGTCCATGTCATTGAGAGTCTTCCTCTTTTTTGCAGACTCTCTACTTTATTAAGCATGATGTCCTTCTCCAGGGACTGGCCCCCTACTGATAATATGTTGGAAGTATGGGAGGTGAAGTCTTACCATCATCATTTCTAAGGAGCATTCTTCCAAGACAGATTTTTTCATTTTTTCTGGCAGTCCATGGTACATACAATGTTCTTTGCCAATACCATAATTCTAATGCATCAATTCTTCTTTGGTCTTCATTATTCATTGCACATCTTTCTCATGCATATGAGGTGAATGAAAATACCATGGTCTGGGTCAGGTGCACCTTAGTCCTCAAGATGACTGCAGTGTAAAAATTACATAATATGGCTTTTCTAGCCACAAGCCTTTGTGAACTCCATGGTGGAATTTGCCCTGAGCAACTGAGTAGCTCCGGAGTGCTAAAGTTATTCACCTAGGGTATTTCTGTTGAGAGTGGCATGGAGCAATCTTCTGGGAAGTTCACTTTCTCTCTCTCTCAGGTGTATAGAATTCTGATGCTGGGATTGGTGGGTTTGGTCACTCTGCCAGGCTCAAAAGGAGTCCTCCTAGAGGCAGAAGGAATCTCTTACTGCCAGCTGGGAGATGTTAGAGACATGCATTGCTGGAAGAGAGACTGAGAGACATGCACTGCTGGGAGAGAGACACACACTGCTGGGAGAGAAACTGAGAGAGACTGTCTGATGAGAGATGGCAGACCGAGAGAGACTGAGTGTGTTCCTGAACTTGAATTATAGCCTGTTGCTTCCTTACTAAACTCCATAATCTGTGAGTTCTGTGTGGCCACTGCAGTAAATCATTGAACCCAGCAGAGATGTGGTGGGTGCTGCGGAAGGAATGGTTGGTGTCAGGGTTGGTGAAAGGGCTGGAGGAAGTGGCATGTCTGGCCTTTCAGGGATAGGTCTTGGGCTACTGATGATGATTCTGTCTTCCTCTTGTAGAGTTAGAGGAGATCAGAAGATGCAGCCTTCCTACCCTTTTGGCAGTGACTTCTTTGCTTTTGAACATTTCAAAGAGCTAATTTGTAGCACATTTGCCCAATGAATATGTTGTTTGATTTCCTGATGGCTGCTCCAAGGGCACTAATTATGGATCCAAGTAAAATGCAATACGGGACAACTTTAATCTTTTTTCCATTTATCATGATTTTGGTTATTGGTACAATCATAAGTATTTTTATTTTCTTTATATTGAAGAGACTATACAGTGAAGGCTGTAGTCTTTGATCTTCACCAGTAAGTACTTTAAGTCCTCTTAACTTTCAGCAAGCATATAGCAGATTCCTAACATAGAGCGTTCTTAATCAAATAGGAGTTATAATGAAAAAAATTTGTGTGGGCATCAAATAGTATTTTAGGCAGAAAGAAAGACATAAGTAAATATAATTTTATTATTGTAATTAGTAGGACTTTGACATGTAGCTTTTTGTACTTTTCTTGATCAGTGATTTTAATCACTTTCTATATATATAATGAAATCACTTTCTATATATATAATGAAAAGAAATGAGAAATCCTAGATAAAAGGCCAATAGTCAAATTCAAAGGATTTTGTGTCTGCTGCCTATTTAGTTCACAGTAAATTCAATAATATTATAAAATTTGTATCTGTTTACATATAAAAAAATAATAGTTAAAAGTATGATTAAAATTTGATGTGAGCATATGACTAGGGAACTTGATTTTTGGGGTGAAATGAGATTTTAAATGAAGGTGGAAACAATTACAATTTTTTTTGAATTATGAAAGTTTTGCAACATATCCATTATGAATGTTATCCAAAAGGTTACCTTTTTAGTTCAATTTAGCTCTGATGTAAATATATATGACACCCTCCTCAACTAGTTCTTGTTACTTAAAATACTACAAATACTCTACTTCTGTTTAAATGATAGCATATTTTTGAATAGTAGTTTACATTACTTTCTTTTATATTTTAATCATTTCATGATCCAAAATATTTTCATACTAAGTACTTTGTATACACAGTTCAGTGTAGCATTTAGAGTACTATTTTTTTCTTTCTTTTGGTAAATAAATCTATCTAACAAATTACTTGCTTTTTCAACATTTTCACAAGTACAATTAGATGACTTTAGTTATGTTTATTATGTTGTTTAAACATTATCATTATTCATTGTTATATTTTCCCATTTACCTTTACCAGCTTCGGGTAAAATTGCACTGCAGTTCTAAGCAGTGAATTCCCCTTTCTCCTTCCTCCTGCCCACACCTGATAATTGATAAAAAGTTTTGGTCTCTGTATGCTTATTTAGCCTGGATATTTCACATAAGTGGAATCACACAGTGTTTGTCCCCTTATAACTGTCTTACTATATGCAATGTGTTTTCAAGGTTCATCCATGTTGTAGCATGTGCCAAGACTGAATTTCTTTTTATTTACCACATTTTGTTTCTCCATTCATCTGTTGAACATTTTGGCTATTGTGAATAGAGCACTAACATTTTAATCAGATAGACCTTATCTTCAGTAGTACTGACAGTGCAGGCCATTCCAACATAGTCTCACTTTAGGAACCCTCAGCAAAGTTCTTGACGTCTAAGTTTTCAGTGCTAGAGTCAGACTCAGTCAGTATTGTTTTTTGTTTTTTTTTTCAGGTGTGTGTCAGATATCACTTCTTTGCCATTCTCATTATATGGAACGTATTTTAAACTTAATTAATTAAGTGCCTTCTCACTATACCAGAGACCAGAGACAGCCCTTTTTTATTATTCCACATATAGGGAATTACACCATACAAGTCAAAACAAAACAAAACAAAACAAAAACAAAAACACTGCAATCAAATCAATTCCAACTCATAGCAAGCCCCATTGGGTTTCCAAGACTGTAAGGTTTTTAAAAGTAGATTGTCTCATCTTCTTCTCATTGAGCAGCTGGTGGGTTTGACCTGCTGAGCTTCTGGTTAACAGCCGAATGCCTGACCCATTATACCACAAAACCCTGTCCCAGTGTCACTCTCCACTCTCTTGATTCATGCATATTCTAGAATTATCAAACAGGTTCTTCATTCTCTTTATAAAACATATACAAGGTCAGAGGACCCTTTGTTTTACTCTTTTATATTCTAAACATTCAAAACCCTTACCAGAAGAATGCAATTCCTACATCTTATTAAACAGAACCACGGAATTTTGATATAAAGCCTAAAATCAAAGTCCAGAATTATGTGTAACTTAACATCTGGAGAAAACCCGGGGAGTCTCAAATGGCCTAACTGCAAATGCTCCTTTCCATTGTGCTCACACAGATAAAGTCTCCGAGACAAACCACTCTTATTATCATGGGAACCAGGAACAGCACCTGTTTATCTCTAGTAGCAGGGTTTCAGTTCCCTGACAGGAAGAGAACTTAAAAAAAGTAAGTCACATTGTCCTGCAGGAACCAGGGGTTACCTCAGTCTCCTTATCACAAACCCTGCCTCCCATAGGCCCTGTTAGTTCACTTTGTTCCTTAGTGTAACCTTTGTTTGGTACCACGTAGTGTACTTTGTCCTTCCCTGGGCTGGGAGTATATGTGAGTAATAAAGTACTGTTGATCTCATCTGTCTAATATTGGGTATCATGTATTTGACCAAGTTCATATCCCTAGGACTGGAACCCCTCCCTTAACAACAAGATAAAGAGGAGATTATTAAACAGAAATTAAATCCAAACCCTATGAATTTTACCATTTTTTTTCATTAGTTATCTCACAATTTGTTTCAAAGAAGCTGTTATGTTTTACATATAATTTAAAAACTGAAGAAATAAAACATTATTCAGAAAATATACTTTAAGTGTCAGCACTGAATTCTACATCTTTCTTTAACACTCACTTTTCACATTGCAAAGATGCAAGATATCAAACATAACAATAATTAAACAGGAAGATATACAAGATGGTGAATGTAAATTTCATTAAACAGGTATAATTTAGAGAGGAAACATGTTTATCAGAGATTCATGGATCATGGAGGTCATTTATGCCCTCCTGTTATGGCATTTCTTAAACTACACTATAACTGTTGGTGTTTATAATCTGGCTGCTTTTTTCAACATATTTAGAATTTAGGGACTTCTACTTGTGGCCATGAAAAGTAGCAGGAACCAGATTTATCTCCACCATGAATCACTAGAACTCTGTACAAAATATATTAAAGAATTGTTTTTAAACATTGGATAAGTAGCACAGTTTCAATATCTGAGAAGAGAAAAAAAAAAGTATTCAGTCCTACAATTGCCTCAGTTTTCTGTTAGAGATATAGTCCATAAAGTAGAGCAAGAAGAGGTATCCACATAAAGTACAGTGTCTGGTAAAGTGAAGAAGAAAGAGATTAGAATTAAGGAAAACTGAAATAGCTGTAAATTTCAAGGCAGAGTTTAAGAGAGAAGAGATATAAAGAAAAATACCTCCAGAAATTGCACAAGGATATCTTTGAGTATTTACTGAATATTATAAATGATACAAAGTCAGCCAATGAACTACCAGGAAACTGTACACTCATAATTAATAGGGGCTGAAAACAGTTGAGTTCTAACTTGAGTGAAGAGTCTTCATTGATCACTTAGGACTCTAAGGAGGCCATGCTTTAGAATTGAGACTAAACTATTCCTAAAATAAAAGCAAATCTAAACCCATTCTAACAAGACTTAAAAAAAAAAAAAAAAATCAAAAATATTAAGTAGAATTGGAAGGAAATTAATTTTCTGCCAAAACAAAATTCAAAACATTTAAAAGTGTGAAACAAAATCCAGATATCCAACAATGTAAATATACAATTTTGAGTAACCAATAATAATAATAAAATGCTTATACATATAAAGAAACAAGAGAATGTGATCCATAAAAAGGAAACAGAAACCTCAACACAAACAGATTCAGAAGTGATAGAGATGATAGACTAAGCAGTCAAGTATATTTTTAAGTAATTCTTATTTGTATAACATTTTTAAATGTATGATCATTCAAGAAAAAAATGGCATATGCAAAAATAATTAAAAGCATAATATGAAAAGTACATTACATGAAATGAAAGCTTTTCTGAACAGTAATAGCATAAAATACACTGCAGAAAGATCAGTGACCTTAAAGATTTAATAATATCATTTTGTATCAAACATTTAATTAAAGTGTAGAAGTAGAAGAGTTGGAAAAGAAATTACAACATTGTGATAGGTGTCAACTTGACTGGACCATAATTCTAAGTGGTTTAAGCAACTATGATATAGATATCCCCATGTCAAAATCTAATACAGTGTAATAATCTTCACGATGAAATGCATTACGAGCAGCAATCAGTAGAAAGGGAATTTCCACAGAGATGTGGCTTGCTTTCAATATATGTATGGATGCCATTGGCAAATTCTCTGGGTTTCTGCCAGATCTTAATCCTGTATCTAGCTCATCAACATCTCCAGTTCCTGGATTTGAACCAGTGTCCTCCATATTGCTTGCCAATCTTGGGATTGTTGCCTTAACGGCCTGCAAGCCAACAATCTGTCATTTCACCTGCTGATCTTGAATATATCATCCCCCAAAACAAGAAGCCTGTTGTATTGCCTGCTAATCATGAGTTCTCAGCCCCTTCATCTACTTAAGTCAAGAGAAGCTTCCAGCTTTACTTTTGTCCCAGGGACTTGGTCAAACATAGCCTAAGACAATATTATGACTGATAGTTTTTCTAATTTAATTAAAAATATGGAAACAAGCAAACAAATGTCACAGAATCAGGAATCATAACAAAACCTAAGCAGCTTAAGCAAATGAACACATATATATACACATGCAAACATGTACACATGTATACATAGAAAGGCAGATTCATTATCCAATTTTTGGAAACAAATATTAAATAGAAAATCTTAAAGCAACTTGTGAGACAAAAAAAGATAAATAACTGCAGAGTAAACAAAAATAAGAATGAGGACAGATTTTGCATTAGAAATAATGGACATCAGAAGACAATGTTTAAAAGGAAAAAAAAAATTAATCTAGCCTTTAAACCAAGTGAAATTTTCTTCCAAAATGGAGTAAAATGAAGACGTTTATAGACAAAACAAAAAATGCTATGAGAATTCGTTGGTAACAGTTCTGCACTACAATAACTATAAAAGAAAAATAAAAGCAACAGAAGAAGGAGATAGAGACTAAGAAGAAAGAAAAGAACAAGAAGTAGAAGTGGAAAAAAATGTGAAAGAAAAATATCTCCAAGATGGAGAAAATGATAGATTAAAATGGTTATCTCACACACAAATAAATGAAAAGCATGGTATATAAGGAAGTAAATAAAATTAGGAGCTATGGTAGAATAGTGCCTAAGGCACTTAACTGCTAACCAGAAGGCTGGTGGTTCAAACCCACAAGCCACTCCTTGGAAGGAAGGTTGGGGAATCTACTTCCATAATGATACCACCTCAGAAACCCAAGGAAGGGTTGCTATGAGTGAGGTCTGACTCAACAGCATATAATAACAACAAAATAAAAATTAGCTCATTTCCTCACTTTTAATTAATTGATTCTAGAAAAATATATATATATTTAATAATATATTGTGGAATTTTAAATATATGTAAAAATAATATTATAACAAAGTAGCAGAAAGGACAGAAATAAATGGAAAAATACACCCATTCCTCATCTATTAGTTATCTCATTATCCAATATTTCACATTTATGATACTAGTAAAAAATCTACTATCCAACTGTTTTGCATATAAATGAAGTATGTCTGGCAGTAATGAATGTCAAATTTTGAGGTGAGAGTAGTGCTGCCTGTGATGGTGAAGATTACATGTCAACCTGGTTAAGTCACGATTCTCAGTGGTTTGGCAGTTATGTAATGCTGTAATTTGCCAATTATGTATGAGGTATTCCTCTTCCATTTTGTGATCTGATGTATTCATCCAGCATTTTCACATAATGCTGATTTTTGCATAATTCTCTGGAACATAACCATGTTGATAAATGAGATGTGGGTGTATTATTTTAACATCTAAGAATAAAGTGTGAGTTTATATATTATTTGACAGTATACTGTTATAAATTAAATGTGAATTTGTATATTTTTTGATGGTACATTGTAAAATTTATACAAACACTAAAAAGAAAGTGCGTTAATTAATAAGCCAATAACTAAAAAACAAATCTAACCCATTGTCACTGAGTAAATTTCAACTCATAGAGACTCTACAAGACAGAATAGAACTGCCCCATAGGGGCTTTCTTTAGAAAGTCAGATATCCTCTTCTTTATCCGGTGAAAAAGCTGGTGGGTTCAAATTGCAGATATTTTGGTTAACAGCCAAATACTTTAACAGCTGTACCACCAGAGCTCTTTAATAAGCCAACAGGGCAATAAAATGAAATACTATAAATAAATTGTAAATCAGTCCAACAGAATGGATGAAAAGAAAATACAAAGAATGAAAGATAGAGGGGTCAAAATGAAAGCAAATAGAAATATTGTAGAATGGAACATAAACATATGGATAATTTCATGAAAATTGTTGGTGTTATTAGGTGCCAGCAAGTTGGCTTCAACTCATAGCAACCCTGTGTACAATGGAATGAAACCCTGCCTGGTCCCGTGCCATTCTCACAATCATTGCTGTGTTTGAGCCCATTGATGCAGCCATTGTGTCAGTCCATCTTGTTGAGGGCTTTCCTCTTTTTCCTTGATCCTCTACTTTACCAAGCATGATAGACTTCTCCAGGAATGAGTTACTCTTCATAATGCATCCAAAGTAAGTCAGAGAACTTTGAACTACTCTTGCTTCTAAGGAGCATTAAGGCTATACTTTTTCCAAGACAGAAGTGTTTGTTCTTCTGGCAGTCCAGTATATTCAATATTCTTTGCCAACACCATGGTTCAAATGCATCAGTTTTTCTTTTTTATTCATTGTCCATCTTTTGTATGCATATGAGGTAATTGAAAATCTCATACCTTGCATCTATGGCACTTTAATTTTCAAAGTAACATCTTTGCTCTTTCACACTTTAAAGAGGTCTTTTGTAGCAAATTTGTCCAATGTAATATGTCATTTTACTACTTGAGCTGTGTCCACTGTCACTGGTTGTGAATCTAACTTACCATGATGTTGCTTATTGGTCCAGTTGTATAGATTTTTGGTTTCTTTATATAGAGTAATCCACTCTGAAGGCTGTAGTCTTTGATCTTCATTAGTAAATGCTTCAAGTCTCTTCACCTTCAGCAAGCAAGTTTTTTTCATTTCCATATCACATATTGTTAATAAGTCTTCTTCCAATCAGAATTACATAATCTCCTTCATATCGTCCACTTGTCTGGATCATTTGCTTAGCATACAGATTGAATATGTGCAGTGAATAGAACTAACTCTGACACACACTTTTCCTGATTTTAAACCACCATGCAGTGTTCCCTCATTTTGTTTGAACAACTGCTACTTGTTCTATGCACAAGTTCCACACAAACAAACATAAATATTCTGGAATTTCCTTTCCTTGCAATGTTATCCATATATATTTTTAATGATCCACACAGTCTAATGCTTTGCACAGTCAATAAATCACAGACAAGCATCTTTCTGGTATTCATTGCTTTTGGCCAAGATCCATCTGATATCAACAATGATATTGCCATAGAATATCATCTTCTGAATCTGGCTTGAATTTCTGGCAGTTTTCTGTCAATGTACTACTATAACTGTTTTTAATTATTTTCAGCAAAATTTAACTTGTGTGTGATGTTAATAATAGTGTTTGATAATTTCTGCCTTCTGTTGGATCGCCATTCTTTAGAATGGGCACAAATATGGATCTCTTCCAGTTGGTTGCTCAGGTAGCTGTCTTACAAATTTATTGACATACATGTGTGAGCAATTCCAGTTTTGCATTCATGTGTTGAATATGTCAACTGGTATGTGACAATTTCTGGAGATTTGTTTTATGCCTATGCCTTTGGTGCACCTTTGACATCTTCCTTCAGTACTATGGGTTCTTGATCATACGCTACCTCCTGAAATGGTTGAATGTCAAACAATTCTTTTTGGTACAATAACTCTGTGTATCCCTTACATCTTACCTTGATGCTTCCTGCATTGTTCATATTTTGCCCTCGGGCATAATTCCATCCTCCAGTTTCAATCTTGAAGGATTCCAAGGGCAAAATTTGAATAAAGCTGTTGTTGTTAAGTGCCGTCAATTGGTATCTGACTCATAGCAACACTATGCACAGCAGAACAAAACACTGCCTGGTCCCCCATCATCTCCATGATCCCTACTATACTTGAGCCCATCACAGCAGCCACTGTGTCAATCCATCTTGTTGAGAGCCTTCCCTTCCTTCTTCAACCCTCAACCTTACCAAGCATGACATCCTACTCCAGGGAATGGTGTCTTCTGATAATATGACCAAAGTAGGTGATACAAAGTCTGGCCATTTTCTCTTCCAAGGAGCATTCTGGCTGCACTTCCTCCAGGACAGATTTGTTAGTTCTTTTAGCAGTCCATGGTACTTTCAGCATTCTTCTCCAGCACCACATCTCAAAAGCATCAATTCTTCTTCAGTCTTCTTTATTGGTTGTCCTACTCTCACCTACATAGGAGGTGATTGAAAATATCATGGCTTGTGTCAGGTGCAATTTAGTCCTCAAGGACGTGGCACATGATCAAGAACCAATGGTATTGAAGGAAGAAGTAGAAGCTGCACTGAAGGAACTTGTGAAGAACAAGGCTCCAGGAATTGATGGAATACTGATTGAGATGTTTCAACCAACAGATGCCCCACTGGAGGTACTCACTCGGTTATGCCAAGAGATTTGGAAGACAGCTACCTGGTCAACTGACTAGAACAGATCCATATTTGTGCCCATTCCAAAGAGAGGTGATCCCACAGAATGTGGAAATTATCAAGCAATATCAATAATATCACACACAAGCAAATTTTTACTGGAGATAATTAAAAAATGGTTGCAGCACTATATTGACAGAGAACTTCCAGAGGTGCAGGCTGGATTCAGAAGATGACATGGAACAATGGATATCACTGCTGATGTCAGATGGATCTTGGCTCAAAGCAAAGATACAAGAAAGATGTTTGCTTGTGTTTTATTGACTGTGCAAAAGCATTTGATTGTGTGGATCATAACAAATTGTGGATAACCTTGAGAAGAATGGCAATTCCAGGATACTTAATTGTATTCATTAATATACTGTACATAGATAAGGAGGCTGTCATTCAAACAGAACAACAGGACACTGCATGTTTTAAAATCAAGAAGGGAGTCCATCAAGGTTGTCTTCTTTCACCATACTTATTCAATCTACATGCTGAGCAAACAAACTGAGAAGCTGGCCTATATGAAGAAGAACATGGCATCAGGATTGTAGGAAGGCTCATTAACGATCTACAATACACTGATGACACAACTTTCCTTGCTGAAAATGAGGATGACTTGAAGCACTTACTGATGAAGATTGAAGAATACAGTCTGAAGTATGGATTACATCTCAATATAAAGAAAACAAAAATTCTCACAAGTGGACCTGTAAGCAGCATCATGAAGAATAAGGATGGGACTGAAGTTGAGAAAGACTTCACATTGCTTGGTTCTACAATCTATGCCAATGGAAGCAGCAGTCATGACATCAGACGATGTATAGCACTGAGCAAGTCAACTGCAAAGGACCTCTTCCAAGGGTTGAGGAGCAAAGATGTCTCCTTGAGGACTAAGGAGCACCTGACACAAGCCATGATATTTTCAATTCCTTCATATGCATGTGAGAGCTGGACAATGAATAAAGAAGACTGAAGAAGAATTGATGCTTTTGAGATGTGGTGCTGGAGAAGAATGCTGAAAGTACCATGGACTGCTAAAAGAACTAACAAATCTGTCCTGGAGGAAGTGCAGCCAGAATGCTCTTTGGAAGCAAGCATGGTCAGACTTCATCTCACCTACTTTGGTCATGTTGTCAGTAGGGAGCATTCCCTGGAGTAGGATGTCATGCTTGGTAAGGGGGAAGGTCAATATAAGAGGGGAAGGCCCTCAACAAGATGGACTGACACAGTGGCTGCTGCGATGAACTCAAGTATAGTAGGGATCACAGAGATGGCACAGGACCCAGTGGTGCTTGTTTCTGCTATGTATAGGGTTGCTATGAGTTGGAGATGACTTGATGACATCTAATAACAACAACGGGAGCTCTGGTAGCATAGTGGCTAAGGCACTTGACTGCTAACCAGAAGGCTGGCAGTTCAAACCCACCAGCCACTCCTCGGAAGGAAGATGGGGCAATCTACTTCCGTAGCGATACTGCCTTAGAAACCCAAGGAGGGGTTGCTATGAGTCGGGTCTGACTTGATGGCACATAACAACAACAAGCAACACAACAACAACAGCATTATTCAAATTTTGCCCTTGGAATCCTTCAAGATTGAAACTTGGGGATGAAATTCTTTCAGATTGAGACATGCTGAATGTGTTCTTCTCTTTTGTTTTTTCTAACCCCAGGTCTTTGCACATTTCATTATAAAAATTTAGTTTCTCTTCTCCAGCAACCCTTTGAAAGTTTCTGTTCAGTAATTTTATTTATTTATTTCTTCCATTCAGTTTAGCTAGTCTACATTCAAGAACATATTTCAAAATCTCTTTCGATATTCATTTTTGGTCTTTTCTTTCTTCCTTGCAAGTTGACACCCAGCTCCAACTGTCACATCTTTTTAATGACACTTTGCTTCCTTCATGTATAAGGACCTGGATATTTCCCTAGTACTCATCTGGTCTTTGGTCATTAGTGTCCAATGTGTCCACTCTATTGAGATTTTCTCTAAATTCAAGTGGGATGTACTCCAGGTCATATTTTGGCTCCAGTGGACTTGTTCTAATTTTGCTCTGTTTCAACTTAAACTTGCCTAAAGGCGCTCTGGTAGCATAGTGGCTAAGGCACTTGACTACTAACCAGAAGGCTGGCGGTTCAAACCCACCAGCCACTCCTTGGAAGGAAGGTTGGGCAATCCTACTTCTGTAGTGATACTGCCTCGGAAACCGAAGGACGGGTCGCTATGAGTCAGGCCCAACTCTATGGCACATAACAACAACAATAACAATGAGAAATTGATGGTCTGTTCTGGAATAGGCCCTTAGCCTTGTTTTGACTGATAATATTGAGCTTTTCCATCATTTTTTTCTACTGATGTAGTTGATTTGATTTTTATATTATTTTATACATGTATGTGCATTTTATTGAAGTATAATTTGTGTTCAGGGAAATGCACAAAATGAAAGTGGCACGAGTCAATGCTTCCACTCCCAGGGTTCCCTCTCCTCCCCTCTAACCCCTGGTAACCAACAAAAAAGTTTCCTTCCATATATAAACCTTTCCTTGACTTTTTATAATAATGAACTAATACTACATTTGTCCTTTTGTGATTAATTTATTTCACTCAACATAATTTCCTCCAAGTTCATCCATGTTATGCAGTGTTTTGTAGATTCTACATTATTGTTTAGGGTTGCATATTATTCCATTGTGTGTATGTATCATAGTTTGATTATCCATCCTTCTGTTGATGGGCACCTAGGTTATTTACATCTTTTTGCTATTGTAAATAGTGCTGCAATGAACACGGGTGTGCATATACTGTTCTTGTCCTGGCTCTCACTTCTTTAGGATATATACCTCTAATGGGATTGCTGAGTCAAATGGTATTTCTAATTTCAACTATTTAAATCGCCATACTGCTTTCCACAGTGCTTGTATCATTTGGCAGTCCCACCAGCAGTATATGAGAGTCCCAATCTCTCTACATCCTCGCCAACATTTGTTATTTTCTATCTTGTTGAACTGTGCCTTTAGTCCTGGGGTGAGATGGTGTTAATTGTGGTTTTGATTTGTGTTTCTCCGATGGTTAATGATCATGAGCATTTCTTCATGTATTTGCTGGCCAACTGAATATCCTCATTGGTGAAGTGTCTATTCATTTATTTTGCCCATTTTTTTAATTGGATTGTTAAAATTTTTGGTGTGAGGTGTTGGAGTTTTCTATAAATTTTAGAGATAAGTCCCTTTCAGATATGTCGTTGCTGAATATTTTTCCCAACCTGTAAATTCTCTTTTTACTCTTTTGGAGTTGTTTGAAGCACATCAAAATTTAATTTTTAGAAGGTCCCATTCATCTAGTTTCTCTTCTGCTGTTTGTGCATTTTGGGTTATGTGTGACAGTCTATTTATGCCATAAATTAGATCTCCTAAATTTGCCCCAAGTTTTGCCTTGAAGAACTTTATAGTTTTAGGTTTCACATTTAAGTATTTGATCCATGTGGGGTTAGTTTTTTTGTATGGTGTGAGGTACAGATCTTGTTTCATTTTTCTGCAAATGGATATCCAGTTTTGGCACCACCATTTGTTAAAGAGACTGCCACTTGTCCATTTAATAGATTTCAGCCCTTTGTCAAAAATCAGCTGACCATAGGCGATGGATCTATTTCTGGGTTCTCAATTTTATTCCACTGGTTTATGTGACCATCGTTACACCAATGCCAGTTTTTTTTTTTTTTTTTTTTTTTTTTTTTTTTTTTTTTTTTTTTTTTTTTTGGTTTTGTTTTTGTTCTTGTTGACTACTGTGGCTGTGTAGGAGCTCTGGTAGCATAGTGCCTAAGGCACTTGACTGTGAACCGGAAGGCTGGTGGTTCAAACCCACCAGTCACTCCTTGGAAGGAAGGTTGGGCAATCTACTTCTGTAGTGATACCACCTCAGAAACCCAAGGAAGGGTCACTATAAGTCATCCAACTGATGGCAAACAACAGCAACAACTGTGGCTGTATAGTAGGTTTTGAGATCTGGCAGTGTGAGACCTCTTACTTTGTTCTTCTTCTTCAATAGTTTTTTGCTTATTCAAGATCTCTTTCCTTCCCATATAGAAATAGTAATTGGTTTTTCCATATCCTTAAAGAGTGTTGATGGGATCTGGATTGGGATTGCATTGAATGTATAGATTGCTTTGGATGGTATAGACATTTTAACAATGTCCAATCTTCCTATTCATGAGCACGGTATGTTCTTCCATTTATGTAGATCACTATGGTTTCTTGGAGTAGTGATTTGTAATTTTCTTTGTTCAGGTCTTTTGTGCCCTTAGTGAGATTTATTCCCAAGTATTTTATTTTTTGGTAGCTATTGTAAATGGTATTGAGTTCCTTATTTCTTTATCAGCAATCTCTTTGCTGGTGTAAAGGAATCCAACTCATTTTTGGATGTTGATCTTGTATCCTGCCATGATGCTAAATCTCTCAATTAATTCCAGTAGTGTTTAGACCAAGTCTTTTGGGTTTTCTAGGTATAGAATCATATCATCTTCAAATAAGGATAGTTTGAGTTCTTCTTTACCAGTTTGGATGCCTTTGATTTCCCTTTCTTACCTTATTGCCCTGGCTAGGACTTCCAATACCATGTTAAATAGAAGTGGTGATAGAGGGCATCCTTGTCTGGTTCCTGTTCAAAAGAGGAATGGTTTCAATCCCTCTCTATTGAGAATAATGTTGGCTGTTGGTTTTGCACAGATGCCTTTTATTATGTTGAGGAATGTCCCTTCTATTCCGATTTTGCTGAGAGTTTTGATCAGGAATGGGGGTTGGACTTTATCAAATGCCTTTTGTGCATCAATTGATATTATCGTGTTATTTTTTTCCTTTGTTTTATTTACATGATGGATGATGTTGATTGTTTTTCTGATGTTGAACCATACTTGTATACCTGATATGAACCCCATTTAGTCAAATTGTAATACTTTTTGATATGTTGTTGGAGTCTCTTGGTTAGAATTTTGTTGAAGATTTTTGCATCTATACTCATGAGGGATATTGGTCTGTAGCTTTCTTTTTTAGTCGTTTTGATATCAAGGTTATGCTTGTTCATAAAATGAATTTGGGAGGATATCATCCTTTTCTATGTTCTGGAATAGTTTGAGTAGGATTGGTGTCAGCTCTTCTATGAATGTTTGGTAGAATTCTCTGGTGATACTCTCTGGGCCAGGCCTTTTTTTTGTTGGTAATTTTTTTTATGACATGTTCAATTTCATTTTTTGTTATTGGTCTATTTAACTTTTCCACCTCAGTCTGTGTTAATTTGGGTTAGTAATGTGTTTCTAGGAACCTATCCATTTCTTCCAGATTTTCAAATTTGTTGGAGTATAGTTCTTCATAGTATCCTGATATTATCCTTTTTATTTTAATTGGTTCTGTTGTGTTGTCACCTATTTCGTTTCTTATTCTGTTACTTATATTCTCTTCCCCTTTCCCTTTATTAAATTTGCCAGTCAATTTTATTAATCTTCTCAAAAAACCGACTTCTAGTCTTGTTGATTTTGTTAGTGTCTTTCTATTTTCTGTTTCATTTATTTCTACTTGAATCTTTATTATTTCTTTTCTTCTGGTGACTGTAGGCTTTTTGTTTGTTGGTTTGTTTTGCTGCTCTTTTTCTAATTTTTGGTGATATTTGGTTAAGGTGTTGGTTTTGGCTCTTTCTTCTGTTATGATAATTACATTTATTGCTATAAATTGTCCTCTGATACTGCTTTTTTTTCTTTCTATCCCGAAGAATTTAGTATGTTGTGCTTTTTTTCATGTTTAATTCAAGTTATTTTTTAATTTCATTTTTTTCTATTATCCAGTCATTGTCAAAGAGGGTGTTATTCAGTTTCCATTTTTTGTTCTTTTTCCCTTTATCTTCCTATTGTTGGTTTCTAATTTTTACAGCATTGTGATCTGAAAAGATGCTTTGCAGTATTTCAATGTTTTTAAATTTATTGAGGTCTACCTTGTGGCCTAACCTATGGTTTATCTTAGAGAATGTTCTATGTACACTGGAAAGGAGTATATATTGTGCTGTTGTTGGGTGAAGTGCTCTGTAGTTGTCTGTAAGTCTTGAGTCTTTGTTGATTTTCTTTCCAAGTGTTCTCTCTATGATTGAAAGTGGTATATTAAAGTCTCCTATTATAACTGGAATTATTTTTCTTTTCAGTTCTGTTAGAGTCTGGTTTATGTATTTTTGGGGCATTCAAAATGGCTGAGCCCTCAGTCACTTTAAATATGCAAAATGGCTTAACAATCAAAGTGGCTTCATCTTCTAGACAGCCAAAAGTCCACAGCTCAGTTTTCCTTGCTGTTTCCCTTCCTAGTCATAGGCCACCAGCACAGTCGTCCCTCCATATTTTGGCCACCAGAACTGATTTTTAGGTTAATTCTCAGGTCCCAACACCACTTGGAAATATTCAAGCTGTTGGTGCCATCAGAGTGTCTGACAGTCCACAACTCCATCCATTTCCATATTCACTGTTTTCATTCAGGTTTTTCCATTACTTGGTGCTTAATCAACTTCTGTATATTTCCTTTCAAAGCTCAGGGCTCCAAAAATAACTTGTGTATCTGTCAATTGGTTTCTCTTTTCTTTGTTGAAGAGTGTCTGTGTAGCCTATTCCACCATCTTACTGCTGTTGATTTTTTGTATTCTATCTGACAAGTTCCACAAGTATAGTTGCCATTTGTGTTGTGAAAAAGGTATTTTTAATGAATAAGTTATGAGCTTGCAAAAGTATGTTAGGTGATCTCCTGTATCATTTCTATCACTGACAAGACTATATTTGCCAGATATAGATCCTCCTTGTTTCCATATGTCATATTCTAATCACAAGTAGTTATCAATATATTTTCATTAGATGCATGTGCTATTTCAGACTGCAGAAGTTAGTAAAATCTTTAATTTCTTTGTCGTTGGTTTAGTGATTGCTGTGTATATTTGAAAAATAGTCATATTGACTGGCCTTCCTTGCAGGCATATAGATATTATACTATCTATTGATCTTTATATGTTCCATTTCATTTTTTACAACTTTCTGTTTTCCTAGATTCATATTCTTAACATATCACATTCAGATTATTAATGAATGTTTGCAGCTGTTTCTTATCATTTTGATTTGTGTCAGATCAGCCAGTGAAAGTTCTGAAAACTTTACTCAAGCAACCTCACTAAACTTGACTGTACTTTGAGGAGGAAGATCCTCCCTAGTTGTATTTTGAGTACTTTTCAACCTAAGGAGCTATCAGACAATTCTCCAGTGCTATTTATAAGATTTTCAGTAGGTTTTTTTGTTTTGTTTTTTTTTTTTTTTTTTTTTTTTAGAAGTAGATCACCACATCTTTCTTCCTACTCTGTGTCTTAGTCTGGAAACTTTGATGAAACCCGTCCACCATTGGTGACCCTACTTCTATTTAAAATAGCAATGGCAAAGCTTCCAGCATCCCAGAAACATGTAAGTCACCGCAGTATAGCAAACAGACGTGTCTTTGGCTTTAAATATACACTGTCCAAATACTCTGATAATTGTCCCCATTGGAAAAGTTGTCCTAGAGACAGAGAGTTGAGAGCTAAGCACAATTATAATTTAGACAATGTTAAACATGAATTCATTCAAAGGCATAAGTGGGCAAAACTTAGAGACGTTTTTGGATTGCTGCCTTATGAATGAGAGTGAGTTTTAGCAAGGAAGCAGCTTTTGCTACTAAGTTTCATTGAATGCTAACTTTTTTCTTAACCAAGCAATTTTCTCTCCAGTGGAGTTACAAACTTTTCTTATTACTACATTACCTTATGAATATTGACCTTGGGATAAATGAGTTTAAAAAATATAGATCCCAGAAGATGTGAATGTGGCCTATTTGTCACCTGCTCCCATGAACGACATGGCAAATAGCTAAATCTTAGCACATAGTTCTGTTAAATAAGATGGCTCTTCTCTATGCTTCTCCACACCACTTTTCAGGCAACCATAACTGGGTAAAATGATTTGGCATGTGAGATACAAACTGTTTGCTATTCTAACAGTACATGAACATTAATAAGCTATTAATGAGGGTTTAACTGAAATACTTATTATTAGATTCATTTTTATTATAATGTTTAAGAATAAACATAGACTTCTAGGCATTTTTGAATCACTGCATTATGAATAAAGAACAGTGACTTTTACTGTTGTCATTCAGTTTAGCCAGCTTAGTATAAAAATGTCTTTTGGAAAGGTTATTTATAGAAAGCTGCTAAGAGATATCAGAGAACATTCAGAGTAGCATATGTTGCAATAATATATTGAAATCACTGCTGGTTGGAAAATAATTTTTTCTCTCACACTTGTGATGATCTGCATATAAACCAAATAGAAACACAATGTTATGTAAAATCCTCATTGATCATTTTTTACATAAAATTAAATATTGAATAGATTAACCACAAATACATGTTTTAATGTGTACATTTAAAAACATTTTTTGTGGCTTCCTCATATACTATTAATGTGCTAGACTCTCAGATTACAAATGTAAACAAGATGACTTTTGCATGCTTTTGGCATCTTCAAAATGATACAAGTTTTAAATGGTGACATTTAAATTGATGTAAATCCTTCAGAGAAAAGAAAGACAAAATACTCAGCAAGAACCATATGGATATGCATAATTATTGGTTATGACATGTGTACTGCATGTGTGTGTGCAAGATTTATTATGCACTTCTTTCCAATGGAACAAACTGTAAGGAGATATATAGATAAATAGACATATAAATAGAAAAAAAACACAAATATTTAATAAAACAGAGTGGCAAAGTAAATTATGGAATAAAAACAGAATAATATAACAGTCATTCATAATTCTAAAGCTTTCAAAGCATAGTGAGATATGTTATTTGTTTAAAAAGTAGAAATTCCAGGTGCATAATGGCTGCCTTATATATGAATAATGGGTAAAGAATACTGCAGAAGAACTGCTGCATTTGAATTGTAGTGTTTATGAAGAATATTAAAGGTACCATGGACTGTTAGAAGAATGAACAAATCTCTCTTGAAAGAGTACAGCCAGAATGCTCCTTAGAAGTGAGAATGATCAGACTTTATCTCAATTACTTTGATCATGTTGTCAGAAGGGACCAGACCTTAGAGAGGGACTTAGTAAAGAATGCTTGGTAAAGTAGAGGGTCAACAAAAAAGGGGAAGACCCTCAACAAGACGGATTGACACCGTGGCTGTGACAATGGGTTAAATATGGTAACAATCATGATGGTAACAATGATAGTGCAGGACCATTAAAAGAGTTTCATTCTGTTGTACATAGTGTAATTATGAGTCAGAATCAACTCTATGCTACCTAACAACAATGGCTGCACCTATATAAATTGCACATGTATCTTTTTTTTTTTTTTAATCGCTGTTGTAACAAATCATAACTTCAGCCATTTAAAACAACATAAATGTATTGCTTCATGATTCTGCAGTGGAAGAATTCTCTTCTGAATTGTACTGGGCTAAAATCAAGGCAATCACAGTGCTGCCTTCCTTACTCAGGACTCTGGGGAACATGAACTTATAAGTTCAGTCAAACTGTTGGCAGAAGTCAGTTGAAGAAATTCGTTGGACAGAAGTTACCATTTCCTTGGTGGCTGCTGTCATCTGGGCATCATCAGGATCTTGTAGAGAAGCCTAATTTCCTTGGTGCTTGGTGCTTGGCTCTCTTTCTCCATTTTTCAAAGGCAGAATATTTTACTTTTAATCTCCCCGTTGGCTTCATTTCTTCTCTGTTTTCCTCTTCTTCTAAATCTGTTATTGTTGTTAGCTACCATCAACTTGGGTCCTGCCTCATGACAGAGAAAATTCTCAGCTTCTAAGGGTTGATACGATGAGATGTGGACGAGCAGATAATCCAGGACATTCTATGTTAAGATCAGTAACATTAATTACATATGTGAATTCCTTTGTTCGTAACATATCCACATGCTCCAGAGATTTGGGGTAGCAAGATTGGGGGACCATTATTGCACCTATCATAGTGTGGATCCTGAATAGAAATTCATATATGACAATGATAATAAAGCATTAGGGGAGCAAAAGAGCTTCCATCTTTTCAAAATATTCTTAAATTGGCTCCACTATAGTCTCGATAATATAAGGAAATACACCAAAGAATAAGTGTGAAGTTTTGGCAATTCAATTCAAGGCATATATACATAACTAACTTTAAAATTTATATATACAAAACTATTTCTGTATTAGAGTAAATTATTGTGGTAGAAGTTTATTATATAATTAACCTTTAAGATAAAACCCTAATAGGAAAATAGCATCCAAAATCTAGTTGTTAATAAAATAAAAATTAATCTGAATGATAATATATATAAAAACCCTTTGCCCATAATAATATGCAGTCAAGAATATGTCTAACAGCAAAACAAAATAGTCCATGAAATTTTACCTCACTGAAGAAATAAAGATCTGAGTAATGTTTTAACAAATTATACCTAACTCTGTTTCACCATTCTATAAACTGAGTGAAAGATTAAAGATAGTCTTTTTTTTTTTCTTCTTCTTTTGTTGTTGATAGTGAGAATATATACAGCAAAACATTCAGCAATCCAACTATTTCTACACGTGCAGTTCAGTGACATTGAATATATGCTTTAAGTTTTGGATCCATTATCACCATCTTCTTGAGCTATTCCTCCCTCATTACCTTAAACTCACTGCCCCTTATGGTTCTTATCTAATCCTTTGAGTTCCTGTTGTCACTTTGATTCCATATAGACAGTTAGACAGTTCTTAAAAGTGCATAGTGCTCAAAACAGGGATATTTTTGGTTTTAGTTTTAAAGATTATCTCAGGACTATAGTTTGAGAGGGAGCTCTGGTAGCATAATGCCTAAGGCACTTGACTGCTAACCAGAAGGCTGGCGGTTCAAACCCAACAGCCACTCCTCAGAAGGAAGGTTGGGCAATCTACTTCTGTAGTGA
>NW_006922044.1:1241241-1245824 GCF_000298275.1 Orycteropus afer afer | reverse complement strand
GTTCAAACCCAACAGCCACTCCTCAGAAGGAAGGTTGGGCAATCTACTTCTGTAGTGATACTGCCTTGGAAACCCAAGGAGGGGTCACTATGAGTCATGTCTGACTCGATGGCACTTAACAACAACATAGTTTCAGAGGTTCATCCAGCCTCTATGGTTTGAGACAGTCTGAACTCCAAGATAATTTGAATTTCTGTTCTACATTTTCCCCCTCTTGGTCAAGATTCTTCCATAGATCCTTCTATCAGTGTTCAGTAATGGTTGCTAGGCACCATCTAGTGCTTCTGATCTCATGACAAAGCAGGCAGTTATTCATTCCTTCTCTTACTCCTATTCCTGACTCTTTTTCTTCCTCTGTTGATCAAGGAGAATAGAGAACAATTATTGTGCCTTGGATTACCTTTTGTAAGCTTTTGAGACACCAGGCACTATGCAACAAACTAAGAGGTAGAACAGAAGCACTAAACACTATTAGGACAATTAATTGGGGCATCCTACAAAACCATGGCCCTAAAATAATCCTTTAACAAAACTTTTTAAAGCAAATTTTATGTATATGTAAGTGGAAAATGATGTTTAGAAATTAGCCAAGAATTGGGGTGGGAAGTGAAATACATGGAGGAAAAACATGTATTTAAATATTGGTGTAAACTCATGAAGTAAACCTCTAAAGTCTTAGAATTCTATTAGAATGTCTAGCAGTAGTCCATTGTTTTCATCTTCTGCTTTTAATGCAGAAAAAAACAGTTCATCACCATGACTCTAATCACAATGGTTTAATCATTTGTGTTCCAAGAAGTTGTACAGGTCATGTTAACCGAGAAATTCTAGAGCTTTGAAATAAATTAAGTTACAAATACAAGCAAACCGTCATCTTCTAATTGCTTATATCATCCTGTGAGACATCCTAGCACCAGATCAGTTTTGATCATCTAGCCTAAACCACATCTTCTGTAAAGATGATTAAATGAAAGGGAATTAAGTATTGTTCTTCAGCTGTTCCATTTCTGTAAGCTTTACACAGATAACTACAGAAGAATGGAAAAACAATTTTGAATACTGTGTCAGGCTGCATTCTCTAGAGAAGCAAAATCAGTAAAGCTTATAGAGAGAGAGAAAAAAATTCTTAGGAAAATGGCTCACACACTTATACAAGCTGGCACGTCCCAAGTTCCAGGATCAAGCATCAAACTGGAGGCTTTTCCCAACTCATGTTGCTGAAGGGGCTGACAAGCTCAAGGTTGACAGGTGGTATACCGATTATTGACTGTGGCAGATGACGAATCCAAGATTACTGGGCCAAATGGTGGATTGTTTGCTCATGGACAGTTGTGGGCAACACAACAGGATCCAGATCCACAGAAGATTCTTTCATTTTCTAAGGATATCCATGTATATATTAGAAGCAGACCACTCCCCTAGGAAAACTGCCTGTCAAGAGATTGGCTGCTCAAAACATATATATCTGATCTCATCATGGGAATAACCACATCACAACCACTCAGAATCATGGGCCAGCCAAATTGACACATAACCCCAACTATCACAGTCCATCACTTGTTGTAAACATCTCCTTAACAACATATAATCTATAAATAAGGACAATTATAAAATCATATTTGCACATAACATGATACACTAACATGCATACAACTGAAACACATTAACCATGTTTACTTTTGATAGTTCATAACTGAAGAAAACAAAAATACTTCATGCACTCACAATGGAAAAATATAATAATCAACTGTCTTCGAGGATGCTGGGGCTCCTTTTACAAATTTGTTCATCACCATAGTAGTAAAAGGTATGTCCTATGGGCTCTCCATTTTTGGGTCTGTGAGTCTAATCTGATAAATCCATTCTAACAGGCCATTTTCCCTAAGCCTGTGGATACATTCTTCTACATTATACCAAGGCAGGTCTGGTACTTCAACTTGGTTTAACACAGGACACCACATAATCCATGCTTCAGTAAGCCAACCAAAGAAACAATTAGATCCTTTCCTAACCTCTCAAGCTGAAACACTGAACAAAGAATCTCTACTTAGTGGAACTAAATCAATAAACTCACACTGATCCAATGTTACATTCCTTGCACCATTATCCCACACCCTCAGTAGCCATTCCCACATATATTCTCCAGGTTTCTGTCTGTACATATTAGCCAAATCAAGTAGATCTTTCCAGATGTAGCATACCACCTCCTCAGTCACACTTTGTATTTCACCCTTTGTGGTTTGGACTTAACTTTAGGTATGGGTCTAGCAGCAACAATGAGTGGTTGGGGAAGTTCCTGAGAACATTCAGCAATGTCTTCCATAGCATCTCCCTCAGGAAATGACCCAGCAGGAACAGTTGGGTTAATCCCATCAAACTGAGGAGGAAGGGGTAATGGTTTTATAGTTATCTCTTCAGATGGGAGGGATGGTGCTGTTGGCAGGAGGGATTCAACAGAACTTAAAGGCTCCATAAGGCATTTGACTGCTAACCAGAAGACTGGCAGTTCAAACTCGCCAGCCACTCCTCAGAAGGAAGACTGGGCAACCTACTTCTGTAGAGATAATGCCTTGGGAAACCCAAGGGGGGATCGTTATGAGTCAGATTCGATTCAACGGCAGTGAGGTTTGGGTTTTATTTTTTTTTTTTAAGGCAGTATAACAGGCTGCTGACTTCAGTGGATGACAAATCCAAGATCAGCAGGAAAAATGGCAGATTGTTGGCTCACAGGACAGTTGTAAGCAGCATGATGGGATCCAGATCCACAGTAAAGCTCACAGCCGTCGAGTCGGATCCAACTCACAGTGACCCCTCCTTGAGTTTCTGAGGTGGTATCACTACAGAAGTAGACTGTCAAATCTTCCTTCTGAAGCTTTCCAAATTTTCCCAAGATGTCCATTTATATATTAGAAGCAGGCCACCACATAAGGAAACTTTCTTTGAGAACTGATTGGCTGCTCAAAGCATACACATAAGATCTCATCCTGGTAACAACCATGTCACAATTGCTTAGAATCCACTCCAGAATCCATTCTTCTTGGAATTTTTGACACAAATTAGTTTTGAGCCTGAGTTTCAATTCTGCAGATGTGTTTCCTTAAATGTTTCAGAGGAGGCTTTTGTGTTTTAACTTTTGCTTTAAGCTCTAGATTAACATATCTAAGATTCTCATTTTCTCTTCAATCAATGACACTTAGCAACAGTCACAAAATTCCATAGTCCTTACAGTTATTAACTCCCCTGTCTCCTCAAACGCAAGAAATATTGGTCATCTAGGTATCTACTGCATCCTGTATCGTGCCCAACCTCATTACAAGTAAAGGTCTGAGCAAATACATGGTGATAGTCTTCCAGGGACTACCAGTCTTCTGCTTACTGAAATTTATAGCATCATCATTGCCTTCTAGTTGGTGAATGGGTCATCTTCAGAATCCTGTCATTAAAGTCTGCTTTCTTGGGCCATTACTAGTAAAAACTCTCTTTAGGCTAGTCTTCCTAGAAACAGAGGTGAAGGTAGAAATTATTTTGAATTATTTTGAAATTTGTTGATGGTGTGCTCTCTAGGAGACAAGAAGAACCAGGAAATGAGATGGGGATCCAGGATAGAGAAGTCATAAAAGCTGAGGAAAAATAAAAATGCTAAACTCTGGCCTAATTCACAAGGGGTAGATATCTGGGAATAAACTGATGAGTAGTGCTGCCCCACTTTGAAATATGGGAATATCTCCTTTCATATCCCAGTAGCAATTAATCATTGGCTGTGGGTCATCTAGACAAGGGAGTCAGTGTGATTTTCAGGTTCAGAAAGAACTTCAGTGATAGGAAGACACTTTCTGAAGAAGGTAGAAATCTGTGAGCCATTATAAATTGGCAGCAAAGAGAAATTGGTATGCTGTATGGAGAATTTGGCTATTTCAGCACAGCATTTCCAGATGGGGCACTACAGCTTCTCCATAAGGACAAAAATCTCTCTCTCACTCTCTCTCTCTCTCTCTCTCTCACACACACACACATACACACACACACACACACATACACAGAGACACTTCTTGCATTGAATGTGGCCAGTAATGCTTGAAGCTACAACCAAAAAAGAAAAGAGAGACAGTAAGTAAAAAGTAATGAAATAATCATTGAGACACCAACTTAGTGGTTTAAACTTCTAAATATCTAGACAAAAAATGCTAAAAGTACTATAAAAGCTCCAAACACAGGGATGGGAATTGGAACAAGCCCAAGTTTGACGTCATCATTCCCTAGCAGTGATAAACTCAAGAAAGACTGAAGCTTTCATCTTATTAGACTATTTTAAGTACCAGCAGCTCTCCTTGCTGTGTCTATGACCGATCTCCAGCATATAAACAAAACAGAGAAAAACACACATAGATGAATTCCCATGGAAGCTTCGAAGCCCTCTCCCATGAAACAACTGTTTCAAAATGTAATAATGGTGAATCAGACAGTGAATATAAATGAGATATCAAATGGAAATATCCACATAGCACACATTTCTATGGTCACCAAAAGTGTTGTTTAATCCTCCGTGATAGAGGTCAATGAACTACAGTCCATGGATTGTATAT
>NW_006922044.1:1220524-1241058 GCF_000298275.1 Orycteropus afer afer | reverse complement strand
GTTTGCCAGCACTATTTCTGTGATTCATATATGACTCAGTTATGGCTACATGAAATGAAATCTTTTCCACCAAAAAAGAGGCAGAGAAGGAAGTATTTTCTAGTAACAGAACATAACGTCAATCTCCAATTCCTACTGTAATTTAAGTTGAACTATGTGAAGTGAGAAAATAAATAACTTTAGAAATGACTTCCCTCTTGAAAATTGTGTTTGACAATGTCCCTAAGTGCTCAATAAAATACTACAAAAATAAGTTTCTCATATATTCTGCATGGTTATTTTTTGTCAGACTGTGAATGAATAGGAATTACCTGTAATGCTTATTAAAATGCTGATCCCTAAATTACATCTGGAAAAATTCAAATTTTGAAGATCTTGGCTGAAGAAACTGCATTTAAAACACATCTAGGTGATTCTCAAGCTGAGGGATTATAAATAACACTTTGAGGAATACACATGGAGTGGAAAAACTATAGGTTTTAAAATCAGGCAGATTTGAATTTCAAGCTTGGTTTCCTCGTTATGTCCATGAATATTTTGAGCACATTGACCACCTATAACATTTCAGCCTTTGTTACACATGTTTCTGGAGATATAAGGGCAAACAGAACAGAAAAAAATAATACCTACCTTCGTGGAACTTACTTGTGAGTTGGTAGAAACAGATTTATAACAAATATGAGATGTCAGAGTGGTAAGTGATTTGGAGAAATACAGCAGGAACTGCCAGTGGAAGACATTTCTATTAATCAGGGAGGGGCTTGCTGACTTCTCCTTCAAGTCTTATGGTAAAGGCTTGAAGAAGGTGAGGGGGGAAAAAATCACAGAAATATCTCAGAGAAGGGAGTTAATTCCAAGCCATGAGTTTGGGACATTCAAGGGATAAAACACTTAAGAATGAAAATGAAAAGGATCATCTTGACTGCCATATGAAGACTAAACTATAAGAGACAGTACTGTAGAATAATGGCTTCCTTGGATGTCTATGGCCCTGGAATCTGTGAATATGTTGCCTTACTTGGCAAAAGAGACTTTGGAGGCAGGTTAAATTAAAGATTTTGAGATGAGGAGATTATGCTGGATTCTTCTGTGGGCCAGTGTAATTACAAGAGTTCTTATAAATGAAAGAGAGAGGCAGGAGGGTCAGAGTTAGAGATATTTCAAGTTTTTGGCTGCTGGATGTGAGAATGGAAGAAGCGACTACAAACCTAGTAATGAAGACTCAGTTTCAGACCCTAGAAACTGAAAAAGGCAAGAGGACAAATTTTCCCTTAGAGCTTCAAGAGTGAGCATGACTCTCCCAACATTATGATTTTAAACCAGGATGACCCATTTCTGAATGCTGACCTGCAGAAACAGAAGAGAAATTTGTGTTGTTTTCAGGAGCCAGGTGTGTGGGGTTATAGCAGCCATAAGAAACTAATTCAAGGAATAAAGATATGTAGATAAATTGTGAGGTCATTTCAATAATTAAGTCAAAAGGTGATAATGATAGTGATATGAGCTAAGGGAGTAATAGAAGAAATGGTATAAAAAACATTATAAAATGGTATAAAAAACATGATTGAATTTCTGAACATGTTTTTCAATACTTTGAAGGAGGAATCATAATGGTTTGCAAATGGATTACTTTTGTTGTTGTTAGGTGCTGACAAGTTGTCTCAGACTCACAACAACCCTATGTACAGCAGAAAGAAACATTGTCTGGTCCTGGACCAGCCTTACAATTCTTGCTATATTGGAACCCATTGTTGCAGCCACTGTGTCAATCCAACTTGTTGAGAGCCTTCCCCTTTTTTGTTGACCCTCCACTTAACCAGGCATGATATCTTTCTCCAGGGAATGGTCCCTTCTGACAACATGACCAAAGTAGGTAAGATGAAGTCTGGCCCTTCTCACTTCCAAGGAGCATTCCAGCTGCACTTCTTCCAGGACAAATTTATTAGCTCATGTGGGAGTCCATGGTACTTTCAGTATTCTTTACCAACACCACAACTCAAAAGCATCAACTCTTCTTTGGTCCTTCCTTATTCATTGTCCAGCTGTCGCATACATATGAAACAATTGAAAACACCATGGCTTGGATTAGGTGTACCACAGTCTTCAAAGAGACATCTTTGCTCTTCCGCAAAGAAGTCTTTTGCAGCAGATTTGTCCAGTGCAATAGTCATCTGATTTCTTGACTGCTGCTTGCTTTAGGGTTGATTGTGGAAGCAAGTAAGTGAAACCTTTGACAACTTTAATCTTTTCTCCATTTATCATGATGCTGCTTATTGCTCCAGTTGTGAGGATTTTTGTTTTCTTTATGTTGAAGGGTAATCCATACTGCAGACATTAGTCTTTAATCTTCATCAGTAAGTGCTTCAAGTCATCTTCACTTTCAGCAAGCAAGGTTGTGTTGTCTGCATATCATATGCTGTTAATGAATCTTCCTCCAATTCAGATGCTACCTCTTCTTCTTAAAGTCCAGCTTTTAGGATTATTTGGTTGGCATACCTATTAAATAAGTAAAGTGAAAGGATACAACCCTGACACACTCCCTTCCTGATTTTAAACTATGCAGTATCCCCTTGTTCTGTCCAAACTACAGCCTCTTGGTCTATGTTCAGGTTCCTCAAGAGCACAATTTAGTGCTCTGGAATTCCCATTCTTCTCAATGATTTGTTATGATCCACAAAATTGAATGCTTTTATACAGTCAATATAACACAAGTAAACAACTTTCTGGTATTCTTTCCTTTCAGCTAAGACCCATCTGACATCAGCAATGATATCCCTCACTCCATACAAAGGATTAGGTGTTAGATATGGGAGAAAATTTGGGGTCAAAGGTAGCTCTTGGGTTTTTGGCCTGAGACACTGAAAGAAGAACATTCCTATGTATTGAGTTGGTGAAAGTTTGTAGCAGGAACTGGGAGAAAAGATTATTAGACACCCAAGTTATTCAGATAGGCAGTTGGCTCTGTGAACACAATATCAGGGCTGAAGTCTGGGCTAGAAAGACAAATTTGTGAAATCAGTTATAGGTGGCATTTAAATCTAGGGTGAGTAGGAAGATCTTCAAATGGAGTGAGTGAAGATAGAGGGGGTTCCAAAATCTTATACCTGGGTCACTGCAACTTTTAGAGACAGTAAAACTAAGTAAGAATCTGCAGAGGAAACTAAGAAGCAACAAATAAGGTAGGAGAAATGAAACTGATGAATGCAGTGAAAAGATTGATGAAGGATGGAACTTGGGGAGAGGAAGTGGAGAATGTCATAAAAGCTAATGGTAAATCAACATGAGGTCTGATAATTTAACAATTGGTTTTAACAATGTGTAGCTTATTTGGGACATTGACAGCAGCAATATTAATGAATTGTGAGGGGCAAAAGTCTAACTAGAATGGGCTCAAGAGGTTCTACTAAGTGATAATTTCAAAACCATAGTCACATTTCTTAACCGGTATAAATGTCAATTTCCTCCTCAGTAATATTGGATAATTACTCATAGGTCATAGAGTTCTTGTAAAGATTAAATGATGTGGTGCTTATAAAGTAACTCTTAAAATTTCTGGCACACAGTATTTAAACATTAACTCTTTTCCCTTCTCTTTGGTCTTCTTACCATAATCCAGTGTGTGTGTGTTTGGCGTCAGGGGGAGAGGGGGATGTCTATATTCTGTGCTGGGTGATAAAATAAATATTGAATAAACAGCAAGTACATGCAATCTAGAAGACATGTAGAATTACCTTACACATTAAGATACAGATAAGATTAACTTATCTCCCATTTCTTGATTCATGGAAAGTCCAGTGAGCTCTGGAGAATTTCTGCAGATTCCCACAAATTCACTTTCTCCGAGTTACAATAAGTCAGAAAATTTAGTTGTTTCTCAATTAATTCATTTTATGGATAGTCTAATTCTTTCTACCAAGTAAGAATTTTTTCAGCTGCAAATAACATGAAATCCAATTTAAAATGTCTTAGAATATTAAACATTAAAAAAAAAAAAAAAAGGTAATACCATGAGGATGCTTCTATTTGCAGGTATTTGTTCTCAAACTCATTACCTCATGATCATGAAACAATTGCTGCACCTCCAGACTCACAGATTACTCAAACATAAATAAAGCACAAGGAAGAAAGATGGAAAGGACATATCAGCTGGATTTAGTCCCGTTTAGAAATCAGTTGTACAATCCTCACTCAGCAACTTTCAACTACATCTCATTGTCCAACCTCAGTAAGCTATATCATTACCTTCAGTCATTACATGATGTTGAACTGTAGGTTCAACATTTTTGCTCTCCAGCCTCTGAATTGGATTGAAAAACAGAGTAGTGAATGGTATGGACTGTCCAATCAGAGTCTGTCTCTCTTTGATCCAGATATCAATTCAGATCTACATTCATATCCATATTCTTCATATACAAACAAATATACATACACCATGCAATGTGGTGAAAACTTTGCTGATGAAGTTGGAGAGATGAAGTAAAGTTCATATTGCAGAAATACATACAATTTATAGATTGATTATTAGATATTTCTGTTTATGCTTGTGTATAGAAGTCCTCTCTTTTATTCTGTTTCCTGCTTTCTTTGCTTCCTCTGAAATATTTTATCACAAGTGAATCCAAGAGCTTACTTTCACACTATGTCTTAGATGGAAAACAAAACAAAAAAAGATTGTTTTTCATGATTTCAGTATAAAATACATGCACGACAGTGCTTAGGATTGGAGCCTGGTAAGTGGTGCTTAACAACATAAATGAATTTAAGAGTTCAAGAACAGTGGGTATTATGGCTATTGCTCAGTTCTCATTGCATGCAATATAGACTGAATAATAATGCTGTTGTTTTTGTTAGGTGCCATCGAGTCGTCTCTGACTCAAAGCGACCCTACACATAGAAAGTGAATGGAAGAAATGATGAAGTAAAAGATCTGAACAGAAGATTTCAAAGGGCAGTTCAAGAGCATGAAGTAAAGTATCATAATAAAATGTGCAAAAACCTAGGGATGAAAAATCAAAGGGGGAGAACATGCTCAGAATTTCTCAAACTGAAAGTACTGAAGAAAAAATTCACACCTTGTGTTGCAATATTGAAGGATTCTAATGCTAAAATCTTCAACATTACATGAAATATCAAAAGAAGATAGAAGGAATACAGAATCACTGTACCAAAAAGAATTGATCAACATTCAGCCATTTCAGGAGGGAACATATGATCAAGAGCTGATGGTGTTGAAGGAAGAAGTTAAAACTGCACTGAACAAATTGGGAGAAAAAAAAAAACATACAGGAATTGGGGGACTGTCCATTGAGATGTTTCAACAGATGGATACAGCTCTGGAGGTTTTCACTTCTTTGTGCCAAGAAATTAGAAAGACGGAACAACCTGGCCAACCAACTGGAAAATATCCATATCTGTGCTTATTTCAAAGAAAGATGATCCAACAGAATGCAGCAATTATCGAACCATATCATCAGTATCACACTCAAGTAAAATTGTGCTAAGGATAATTCAAAAACTGTTGCAGCAGTATATTGACAGGGAACTGCCAGAAATTCAATCTGGATTCAGATGAGAATGAGGAACAGGGGATACCATTCCTGATGTCAGATGGATCTTGGCTGAAAGCAAAGCATATTAGAAAGGTGTTTACCTGTGTTTTATTGACTATGCAAAGGCATTCAACTGTGTGGATCGTAATAAAGTGTGGGTAGCATCGCAAAGAATGGAAATTCCAAAACACTTAATTGTGCTCATGGGGAACCTGGGCATAGACCAAAAGGCAGTCATTTGAACAGAACAAGGGGTACTACATGGTTTTAGATTAGGAAAGATGTCATTCAGAGTTGTATCCTTTCACCATATTTATTCAATCTGTATGCGGAGCAAATAATCTAAGAAGCTGGACGAGATGAAGAAGAACATGGCATCAGAATTGAAGGAAGACTCATTAACGACCTGTGATATGCAGATGACACAACTTTGCTTGCTGAAAGTGAGGATGACTTGAAGCAATTACTGATGAAGATCAAAGACTGCAGTCTTCAGTGTGGATTACAACTCAACATAATGAAAACAAAAATCCTCACAACTGGAACAATAAGCAACATCATGATAAATGGAGAGAAAAACCTGAGATTGTCAGGGATTTCACTGCACTTGAATCCACAATCAACATCCATGGAAACAGTAGTCAAGACATCAGATGCCATATTTCTGTGGGCAAATCTATTGCAAAAGACCTCTTCAAAGTATTTAAAAGCAAAGATATTACTTTGAGGACAAAAGTGTGCCTGATGCAAGCCATGATATTTCAATTACTTCATATACATGTGAAAGCTGGACAGTGAATAAGGAAGGCCAAAGAAGAATTGATGCCTTTGAATTACGGTGTTGGCAAAAAAATATGGAATATACCATGGAGTGCTAAAAGAATGAACAAATCTGTCTTGGAGAAAGTACAGCCAGAATGTTCTTTGGAAGCAAGAATGGCCAGACTTCATCATCCATATTTTGGTCATGTTGTCAGAAGGGACTAGACCCTAGAGAAAGACATCATGCTAGATAAAGTAGAGGATCAGTGAAAAAGAGAAAGACCCTCAATGAGATGGATTGACACAGTGGCTGCAATGATGCACCCAAGCATAGCAATGAGTATGAGAATGGCACAGGACAGGGTGGTACATCAGTCTAATGTACTGAGGTTGTTATGAATTTGAATAGACTTGACAGCACCTAACAACACAATGCCATTATTTATTGGAAGCTTACTATGGGAAAAGAAGGTTCTAAATGCTTTGAGATATCTCATATACCCTTACAAAAAAAATCTATTAAGTGTATAATTTATCATCTCCCACTCTCTCCTCCTCTTCCTACTTGCATTTTATAGAAACAAAAATTGAGGATCATTAGATCAAGTCCCAGCCCCCTTTCCTTAGCCAGACACCCAATTAATAAGTATTGAAGTTAGTATTGAGCAACATGGTACTCATTGTGGTAGTTAAGTTGTATATCAACTTGGCTAGGCCTGGTTTTGAGTGGTTGGGCAGCTGGATGTAGTTATTCCTCATGATGAGACTGCTAATCAACTCCATGGTGGAATCTACTGGAATAGCTGAGTAACTGCCTTAGGGGCGTGGTCTGCTTTCAGTATTTAAGAAGACATCTCGAGAAAGGTCTCAGATTTTTTGCACACTTGGACCTTGCATATAACCTGCCAGGTTTCCTGCTAGTCTTGGGACTGTCTCTGGACTTGAACCAATGGCCTGTTGTATTGTTTGGTAATCTTGGGACGATTACCATTTTAATCGTCGACTTTGGGTTTGTCAGACTTAGCAGCCAGCAGCTGTTTGAGTTAAGAGAAGCCTCCACCTTAAGTGGGCCAGGAGCAGGAGGCAGAGAAGCCCAAAGTTGAGGGCTTTCACCCACCTCCTAGAGCCGGCACTTTGAACTTCTAGCCTTCAAAATTGTAAGAGAAAGTCTCTGTTTCTTTAAAACCATTCCTGTTATTTTCTGTTAGAGTGGCACTGTTGTTGTTGTTGTTGATATGTGCCATTGAGTCGGACCTGACTCATAGTGATCCCTCCTTGGGTTTCCGAGGCAGTATCACTATGGAAGTGGATTGCCCAACCTTCCTTCCGAGGAGTGACTGGTGGGTTTGAACCGCTAGCCTTCTGATTAGCAGTCAAGTGCCTTAGGCTGAAATTCTCTTCTATCCTCTTTCTATAGATCTACTAAATTGACTTTATGACTTTATGAGCTCATGATCCTCAATTTGAAAATAATCTATGTTCTGTTATGGCTCTCAAAATGAGAGAAAATTAAGGAAAGAAAACTACTATTCCTGAATAAAGTGATTACATATTTTTACCATAACAAAACCAATAGGGCGCTGGTTCTAAAATGTTTGCATATATCAGAATCACCTGGAAGGCTTGTTGAAACATAAATTACTATTTTTTTTATTCTCTGGAGGACTTTGATATGGGGGACTCAATAATTTACATTTTTAATAAGTTCCCAGGTGGTACTAATACTGCTGTGCTGAAGCTATACTTTGAGTACCACTGGTCTAGGGGAAAACTTGGATTTCCTCTGATGCTTAGTGCTCAGCTGCTCACCTGAAGACAAGCAGTTCAAACTCATCAGCCGCACAGCAGACAGAGAGATGTGACAATCTGCTTCGGTAAAGATTTACAGCCTTGTAAACCCTATGGAACAGTTTTACTCGGTCCTATAGGGTCTAGGATCTCTACGAGTTGGAATCCACTCCACCACAATGGGTATTTTGCACGTTAATTTTTTTAGATCCTTTCTTTGAATCCTAGCAATGCCTCCTTGTGGTAATCCAGGGTAAAAGTTTGGAAGTCAAGGCTTCTAAAGTATCACTAAGTGGCAAAGGCAGCAGAAATAGCACACAGATTTAATACACTGCCTCCATCTCCCTGAGGAAGTACAACAATGATTGTTAAGCACCAGTAAAACATACTGGTTTAAAGGACAGGGCTTGGAGTCTAATGAACCTGGGTTCAAAGGTACCACTTCAGTGTATAAATAATATTGGGCAAGTTAAGTGGTATAGTACCTAAGGCATCTGACTGGTGGTTCAAAACCACCAGCCACTCCTTGGAAGGAAGGTTGGGCAATCTACTTCTGTAGAGATACCCTCTCAGAAACCCAAAGGGGTTGCTATGAGTCAAATCAACTTGATGGCAGGGAGTTTTTTTTTTTTTTTTTAATCCAAAGTTTCATCATCTGTAAAGCAGTATAGCAGTAGTATTTTATATACCTCAAGGATTGTTTAGAGCAATAAACTGCATTAACACATGAATACTGGGGCATCCTGATTTATAATTTAGAATGTGACTAATAGTCTCTCTTTAATTTTCTGAAGCACAATACTTGAATCCACTTACATCTGCATTGTCCCATCTTCCACTTAATACATCTTCTCCTAGTTGTTGTTGTTGTTGTTATGTGCCGTCGAGTCAGCCCTGACTCATAGCGACCCCTCCTTGGGTTTCCGAGGCAGTATCACTACGGAAGTAGGATTGCCCAACCTTCCTTCCGAGGAGTGGCTGGTGGGTTTGAACCACCAGCCTTCTGGTTAGCAGTCAAGTGCCTTAGGCATTATGCTACCAGAGCTCCCATCTTCTCCTAGATATGTCCAGAAATGAGTGTGAATTCATGTCCAAAGGACCAGTCAATATTTAGAACTCAGATAATGCTCATTGACACAGGAGAATTCTAACACGGGTACTACCGCTTGAAGCTGCTTGCTCCAGGACAGTCACTGTGCTGCTTAGTCTGTGGCTGGTGTCAAAGCAAAAAGCTGAATGATAGAGCTGAAACAGATATTCCATGAGATTATCTCATTTCTGCTGCAGACATTTCTGAAGTAAGGTCTTAGTACTGTGTCCTGTTGCCCTTACTCTTTCACTGTCACAGATGTTCAACCCAGGCTGCAGTGGTTGTTTGAGATGTGATATTACAGTCACTTTCCTCTTGGTGTTGTGCTTGGCCAATGATGCATGACATCAAGACAAGTCTGAGGACTAGAGAGCAGCTTTTTAAATGGGTGCACTCCGTCTCTTTCTAGCACACAAGCCTCAGGCTCCACAAGTCTTATGAACGAAAAACATTCATTTGCAAAAATCAAAATGAAAAGCAAGCAAGAAACCAACAAAAAACAAAAAATCAGTTACTCTAAAAAAGAAAATCAGGGCAGATACTTCCCATTAATAATGATTTGCCTACTTTTTCACTATCTGAAAATAATGAAAGGAAATTAAAATGATCAATTTCTGCCCTCAAAGAGTTCACTATATAATGGGAAGATAAATGGATATTGAATTTCTTTGATTCAAAGATAATTATTTCCTCCACATTTTAATATTTCTAAAATCTAGGTGCCATTTCTAATATGATAATATTTTTCCCCCCGAAATGAAAACCAGGTAATAATTCAATGCTACCTTTTTAATCTGTAGCATTTCAGAATCAATACTAGGAAAGTTTGAAACAAACTGTAGTATAATATGAAGGTTTGAGTGAAGATCTGGCTGGATTTTATTTAGATTATATATCCAATGGAAAACAGTTTTCAATAGAATCTAAGACTTTGGAAATGTAGACTCTCATCTTCAACACACACACACACACACACACACATTTTCAACTATACATATTCCATCACCACCACCATACCCATTATAGTCACCACTATCACAATTCATAATTATGGGTCTTAAACTGTTTTGATGTCAGCTGTGTCTGTTTCTCATCTCTAGGAAGCCACCTACCTCAAAACAATGTTAAGAAGCATTTACTATTCCTTTAAGGATTTTGAAATGGTGGTATAAAAATAAATCTCAGCAAACACCCATAAATTGAAACCCAAAAGGTTAAAAATGCTAATCAAATACAAAACCTGCCTCTGTACTCTTCAGTTACAATGCGTGTTTCTTGGCAAAAATAAATAAATGTGAGTGATATATAGCATTTCAAAACTGAAATTTGAAATTCTAATTGTAGGACCGAGGATGGGGAAAAAAAAATCTGTGTGTATGGTTAGACTGGGAAGGAAAAAAAAAATCACAGCTTTAAAAGCAGCCAATATTTGTGTACAAATGATAGCAAAAAAAAATTAATGATGTTGTCCAAAAAACACTGTCATTCATGAGCAAAGGTTGGCATCTGCACCTGCTTCCAGTCAGGCAGCTCCCAGCTCTGCAGATCAACTGAAGCCTTCTGTTGTGGTTTCCAATAGCAGCTTCCAAATGCATACACAGTTTTAGAAATGCACAATGATTCTCTGAAATACATGTTCAGCTTTACTCTGTACTTTCTTTAATTTGTAATATTTAGCAGGAAAAAAAATATATGTCGTTGTCAGTAGAAGCATTTCATTTTACAATGTACTTTTTATTTTTCTTTCATTTAGTGGTGTCACAATCCCACTTGTGTGATCATAAAGTACTTATGAATGATGCTCAGTTCTCTACAGGGATAACTTACTCAATATACATAAGCAGATGAGAAATGTATTAGACCTATTCACAGAACTACAGTAATAAACAAACCAGTGTAGTTCAGCATGAGATTTTATGTTTGTCATTAAAGACAGCTGGACAGGATGGTAGAGCTGTGACTTACTTGTGTGACTTTAGGCAAATTACATAAACTATACAAGCCTTAGTTTCTTGGTGGCTAAAATACAGGTAATACCAGCTTTCTTGGTTGTTGAAAAGATTTAGTAGATTATCTATGCAAAATGTAGTGACTGACACCTTCTAAATGCCCTGAAAATTGTACTTTCATTGCTATATATAGGTATCCAATGTAGAGTAAAAGAAAAACATGATATGAATTACATGGTTACCTTATTTAAATAGTGACTTATAGGATAGTCTCTGTAAATAACATTATAAATGTCCAAAGGAAATACATTAAAGGGTGATTGTTCAAACTTTTCAAAGGAATAACCTATAGGATTTATTCAGATAGCACATATCTCATATTCACTTAAAACTTGATTTATAATTTTTTTTTGTTTTGTATGGAAATATAGAGGCACATACATCATATGAAGCAAGGTACTCCTAAAGGTGTTTTGAAAATTCCAAAATTTATACATGCTGTTGTTGTCAGATGTGTTGAGTCATTTCCTACTCCTCACAGCCACATGTAAAACAAAATGGAACACTGCCCAGTCCTGTGCCATCCTGACAATTATCATCGTGCTTGAACCCATTGTTGTTGCAGCTACTATACTATGTCAGTCCTTTCTGCTGGCCCTTTATTGTACCCAGCATGATATCTTTCTCCAAAACCATTCTCCCTTCTGAGGCACATTCTGGCTGAACTTCCTCCAAGACAGATTTATCCATTCTAGAAGTGTATGATGCATTCAACAGTCTTCACCAATACCACAATTCAAATGCTTCAGTTCTTCTGCAGTCTTCCTTATTCATCATCTAGTTTTCACATAAATATGAGACTATTTAAAATACTTTGGCTTTGGTCAGGTGCACTTTAGTCACTAAAGTGACATCTTTGCTCTTTAATACTTTAAGGAAATCTTTTGCAGCAGATTTTCTCAATGTACTATGTCATTTGATTAATTGACTACTGCTTCCATGGGCATTGATTGTGGATGAAAGTTAAATGAAATCCTTGATAACTTCGATATTGTCTCCACTTATCCTGATGCACACTGTAGATCTGTAAAGAAAATTTATCTTCTAGTCTGACATTTCTTTGTTGCAGAACTGTTCATTTCCAGTAATGACAATATGGAAGTAAAGTCAGAGAGAGAAATGGAGTCCGGTTCTGTGGCACACATAATCACGACTCTGGTCGTAAACCTTGGAGAAAGCAATGAGGAGGTGGAAGCAGAGTGAAGAGAGCTCCATGTTCCCTACAATTTTGTAAACATTGGGGTACATATAGAATCTTGGGTGTGCTGAGCCTTCTGAACGTTTCTTAGTAATAGATACCAGAAGGTGTTCAAAGTGAAAGAATGGATTGCTCCCATATGTTTTTAAGAATTCAGTATAAAATTGGAGTTGATATGAGGGAAGAGTGTGACTTTTTGAGTATTTAAGTATATGTGTTGCCTCGATTACCTTCTGGCTCTTCCTCTTTTCTTTTCCTCCACATTCTCCATCCAAGAATTTATGCTGTAGTGAAAACAACAGAGATAGAGGACTAATATCTCAATATGACTACGTGAACACAAAAGTGCTGCCTTGGAAACCTATTAGAGAGAAGTCAGGCCCCATGCTCAGAAGAGCACCATACTTGGTATTCGGCTGATGTTATCTTGCAATTCTTAATACTTCTATTTTTTAACTTTTGTATTTGTGAGTGAAGTCTGAGGAGCAATAGAGCATGTATATGGGCAGAGGAGATAACTAAAAATATGTGACTCTCTCTCTACGCTTACTTACCTTTTGCCCCCCACCTTTGACATATGGCAGTCATGATGCTCCATGAGCACAGAATTCTAGGAGACCATCAGTTGAGTGAGACTCCGAGAGAGTGCAAGGTAATTGTGCTCATTTACTTCTAGGTAAGCGCTGGGGTGAGAAGAGCTGACAGCCCTGAGAAGCTTACTTCGGTTTGGACTAGAACTTGCTTCAAAATTAGAAAGCAGGCAGTGGAATTCTAAGAAACAAGAAGGAACAAGGAATCCTTTCTTATTGATCTTACTCACCTGTATTAGTCAATCAGTAATGATTAAAATGATGAAGTAGAAGGAGAAGAGAAAGATAGGGCAATCCATACTTCATTTTTCTTTTATTCCTTCCATACACGTCAGTAAGCTGAAAAAACCCAAAAGCAAACTCACTGCCATTGAATCTATTTCAACTCATGGTGACCCTGATTGGGTTTCCAAAGTGGTAAATCTTTACAGAAGTAGATTGCCCCATCTGTCTTTCATGGAGCAGCTGGTGGGTTTGAACTGCCAACCTTCTGATTAGCAGTCAAATGCCTTAGACACTGTGCCACCGGAGTCCTACAGTAAGTTGGAGATAGGGATTATTAGAAAATATTGCTATCAGAAACTCTGGTAGCATAGTGGCTAAAGCATTTGACTGCTAACCAGAAGGCTGGTGGTTCAAACCCACCAGCCACTCCTCGGAAGGAAGGTTGGGAAATCCTACTTCTGTAGTTACATTGCCTCGGAAACCCAAGGAGGGGTCGCTATGAGTTGGGCTGACTCGACGGCTCATGACAACAACAATTGCTATCAGGAGGTAAAAGTAAAACCATTAGTTTTGTACAATATTTCTACTGTTCTCATAAGAAGTAAATATACATGAATGTAGAAGCTACAAAATATGAGGGGTGTATTTTCGGTGACGCTTATGTGAGTTAAATGCCTTTATATGTGTATTTAAGACTAACATTGCAAAATATAAAGAGAAGTAGTAAAATTCATGCAACTACTTTAAAGTTTTAATTTATCTTTGTTTAAGCCTATGGCCATCAAGACAATTCCAACTCATAGTGACCCCTTAGGACAGAGGAGAACTGCCCTGTAGTCTTTCCAAGACTGCAAACTTTTATGGAAATAGGCTTCCTTAACTTTCTCCCATGAAGCTGCTGGGGGGTTTGAATGGTCATCTTTTTTGGTTGGTAGCCAAGTGCCTTAACCACTATGCCACCTTGAAATCCCAGTAAATAGTTATTAAAACCTCTACAGAAAGTTGGGAGAGAAAAGAGACCACCATGGGAAAAAAAAAAAAAATAGTTTTATGGTTTAGTACTTTTATTACTATCCCATTTATCACATTTTCCCTGCTTTGTGAACAAAGAATCGCAATTTAGCCCTAGGTCCCTATGTGAACTTATGTGACTATCTTTGTACAAAATTTATAATGTAAAGGGGAGAGAGGACAGAGGATATTTTCCTTATATCGGCAAAAGACAGGAGAAGTGCTGTGCCATAGCAAGAAAGATTTTGAGAAAACCTCTTATTGCTTAAGAGTTTATGAGGTCTCTGGCTCTCAAATACATTCCTCCTGTCATAGCCTTTTTCACCTTTCCCTGCCATTAATTAGCCTCACGGATCTCCATATCTTACTGCAGTGACATCCCTTTATGAATGTCATTGCTGCTTCAGCATCCTTCACTCTTTCAGTTCTGTATCTAGAGAGATGTCAGTTACCCCACAACATCATGCTAATTGATCTCTTCAGCCCTTTACTGCAGGCTTCATGTGAAGCTCCAGCATAGGTTCTCCCGGAAGGAGGCAGTGGAGTAATCTAGAGCAGAGGCACACAAGTCCAGTAACCACTTAGCTCATTTGGTCTCAGAGTGAGGCCAAGGAAATCAAAACATATACTCCTTGCTCATTTGTTGTATGCTGTATCTGGACTTTATCCATAATCAGAACCAATAACGGCTTCAATGTGTGACCTTGGTCACAGAAGTCAATAATGGAAATAGAATCAGCTTTAGGACTTGCCATCATTTGGAAACCTAACAGTAAATGGACAAGTTAATAACTCCTCTGTTCAGATTATCTTCATTAATAATGAGTCAGTTATATCATATTCTCATATTATTTTTTTTTCTCACAAAAGATAGAATATTATAATTAAAGCAAATTATTAACAGTGGAGAGCAAAATCAAAGGAAGGGAAAAAAAAAAGAGAGAGAGAAACTTGGCTGCGATGGGGATATTTGCCATACTTTGGGCAACCTATATTGTGAATCTCTTTGCCACGTTTAAAACATTTTCTATGAGAGAAAGCCTGCCTCTCTATTCTAAAACATGAAATGTCAGATATTCACACGGTGGCAGGTGGCAATGAAAGTTCGTTGAATGTATATGAATTCAAATCATAGTCATACACCCAAGAATTTGAATAATTCTTTGCTATTGATGCAAAGAATTAGGGAATGCTCACAATCCTTTCTGCTGAAGATAGCATCAGGAACCACAGACACACCAGGTTCCAGACACAGCAGTGGTGGCCATTTCGAAGGTAGCACCATTATCCAGTGTCATTGGAGTAAACTGCTATGTTCATGCCTAGTTGCAGCAACAGCCATCTCTATACTAGGACAGTTTTGCACCATAATTTGGAAAATTCTTTCTCTGTATCTTTGCACCCCCTTATTTTTCTGTTTCTCCTAGAGATTGAGAAGAGCAGCCTGATAACCTCCAAATACATTTTATGCTTGTAGTACCTAGTGTTTTCTGTTGCTTGAACTAATAACACTGATTGATGCATCAGATACTATATAAATTCAGGTATTCTAGGAAGTGTTGGCAAATGATTAGGACATAAACAACACTTCATTTTTAAGTGAAAATGTCTATAGTCTGCTTTGGAATGGACAGCCAAACTTATTGATGACTATATTGTGGAGAAAAACTGAAGAACATTTATTTTGTGTGTGTGTGTGTGTTAGAGAACAACTATTGAAACTGAATGTGTATGAACATTTTTAAAGGGGAAATATAGCTTAAGGGGAAGAGTGTCCTTTGCTTTATGTTTGTGTGTATGACACAAATATTCTTATATAATAAAACACTGTTATTCCTGAAAGATGTTAACTGATCCAGGGCCATGGTCATAGAAGACTTTCAGGAAAGGTATTTTTGACTCAACCCTATAAAGAAAAGTGTATGAAAATGTTGTATGTTTATCTGTGGAGTCTCATTTGCTGGACAGTAGGTTGATTTAGCTGACGGTTGTCAACCAAGGAATCTTATACTTAGATCTGTCAGATGCATATGGTCCCTATGACAGGACTACATATGTAGCATGAGTCTTAGGCACAAAGGAATTGAAAGGATGCTAAGGTTTTAGAAATAGGAATCCACATATATCGATTAGTTTGTGTTTTTAAGTCATAGACAGTTACTCCTTTGGTGGTAGAAAGAAATCCAGTAACAAGCAGCATTTTATTCAGTTTTTATATTTGACCATTGCTCTTGCTTCTACAACTCTTCCTAGGAGATATCTTATTCTACTATATATGTATGTGTGTGTATGTGTGTATGTGTGTGTGCATATATATATATATATACATATATTTGCTTATATATGTATAAATATGCTCACATAGTTATACACACAAACACACATAACCAAACCAAACTCACTACCTCCAAGCTCATTACCACTCATAGCAACCTATAAACATAGTAGAACTGATTCCTAGGGTTTCAAGGCTATAAATCTTCATGAAAGTTGACAGCCTCATCTTTCTCCCATGTAGTAGCTGATGGGTTCAAACCATGAACATCATTTTGTTTAGCAGCCAAATAGTTTAACTGTGCCACCAGATATATATATATATATATATATATATATATATATATATAATATACATATTATAATATATATAGAGAGAGAGAGAGAGAGAGTAATAGAGGCAGTGCCTGGGTTATGAACATCTGACTTATGGACAACTCACACTTGGCCTTTAAACAGGGCTTCAGATCTATTCAAATCAGTTATATCATTGCTGACAAAGTAAAACAAGAACTAAGCAGAATTTTCACGCTTTGGATGATTGGCCACTTAACCAGATCCAGAAAGTTATGGGTCAAGGCTTTGGATTGGCAGACTCTGGAGAGACATAGTTAGCCTTCCAGGAGCCTGATGAGGGAGATTGGGTTATTGACATACTTAGAGAGCCCCACCCTCTCCAAGTGGCATGGCGGGCAGCTCCTTTTGGGTGCAGTGTCACCACCTTTGGGCAAGGTGCTGCAGTTTCAGCTCTGCTCACCAGTTCCAAGCCCTGCTTTAATGTTATACAAATTTGCCCTCTCTTGAAAATAGTTGAACCAACCCATACGTGCAATATAGTATTCATCACAATCATCTTCATGTGTTATATGTGTAGCTTTTTAAATCACTGAAAAGGCTGAGCATTTTCTTACACCAAAGTAGAGCTGTATAAGAACTGTATGCACCTGTTCCAACTGACCTACAAATTCTTATAGACACAATTAGGAACCAATTTAATTTATTACCTAGGGACTGCTTCTTTCTTTCCTTCCTTGTTCCTTCCCTCCCTCCCTCCCCCCCCCTTCCTTCTTTCCTTCCTTTCTTTGAAATGATTCATGTGATTTGTGCCCATAGTAGTTGGCTAATGCAAAATCTTCAGAGTTGGCAAGCCACAAACTCAGACAAGAGTTGATACTACATACCTGAAGCCAAACTCCTTCTTTCTCCAGAAACCTCAGTTTTTGCTCTTAAGTCCTTGAAGTAGTTGGATGAGGCTTATTCAGATTAGCAAGAGTAACTTTACTTAAAATCCGCTGATTTTAAATGTTAATCATATCTACAAAACACCTTCACAATGGCAATTAGACTAGTGTTTGACCAAAAAAGTGGGTACCATAGCTTAGCCAAGTTGATACATACTATCACACCTCTTACTGCAAGCCCCAAGTGTATCACTGGGACTTTATGAAAGACTTTGTTTCCCCTTTAATTAAAACTTTTAGGTTTCTATGATTTAGAAGACACTCTCAGAGTTTTTTTTTTTTTTTTTTCCCTTCTGTACTTCAGATTTCTACCTCCTTTTTATGTACTCTAGCTCTGTAGACTCCTTTCTGGTTTCAATTACCCAACCAATAGACCATCCCTTGTGAATGAGCAGGGAGAGAATCAGATCTTGTGTTTACCAGTGAAAATGTAAGAAATAAATCTTTAGAAATTGGCAGTACGTAATTTAATAAGTAATCTGGGTGTTGGTAGTTCTAAACTGTGTGCAATCTCTTAGAAATATCAAGAATGACCTAGATATATCCCATCTTTCCACAGTGTTGAAGGAGGCTTGGGAGTATGTCTTCTAATGGTCTCAAGATTTAAGCCAGAGCTTTTGGTATTGTAATCTCACAGGACAGCATCCCTAATAGAAAAAGGGTGACCAGGGATTAAATGGGGCTGCCTTTTGAATGGCTCTCCTTTTCACTCAGAAGGGGAATTGTTCCCAGAATCTCTCAAGAAAATCCCCTTTCATCTTACATTGAGCCTCCTATCCCACCCCAAAAAAATAACCAGAAAATGTCCTTGGTGTGACTCCTTATCACACAAAAAAATTGTATTCTTTTGCAAGAAAGAAAGTGTTAAATAGTGTTTGCATAGATATGCTATGAGTATCATGCCATGGCTTCCAACAAAGTAGAGTGAAGCATCTTCCACCCTCATAAGTCCAGACTTCAAAATCAGAAGTTCAGAACACAATTCAGTAAGCAGATTATATTAATTGTCATTAATGGCATAAACTCATTGCCATTGAGTCGAACCCAATGCATAGCAACCCCTCCTTGGGTTTCTGAGGCAGTATGACCATGGAAGTAGATTGTCCAGCCTTCCTTCTGAGGAGTGGCTGGGGGGTTCTGGTTAGCCTTCTGGTTAGAAGTCAAATATCTTAGGCACTCTTGCCACCAGAGCTCCTATTAATGGCATAAATTTAGTATTCAGTCCTGATGGTGGAAATAGGAATTTATTTCCTTTAGTGTCTGTGACAAATATATCTGTTCCCATTCCTTTCATTAAATTTGGCAGCAGTGGAAAAGGAACACACACATGAAGGAGTGGAATCACACCACTGTATTTTTCTGCAGGATCCTGGATCATAGCAGATGATGGAGTGAACATGGCATGAGGAGACAGATGACCCAAGAGTAGATGCAAACTTGTTCCTTTTGTTCTACTCTGCCCTGAAGAGCCTAGGTTATGATGATAAATGTTAAAGAAGAAAAAAGAGGGAATAAACTGAAGTCTTTTCTGACTGAACCCTTAAAAGTGATGCTGACTTGCTGGATACCCATATAGACTATGGAACAGTCAACTCAGACAGATTTTATCACATTGTAGACAGTCCTCAGTCAATGTCTATGCCTGTGTGACTTGGTTTACAATTAACTGCCTCCACAAAAGGAATAGATTAGACCAAAACAGTTCCCACACAGTAGAAATGTAGTGATCTTTTACCCTCACATCGTATTATCTGCTATAGAAAATAATCTTGAACTTGACTCACCAACCTTATTTTATCTTTAATAAGTGGATTTCAAAAATGTCAATGTAAAATGGCCTGACAATGCTAGTGGCAATCGATTTTTAGGGTGAATAGATATAATAAAATATAAGGAAACCTCTCATTGACATTTTATTTTCCTGAATGGATGAAATAGCTAATAACAATATTGATCAGTTCCTGTTAACCTTGGGCTAAGGACCTTACTTTCAATGTTTTATCTTTAATGGATATAAAAATCCAGTCTCACAAATACCTAAACCAAAAGGTAAAGTAATTTGCTCAGGGCTATGCAGCTGGTGAGAAATGAAGCTGGTCTTCAAATCCTAGGCTTATCTTACTTCTAATGCCTTTAGAGAAATCACTGTGTCTCATGATACCTACTACATTTTGGGACAATAACAGATAGCTGTTTCTTAGGTGGTTATTGTTGTTGTTGTTCTTACGTGCCGTCAAGTCAGAGTTGATTCATAATGACCCCTCCTTGGGTTTCTAAGGCGGTATCACCATGAAAGTACATTGCCCAACCTTCCTTCCAAGGAGTGGCTGGTGGGTTTGAACCACCAGGTTTCTGGTTAGCAGGAAGGTATAAATAAGAGGAAAAAGAAAAAGGACTCCAAGGAGAAATAGTTACCACTTCCATCTCAAAAAAAGGGCTAGGAAAGAATTGGACGAAAGGCTGGTGACATATTGCTTCCACATCAGGGAAGTAGCAGCTAAGAAATGCTTCACTGAATATTGGGGCAATTAAGGAAAATTAAATTATCATCTTTTTTTTTTTTTCACTCCTAAATGTTAATATTGACATTTATAAAGTAAAATACCGTATGTTATATAGAGTAACATAGGAGCTCTAGTGCATAGAGGATAAGGCATTCAACTGCTAACCAGAAGGTTGGCGGTTCAAATCCACCAGTCACTCCACAGAAGGAAGATGAAGCAACATATTTCCACAGATTTACCATCTTTGAAAATGAATGAGCATTGCTATGAAACAGAATTGACTCAATGAGAAC
>NW_006922044.1:1218697-1219659 GCF_000298275.1 Orycteropus afer afer | reverse complement strand
CTGAGTCCAAGAATTTGCTCTGTTACTATCACTTGTGACCTTAATCCATTTTTCCCAGTCACACTAGTATTTGGTTTTCAAAGCTTGTGAAGATTAAATGTGCAAGTGTGAAGCAGCACCAGAGTGGTAGGTTCTCAGTTCAATGAACGGTTTTATTTGTATTCCTTTCTAATCTTAGAATAGCACCAGAGGATAGTTCATTTCTTTATAGTTTTATGAGAATGTTCACTGTCTTTTTTTAAAAATATCATTTTTATCTTTGATTTAGTGTGTAAATCACTAATACAATAAGAAACAAAATCAAATCTATTTTCCATTCCCACCATTACTGCAGACACATGCAACACACACTTATAGAAACACACACGTGCATGCACACACACACACACACACACACTTCCTGTATGTGAAACATGTAATATGATTTTAAATTCTAAAATTATCTTTGGAAAAAATTCCTACAATGATTTCTTTTTCTCCCTAAGAAGCTATGTCATGTTTTCCACAATACAAAGTACACTTGAGGTACACTATTTAGTAGAGGAATAACTAATGGGATTATTAGAGATGCCACTGAAAATACCATATGAGCAAGGTAACGAGAGGAAACACAAACATGAATTGTGTGCCTGACCTTTGTTCTAATACCCTGACTATTCCATTTTTTTTTCCAACTAACAAACATAAGGGCACATTTGCATTGATAAGAGATGTGAGTGGAGAACATTGTGTCCTCTGAAGCTATTCAGTGATGGATGTGTTTTCATACCCTTTGGTTCCTTCTGGAGAGCAAGATTCAAATTTTTGATAAATGTTCTTTAAAATATCATATAGAAATGAAGAGAGAATGGAAGACTGAATATCAGACTTGGGACTTTTTGAGCATAGGGCATCATCATCCATAGAGATGGATCAGCTCTATGATCTCAATTTTCTTTTTTTATTATTTTTTTTAATTTTTA
>NW_006922044.1:1215558-1218215 GCF_000298275.1 Orycteropus afer afer | reverse complement strand
ATGGTGTACCAGTTGCTAGGACTGATTGTTTCCATGAATTTTTGGTTTTCTTCATTCTTCTTGGCCCTGGATGAGGAGAGACCCATCGTTGCATCTAGATGATAGCTTTCAAGTTTTTAAGATCTCAGTCGCTACTAGCCACAGCAGAAGGTGGAACAATGATTTGTGTAGTATATTATGCCAATTGAGCTTGATGTCCTCTGGGACTATGGTCCCAAGCCCACAGGTTCAACTACTCAGTCCCTCTGGGTATTTGTCAGTGACCAAGCAGTGACTAAAACCTAGCCCCTTGTCAGCCCCGTTATACAGCTGGGAATTCAGATCATACACATAAAGTTATTGGACCACTGTCTGCCAACCCTATACATGTTCTTGGGTGTATCAATTTTCTCTTTTTAAAGGTAGGATAACATTCAGAAAACATTCAGAAGTTCAGAGAACAAGTGATGTCCTCTTAGCTGAGCATTTAAATCCACATTTCTCATTTCTGAATCTAGTACACTTTTCATTAATTATTGATAATGAAATTGTAGTTTACATTTAGAAAACAGAAGGCCTGATAATCCACTTCTGAAAATCACCCAAAGAAAACACTATGGATCCTAAGGTGCCAATCATTATGACCTGCCAGAATTTTGCTAAGGTGTGCACAGGGTTGACATGAATCAAGGGCAGATTCAACTACAGCTAATAACAATGTAACATTTTATTTAAAAAAATGTGAAAATAAATTAAATGGGAGTAGAAATGTTAAAAGAGTATAAAACTGGAGCATGTTATCTTAAATAAAGTACTTTTTTTTTTCTTTCCCATGTCTTTTGTCATCACACAGGCCAAAGTCTGTGTTTATAAATTGAACTTCTCTTTAAATATATTACAAGAAAATGTTGGTAATATTGATAAAGAAAAAGTTGAATTCAATTCTTTAAACTGAATCTCAGGATTGGAAATTTATCAAGCAAAAGTATATGTCATCAAAATATGTTGTAATTATTTTAATGGGCACAGATACTTTTTGATCATGTTTAATTTTATTTATATGACTTTTCAGTATTTATTAAATATTTGAACCATACAAAATAATACTGAACACATTTGAAGTAAATTATATACATGCGACTTACAAATATAAACTAACACAAATATTCAAAGGAGGTTACACATACATTAGAATGTATAATAATAATGAATTTGAGAGCCCACTCCCCAACTCAAGATATAAATTTTCCCAATATTTTCCCTGATCATATCTTATCCTCTTGCCTCTCCCACTCAAGAAGTAAAAAATAACGTAACTTTGCTTTTTAAAATTGGTATCATTTCTTTCCCTCTTTAAAATAGGTTTACATCTATGTCCATCCAAGCAAAATATCATTTTTCTTTTTTCAATAGTCATGGAAATGATCCTGTATTGATATATTCATCTAAGTTTTGCTTTTTCTCTTGACAGTATATTTCTTTCAATAATAACATATTGTGATTTTGTTGAAATTTTACAGAACAGATCCAATTTCTATTCAAAAGTTCATACACATTCTGTTCCATGAATTGACTATAGTAACTACAATGTAACAGCTCTCCTCCCACTTCCTGTTTATGGTCACCTTTCCCTGTGTCCTTCTTTGCTATCTATTTCTGCCTCCTAAGCTTTTTCCCTTCATAAATATTGTCCTCTGATTTCCTGAGGTTGACTGTTTTAAGGATTGCACCTCCCTGGTGTAATTGATCAGCTCATGTTGTTGTTGTTGATGTTGTTGTTGTTGTTGTTGTTATACGCCGTCAAGTTGGCCCCAACTTGTAGAGACCCCTCCTTGGGTTTCCTAGGCAGTATCACTATGCAAGTAGATTGCCTAAACTTCCTTCCGAGGAGTGGCTAGTGGGTTTGAACCTCCAGCCTTCTGGTTAGCAGTCAAGAGCCTTAGGCACTATGCTGCCGGATGATCACCTCATAGACCTGTTAATTCTTTGGCTGAAAGTTAAGCCAAAGGACTGAGTTCAATTCCAGGCCTGAAGGGTGACTAGGGACCATAGCCTCAGGGATTTCACCAGTCTCTATCAGACCACTAAGGCTGTTTTTGTTTTTCCCTATGTTTTTTAATTTTGTTCCACATTTTCCTCCCACTCTACCCAGTATCTCCTATTTGTATCCATTTCTGAGTGGTTGGCCTTGTTAGCTGGGTATCATCTAGTTCTGGTCTCAGGATCAAGTAGGCTAAGGTTCCCATAGTCCACTAACCTCTGGGACTAATTGTTTGCATATGTCTTTGATTTTCTTCACTCTTTTTTTGTTCCAGATGAGGAGGTTTCAGTAGTTGAATCTTAGAAGGCTGCTTGCAAGGATTTCAGAGTCTAGGTGGTAATCACCAAAGTAGAATGTAGAACAATGTTTTTGTGTACTATGTTGCTCCAATTGAGCTTGATGTCCCCTGCAACCATGGTCCTGAGCCTACAGGCCCAGTGACTCACTCCCTCAAGGTGCTTGGTTGTGGCTAAGAAATAATCTTAACTTTGCCCCTGTAAGCTCAATTATATGTATGAACATTTTTATAACACATACAAATACATAGGTAGAAATATTACCTGCCAAACCTATATGAAACATGCAAAGACTTGGAGTTAGAAAACCAGAAGGGAAGAAAACACTCAGCATTTTTCAA
>NW_006922044.1:1197243-1215193 GCF_000298275.1 Orycteropus afer afer | reverse complement strand
CCAAAGAAAGGTGATGCCACAGAATGTGGAAATTATCAAAAAATATTATTAATATCACATGCAAGTAAAATCTTACTGAAGATAATTCAAAAATGGTTGTAGCAGTATATTGACAGAGAACTTCCAGAAATACAAGCTGGATTCAGAAGAGGACATGGAAGGAGGGATATCATTGCTGATGTCTGATGGATCTTGGCTCAAAGCAAAGAATACTAAGCATGTGTTTTACTTGTGTTTTATTGATTATACAAAAGCATTTGATTGTGTGGATCATGCAAAATTGTGGATAACATAGAGAAGAATAAGAATTCCAGAATAATGATACTCATAAAAACCTGTGAGGAGGAGGTTGTCCTTCTAACAGAACAAGGGAACATGCATAGTTTAAAATCAAGAAGGGAGTGTGTCAGGGTTGTATCATTTCACCATACTTATTTAATCCATATGCTGAGCGAATAATCCAAGAAGCTGGACTATATGAAGAAGAACATGGCGTCAGGATTGGAAGAAGAATCATTAGCAACCTGTGATACACAGATGACACAACTTTGCTTGCTGAAAGTGAAGATGACTTGAAGCACTTACTCATGAAGATTGAAGAATACAGTCTGAAGTATGGATTACACCTCAATATAAAGAAAACAAAAATCCCACCAACCTTTTTTGTTAGCAGCCAAATGCTTTAACTTCTATACCACTGTGCTCCTAGGTTGAAGCTAAGTGAAAATTTTGATACCAAAATTCCAAAGGTGGCCCATTCTTTTTTTCAGGCAAAAATGCAAAGTAATCTTGTAATTTATCTCACAGATATTTTAAAGAGTAAACTGACACAGATCTACTACCAAGATTAACGATGTTTCTTATATTGGAAAAATGTTATATTCACTTTCATGAAATTTGTGTCAGTGATTATATTTCTATCAACTTTTAGAATAATTTTATTTTATCACCTGTATACTGTACATACAAAGTGAGAACAAAAATATAGACAATTTCCAAATGAATTGATTCTATATACTTTATCTAAAACTTTACAAATTTCAAAAGAATTGTTTTGCATTAATAGTCACTAAAATCCTCTCTTTGCTTACATACCAACAACTACTTAAAATATCATCAACAGAACAATGATATACTATAATTAACCAGATTGACAGTCCTCTACTTTTTAAAATAATATCAGGCCTCTTCATACATCTTGTTTAAGTATAATTGCAGTATTTTCAAATGTACCATATAGTGCAGACACATGCTGCTTGCAACGACTGCGCTCTCCTGTGCCTTGTAATTTCCCATGAGGAGTTCCCATAATTTTCTTAACTCTTTCCCTTTTGTTGAGTATTCAAGTAATCTTAAACATGTGCTCTCTCTACTGACTTAGACAGCCCTTCGCATCTAAATAATACAATCCAAAATCAAGTAGAATGTATTGTAGATTAAAAGAAACAAACAAGCAAAAAAAGATGATTCTGTATTGAGAGATTGCCACAAAGAAGCCTGTAAATGATTGGAGACACTAATTAGTTAGGTTTACAATAAAAGGGTAATTCTGTTAACATAAATCATGTTCAACTGAGCAAGGCAAATCCAGGGTTTGGTAGGACAGAGCATCACACCTATAGCCAATTAGGTCAGTTCAGAGTATGAGACTGATAAGACACCACCAAAAGTTTGTAATATTCCAGACAAATGGGCATAATCTACAGAGAGAATCATATTTCTGAGAAAAAAATTCCACATACATTTTGAGTTTGAATTATCTGAGTAATCAATACACCTTCTTAAAATCTTTCATTTTACAATACTAACTACTAATCTAAAGGAACCCTGGTGGTATAGTGGTTAGAACACTTACCTTCTAACTGAAAGGTCAGTGGTTCATACCCACCAGCTGCTCCACAGGAGAAAGACATGGCAGTCTGCCTCTGGAAAGATTTACAGCCTTGGAAACTATGGGGCAGTGCAGCTCTGCCCTAAGAGGTCACTATGACTTGGATTTACTTGATGGAAACAGCTTCATTTGGTTTTAGTTACTAACCTATTATTACCAACCATTATTATAAGTATTATCTCTACCACCTTCCATTAACTAAAGTTCTAAAGTGCTTTTACCATTCCAAAGGCAAACACCCACTCCAATGCTCTTCTGCCAATTTGTTGTACTCCAGTGGCTTGTGTAAAGCCACTGATGCTGGAAACAATGCCACTGATATTTCAAATAGCAGCAGGGTCACTCTTTGTGGACAGGGTTTGGGGAAGCTTCCAGATTAAGACAGACTAGGAAGAAAGACCTAGTGATCTACTTTAAAAAAATATTGACCACTGAAAACCTTATGAATTGCAGCAGAACACTGTCCAGTGCTGGAAGATGAGTCCCTCATGTTGAAAGACACTCAAAATACGATTGAGGTAGAATTCTCTCCTTAAAAGATAGGTGCCCTTATGATGTGGATGGAGTAAAGCTTTAGAGACCTTCATTTGTTGATGTGACACAAACCACAATGAGAATAAACAGCTGCAAACATTCATTAAAAACTTAAAAGTAGAATGTATGCAGTGTAAGTCCTGGGAAACCAGAAGTTCTCAAAAATGAAATGAAATGTATAACATCAACATCTAGGCATTTGGGAGGTAAAATGGACTGGTATTGATTATTTTGAATTGGACAATCATATGTTGTACTATGCCATGAATGACAAATTGAAAAAGAATGACTTCATATTAATTATCAAAAAGAATATGCTGTTCTGAAGTACAGTGTTGTTAGTGATAGGATAATACCCACATGCCTAAAGGAAGACCAGTTCATACAATTATTACTGAAATTATGCACCTACTAGCATAGTGCCTAAGGCACTTGACTGCTAATCAGAAGGCTGGCAGTTCAAATCCAGCAGCCATTCCTTGGAAGGAAGGTTGTTCAATCTACTTCTGTAGTGATACCACCTGGGAAACCCAAGGAGGGGTCACTATGAGTTAGGTCCAACTTGACGGCATGTAACAACAACAACGTTAATGCCAAAGATGAAGGAATAGAAGATTTTACTGATATCTGCAGTCTGAAATTGATCAAACATCTAATCAAGATGTGTTAATAATTACTGCTGATTAGAATTCAAACATTGCAAATGAAGAAGGATCAGTAGTTAGTAAATATGGCCTTGGTGATAGAAATGTCTCTGGAGATCACATTATAGAATTTTGCAAGACCAACTTAGTTATTATTTAAAAAAATACCCTTTCAACAATATTAATGGTAACTATATACGTGGAGCTTGACAGATGGAATAAACAGGAATCAAATCAATGGCATCTGTGAAAGAGATGATAGAGAAACTCAGTATTAGTGAGAACAAGACAAGGAGCCAACTGCAATTGTTTACAATTATTGTAAAACAGACAATCAATTGCTTATATGCAAATTCAAGTTTAAGCTGAGGAAACCTGAAACAAATCAATGAGTATCAAAATACCTTGAACGTATTCCACTTGAATTTAGAGACAATTTCAAGAATAGATTTGACACATTGAATACTAATGACCAAAGGCCTGATGAATTGTGTGATAACATCAAAGATATCATACATGAACAAAGCAGAAGGTCATTAGAGAGAAAAAAAAAAAAAGACCAAAATGGGTGTCAGAAGAGACTGTGAAACTTGCTCTTTGGGGTTCAGTAGCTAAAGAGAATGGGAAGAATGGTGACGTAAAAGACCTGAACATAAGATGTCAAAGGGCAGCTGAACATAAGACACAGTAAAGTATTATAATGAATTATGTAAGAAACTGGAATTAGAAAGTCAAAAGAGAAAAACATTTTCATCATTTCTCAAGCTGAAAGAACTAAAGAAAAAATTTAACCTTTGAATTGTTTTATCCTATGGGCAAGAAAGTTAATGATGCAGGAAGAATCAAGGGAAGATCAAAGGAAAACAGAGTCACTGCATCAAAAAGAATTGGTCAATGTTCAACAATTTCAGGAGGTAAAATACGACCAAGAACTAATGTTAGTGAAGGAAGAGGTCCAAGCTGTGATGATGACATTAGCGAAAAACAAGGGTCCAGGAATTTACAGCATAACAACTGAGATGTTTCAACAAATAGATGCAATGCTAGAAGTGCTCATTTGTCCATGCCAAGAAGTTTGGAAGACAGTTACCTGGTCAACCAATTGGAACGCTCTATCTTTGTGCCCATTCCAAAGAAAAGTGATCCAATTCACTAAAAACCAAACTCACTGCCATAGAGTTGATGCTGACTCATAGTGACCCTAAAGGGCAGACTCAAACAGTCTCAAAGGGTTTCCAAGGCTATACATCTTTACAGAAGCATAGTGACTCATCTTTCTCCCAGAGCAGCTGGTGGGTTCATACCACCAAACTTTTTGTCAGCAGCTGAATGCTTTAATCACTGCACCACTAGAGCTAAGTGACCAGTTGTAGTTGTTAGGTGCTATCTAGTCAGCTCCAAGTCATATCAACCCTATGTACAACAGAATTAAATACTGTTTGGTTGTGTACCATCCTCACAATCCTTGTTATACTTGAGCCCATCATTGTAGCCACTGTGTTAATCCATCTTATTGAAGGTCTTTCCCTTTTTTGCTGACCCTTCACTTTACCAAGCAACATATCCTTCTCCAGAGAATGGTCCCTTCTGACAAACTGACCAAAGAAGATGAGATGAAGTCTGGCCAGTCTCACTTCAAAGGATCATTCTGACTACACCTCTTCTAGAACAGATTTGTTTGTTCTTCTGTCATTCCACGGTATTTTCAGTATTCTTCACCAAAACCACAATTCAAAGGCATAAACTCCTATTAGGTCTTCCTTTTTCATTTTCCAGCTTTTGCATGGATATAAAGCAATTAAAAATACCATGGCTTGTGTCAGGAGCACCTTCATCTTCAAAGTGACATCTCTGCTTTTCAACACTTTGAAGAGGTCTTTTGTAGCAGATTTTTTCCAGTTTAATATGACATCTAATTTCTTGGTGCTTCCATGGGTGTTGATTATAGATCCAAGTAAAATGAAATCTTTCACAACTTCAATCTTTTCTCCATTTATCATGATGCTTCTTATTGGTCCTGTTGTGAGGACATTCATTTGCTTTATGTTGAGGTATAATTTTTACTGCAGACTGTAGTCTTTAATCTTCATCAGTAAGTGCTTCAAGTCATCCTTACTTTAAGCAAGCAAGGTTGTGTCATCTGCGTATCACAGGTTCTTAATGAGTCTTCCCCCTATCTTGATGCTGCATTTTTCTCTATATAGTCTAGTTCTAGGATTATTTGCTCAGCATACAGATTGAATGCAATGTGGAAATTATCAAGCAATATAATTAATATTACATAAGTAAAATTTTGCTAACAATAATTCAAAAATGGTTGCAGCAGTGCATAAACAAGGAATTGCCAGAAATTCAAGCTGGATTCAGAAGAGGACTTGGAACAAAAAATATCATTGCTATTGTCAGAGAATCTTGGCTGAAAACAGACAGTACCAGAATGTTGTTTGTCTGTGTTTTATTGACTATGCAAAGGCATTCAACTGTGTGGATCATAACAAATTATGGATAATATTGTGAAGAACGAGAACGCCAGAAGACTTAATTGTGCTTGTGAGGAACCTGTACATAGACCAAGAAGCAATTATTCATACAGAACAAGAGGATGCTGTGTGGTTTGAAATCAGAAAAGATGTGAGTCAGGGTTGTATCCTTTCACCATACTTATTCAATCTGGATGCTGACTTCATCTCATGTATTTTGGGCATGATATCAAGAGGGCCCAATCTGAGAATCTGGACTACATAAAGAAGAACATGGCATTAGGATTGGAAGAAGACTCATTTAACAACCACCTGCATTATGCGGATGACACACCTTTGCTTACTGAAAGTGAAGATGAGATGAGGCATTTATTGATGAAGATGAAAGTCTACAGTTTTCAGTATGGATTACACCTCAACATAAAGAAAACAAAAATCCTCACATCTTGACCAATAAGCAACATCATAATAAATGGAGAATCCTTTGAAGTTGCCAAAATTTAATTTTACTTGAAATCATAATCAACGCCCATGGAAGCAGCAGTCAAGAAATGAAACAACATATTTCATTAGGCAAATCTGTTCCAAAAGACTTCTTTAAAGTGTTGAAAAGGAAAGATATCACTTTGAGAAATAACGTGTGCCTGGCCTAAGCTACATTATTTTCAATAGCCTCACATATTTGGGAAACCTGGACAATGAATAAGGAAAACTGAAGAAGTGTTGTCTTTGACTTATGGTGTTGGTGAAGAATATTGAATGTACTGTTGATTGTCAGATTAGTGAACAAATCTGTCTTGGAAGAAGTACAACCAGAATGCTCGTTGGTAACAAAGATGTCAAGACTTCATCTCATGTATTTTGGACATAATATCAAGAGGGCCCAGTCTCTGGAAAGGGACTTTATACTTAACGAAATAGAGGGTCAATTCAAAAAAACAGAGAAAGAGAGAAAAAAAAAAAAACAACCCTCAGTGGGATGGATTGACATAGTAGCTGCAACAATACCGACTGACTCAAACATAGCAATGATTGTGAAGATGGTGTAGGACCATGCACTGTTTTGCTCTTTTGTACATGGGTTCACTATGAGGCAGAACCAATTGGATGTATCTAACAATAAAACAACAACAATTTATATTAATCTCTTGCCTATATTTTTTTTTTCCAAATTCATCTCTATCATGCTTCATCTGTCATTCTGGAATTGACCTTAAATACAGTACTGTCTCTCAAATGAAAAATAAGACATACCACTTCTGCATACTCTGCTTTCAACCTATCTTTGGGTCTCAACTTCTGTTAGTTTCTTGTGACTCCTACACTTTGTGCTGTCTTTAACACTCACTTTGTGCTCTCCTAAAGTTGGCACAAATTTTCACATGCCTATAACTTCACAACTGCTGTTTTATCTCTCATTTATTCTTAGGCTCAGCCTGCTGAACTCTTACTTGTGCCTTAAGCCTGGTACAGATGCCAACTCCTTGATGGAATGTTTTCTACATTAGGTGTCCTTCTGTGGCAATCTGTGCATTCATCTCTTAGAAAAGTTGCCATATTTATTACTTCTTAATTTTACATTTTTCATTAATTTCACAATACTTAGAAGAGAGCCTTAGGTACATCAGATAATAAATGCCACATGAGTGCATTAGATGCTTTCTCCCATCAAGATCCCACAGTTCCTTCAATGAGCCATCCTTTACAGAAATTTCATATGTGATTACTTTCAATTCAATAGCTGTCACAGAAGGAAAGATCCCTTGCTTTAAATTTCTACATATATATTTTTTTTTTTTCTAATGTGCCAGTGGAAAAACTTTATTGTGGGAATAAACTTTTTACTACAAGAATATCTATGAGTTAAACAACAGTAAAATTTAACTTTCTGATATAGTCTGTTGCTTAAAAAGTAAGCATTCAGGTGTAAGCTATTTCTAAAAAAAGTCTCTGTAATATATGTATGTTGGAAATATCTAGTCCCAGGAATGTAATACTATATCACACTATATGCTATAAGGATATTATGGCCTTTAAAATGTAAAAGTAATACCAAATTTTGAGTTGAGAAAGCACTCTAGGTAAAATACCAAAGAAACCTGGAGCAATTTTGAACTCCAGGTATATTAAAAATTTACATTCCTGTTTCTACACATATATCTCACCAGAGACATAAAATTGGTTTGACTACATTGAATGCATACTCCAGGTAAAGGGTGTTTGGATATTGAGGCTAGAGGCAGAAGCTTCTATGGCTCACTATAACATCCACTGCAAATCCTGTTAGTCTCATGCTTATGCCTCCTCAGCAACTAAAACTGGAAACTTTTTATGTATTATAAAAGGCCTTTGAAAAAGTAGTTCCCGTCACCTGTCTGAAATCATGTCTTGATATTTTACTCATCACACATTATGCTTTATCTGGGCTTTACTGCTTGTAGTGCCATAAACTTGCTGTGATTGCAAATCTCCATTCCTTTGCACATGTTTTTACTCCTGCCTGCCATTGCTTGTCTACCAAGCAAAGACAGCATCATATTTGTGTACTCTTCCCTTATTTATGGACTCTCCCCATGAAGCCTTTGATGACTTTCTCAGAAATCATTTTTTTTTTCCTATCGTGTGTCTCATTGTATTCATCAACAAAAATTTGATTATAATAATTTTTATTTTATTGTATTGTATTATTTGAATAACACCTCTATCTTTTATTCATTATTTTGAAATGAGTGCCTACCATTTGCTAGCCACTGCCACATGGTAGCCACTATACTAGACACAAGGAGCAGAGTAATGAACAAAATATTTATGGTCTTTGATGCCTGGGTGAGAGGAATAAGCAGACAATAGGAAAGCAATGGTAGTACTATATATGATAGAAACAAGGGGTGCTATGACATAAGCAGGAAGACCAGGCTATGTCAGAGACTGATAATGTTTATAGAAATGATGTTTAAGCTAAGATCTACTTAGCTTAAAGGTGATTTAAGTACTATTTAAAGTAGTACTTGCCTGTAGAAATGATGTTCAAGCAAGATCTTCAGAAATAGCTCTTTCAGAGACTTAACGTGAATGAATGAAGGAAGGAAAATCACATTTTTCCTCAATGCTCTATTATACTTTCTGCACTTTGTTTCTCTTTTTGAAATTAGTATTTCTAAATGCCATATTTTTTTCTTAAATAAAAATAAGAAAAGTCATTCTTTTTAAAGTTAACAATTTATGAGCCTATAATGGTTCTGGTTCCAATGCATGCCATCTCCAAGACACTGGTTAATAATCTCCAATGAATATGTAATGTGTCAGGGTCAAATTTATGCTTATTACTAAAACACTTGTTAATAGTGCCTTCACATTTAGCTAATTATGTGAGAAAAATAAACTCTTTCTTTTCAATCTTTTTAAGAGGCAACCACTTATAGTGTCTGCTTTTTAGACATTAAGATTTAAACATCATCTACCTGTATGGAAGATCATCCTTTTTGTCCTCAAGTTAGAACATATATCCTGTCAACCTATCTGTGGGAAAATGAACCCAATGCTATTATAAACAGCTAAATTGGAGACATTGTAAGTAATGATAAATTTAGTGAAAATTTACATCATTACGATTCTCTTAGTTTTCTGTTGCTGCTGACACAAATTACCACAAACACAAACACATTGGCTTACAGCAGTTCAAATGACTTTCTCATTGTTCTTGAGTCTGAAGTTCTAAATCAGAATCACTGGGCTAAAATCAAGGTGTCTACAGGGCTACCTTTCTTTCTGGAGACTCTAAGGAAGAATCTATTTCCTTGCTTTTTCCAGCTTCCAAGGCTGCCTGCCCTCAGCTATTTTCAAGTTAATAATGCAGCAGTCTCAAACCTCTCTGTCTCCATCTTATAAGAACTCTTGCGATTACATTGGGTTCATCAGGGTAACCCCCCAATGCCGAGGTGCTTAATCACATCTCCAAAGTCCATTTGGCATATAAGGTAATAGTCATAAGTTTTAAGAATTAAGGATGGACATAATTAGTGGGTATGGTGGAATGAATTCCTCTGTGTCCTTCTGCCTTGGCTCTTTGAAAAACACCTTGAGAGATTTTTCTCCTAAACCTAGAGTAGTTACCTCTGCCCTATTTCCTATCACAGAGGGTTTTTTTTTTACATTTCCTGGGTAAAACATAGAAAATTTAGTTTGATAATTTTTGTTTGGTCCTAGGCTGCAACCTACCCTGTGATTGGTATGCCACTTACAAGGATTGGTTGATAATGATTCAAATGAAGTGTCTGTAGGCTGATATGCAAATGAAGTATCTGTTGCCTACCATGAGGGGCTTGGTCATTGTGGCCTTGTTGGGAGAGCCACACTTTGAAATTGAAGAGGAGTTTGTAGATATAAGCAACCAACATCAGATTTTTCAGATAGAAAGAAGCAGGAAAAGAAGCAGAAGTAGGAAAGAAGAGAAAGGAAGTGGAAAGAAGAAGAAGCAAGCAACCTCTTAAAAGAGCTGTGCCATGAGTCAAGGGCTGTAATAGTGAAGACAGTGACAGGCCCAGAAGGGAACAAACAACAAAGTCAGTGGTGACAGACAGTAGGGCCAAGAGGAAGCTGTCTTGAGCGGGCCTGGAGGAGCCAGTACTGAGGGAACCAGATGGATCCTGTCTTCAGTGGGCCTAGCGGAGGTCTGCCCTGCTGAGAGGAGCTGAGAGAGCTCTCCCACACTGTAGAAGGGAGACTTTGCCTCTATGCTTCCTGATACTGAGTTTTAGCCTGTTGATCTCAATCCCAAATTGTGCCTTGTTCCTCATTAAGCCACTTAACTATAAGTACGGTCTGTGAGTTCTGTGTAATCATTGGAAAGGATTATCAAACCCAGAGAAGAAGTAGAGAATGTCCTTGAAGGGACAGCTGGTGTCAGAATTGGTAAAAAGTTTGGAGGGTAGAGGTGTGTCTGACCTCCATCTCATAGAGATCACCTTTAGTCTGATCTTGGTAATTACCCTACGAATGTCAAACAAGTCTGATGCTAATACTACAGCCATTACATTTTACAGGAGGACATTATTCTGTCTACCACAGTGTTCTTTCCCCAAACTGTACATTGAATTAATCAGGTTACAAAATATATTTTACAGCTTCAAACACTGACATTAAAAATAGAAAAAAACAATAATATTTATATTTTATTTAGGGTTTTAAACAAATTGGAATATGGACTTTTAAACTTAAATATATTTTTGGATGAGAACGTATGTATAATGTGACTCACTAAGGATCACATTATCTCACAGGTCTAAATTCTTAGGTAGACTTTTGGTTCTAGACACAATGGAGTAATCCCACAACATCCTAAGTCTCTTATAGACGACATTCAAAAACAGAATAAAATACAGAAAGCAACTATATAAAGACTCTGAAACTAAACAAAAGCAGGTGGATTGGGGTTCGCAGTTAAAACTTGGAGAAATAATTCATACAGGGCTAAGTAGCATGGAGAAAGAAAGAAAAGAATGTGATTTCTGATTTTTAATGAGAAAAAGTTAAAATTTCAAACATAATCTAAAAGAGGCATTTGGACATGTTTGGAACTATAATATTAATTTTTAATATATCAGAACTTATGTTTTCCACCCACAAACGGAAACTCCCTTCAATAAACTACTTTTTCTTGAATTTTTCTCCAATACTAACAAATATCCAAACATGTATGGGCAGTCCTCAACTCATACACATTTGAATTTTAAATTGAGTACCACTGTTCCTGAAAAGAGTTTTGGTACAGATCATAAATCAACATTTCCCCCCTGCTACCTAGAAGTAAATTCTCAAAACATATACTGCTTTTATATGACCTTCATATGTTTGCATTAAATCATTTTCTTGGGAATGTATTCTTTCAGAGCTGTTTGTATAAAAAAAAAGTAAATAAACTTAACTACTTGAATGTTAAGCTAAAGGGGCAGGGAGGCAGCATCTACTAGCTTCCTCTAATCCCACAGGAGGAAGACAGAATCACCAGCAATAGCCCAAGGCCTATTCCTGTCAGGCCAGACATGCTGCCTCCCTCCAACCCTTTCATCAACCCTGTCACCAACCTTTCCTCCCGCAGCACCCACCACCTCTCTCCTGGGTTCGATCATTCACTGCAGTGGCCACATAGAACTCACAGACTATGGGGTTTATTAGGGAAGAACCAGGCTACAATTCAAGTTCAGGAACAAAGCTCAGTCTCTCTCAGCCCACCGTCTTTCAGCCAACAGTCTCTTTCAGTCTTTCTCCCAGCAATGCATATCTCTCAGGAGTGCATTTCTTCTCTCAGCAGTACATTTTTCTCAGCCAGCAGTCAGAGAGACTCCTTCTGCCTCTAGGAGGCCTCCTTTTGAGCCTGGCAGAGTGGTCAATCTAACCAATCCCAATATCAGAATTCCATACACCTGAGAGAAAGTGAACTTCCCAGAATATTTCTTGGTGTTGCTCCAAACAGAAATACCCCAGGGTGGATAACTAACAATCAGGAGCTACTTGGTTGCTCATAGCAAATTCCATCACAGAGTTCACAAAGACTTATGGCTAGAAAAGCCACACTGTAATTCACTACACCACAAATCTACATTACTCAGATGTATTTGCATTTTAATATGAATAAAAATCTTTAGTAAAAAAAAAATCTTAGTAAGACAAAAAGACACCTCTCCAGTTCTGTGTCAAAATCTAAGAGGTAGGTGGTGGTGGTAGTGTGCGGTGGAGTCGGACCCGACTCATAGTGACCTCTCCTTGGGTTTCCAAGGAAGTATCACTACGGAAGTAGATTGCCCCATCTTCCTTCCGAGGAGTGCCTGGTGGGTTTGAACCTCCAGCCTTCTGGTTAGCAGTCAAGTGCCTTTAGGCACTATGCTACCAGAGCTCCTAAGAGGTAGGAGGGAGGAAAACTCAAGCATGGGTAGAGTCTGTGCCAAGTTCTATGACTTTTGATTCATCTATTCTAGTGGCCTACTGATCCTCGAAGCCCATCCACAACCACAGGTGTGAATAAGGAGCTTCTCTGGAGAAGAATTCTGACTATCATCCAAGACAAAAACTTGGCTTATCCTTAAATGTTTATGTATGGGACAGACCCAGAGCAGCAGAATGAAATCGAATAACCTCAATATAAAACAACAAAGCAATTCTTTACATAGCAAAGTCCACCCACAAACAAAAGCTCTCTCTAATAAACTACTTTTTCTTCAGTTTCTCTCCTATATTAACAAATGTCCAAACATATATAAAAAGTCCTCAATTCATACACATTTGAATTTTAAATTGAATACTACTGTGTTTGAAAAGAGTTTTGGCACAGATCATATAGCAAAGTCTTTGAAACGTAGTTTGAAATTTCAAGCCTCAGCACAAGGAGAGATTGAAATTGAGGTCTGGTCCTAACCAGGTTAAATAAATAAATAAAACTCACTGCCATTGATTTTATTCCTACTCATAGTGATCCCTTGTAGGGTTTCTGAGGTTGTATTGCCCAATCTTCCTTCCATGTAACCACGTTAGTAACCAGCTAAGTCAAAAATGTTAGCATCTTGCAAAAGACTCATTATCTCATGACAAAATATTTTAAATATCTAGGATACAATCCCTACTGCTCCTCTGTCAGTTTATCATATTGTGTGGCTTGCATGTAACTGTGAGGCTAGAGGCTATGCCACAGGTATTTCAAACACCAGCAGGGTCACCCATGGTGGATAGGTTTATAGTGGAGCTTCCAGAATAAGACAAATGCAGAAGAAGGAAGTGGCCATCCACTTTTCAAAGAATTGGCCAGTGAAAACCTTATGAATAGCAATGAAACACTATCAGATATTACTGGAAAACTTTGTGAATATCCTTGAAATAATGTCTGATACAGTGCTGGAAGATAAGCCCTTCAGATTAGAAAGCACTCAAAATGCTACTGAAGAAAAGCTGCCTCCTCAAAGTAGAGTCTACGTGTGGTGGTTAAGTTTGAGTGTCAACTTCACTGAGCCAGGTTGAGTGACTGGGCAGCTGGTTTAGTATTCCCCATGATGAGACTGGTAATTAGCTCCATGGTGGGATCTACTTGAGCAGCTGAGTAGCTGCTTTAGGCATGTGGTTTGCTTCCTGTAAATAAGGAGAAGCCTTGAGGAATGGTCTCTAGCTTATGGCATGCTTGAACCCTGCATGTAGCTGAGCATGCATGCATGAACCTCAGCAGCCTGCCATGCTCTGTGGATCCTGGGACTTTCAATGGATGTGACCTGATGTCCTGCGGTGTGGTTTGATAACATCAGGACTGTGACTTCTTACTTGTCAATTTTGAGCTTGTCAGCCTCAGCAGCCAGCATCCGAGTGAAGAAAAGCCACCAGCTTCAGTGGACCAGGAGCAGGAGGCAGAGCTAAAGTCCAAGGTTAAGTAGTGTTTTCACCCAGTCCCTAGAGCCTGGCACTTTGAACTTGGACTTGAAGCCTCTGAACTGTAAGAGAATTAACTCTTGTTTCTTCAAACCATCCCATTTGTGGTGTATTCTTGTCAGAATGGCACTAGGTATCCAGAACACTCCTTAATGACATGGATGGACTAAAGCTTTTAGGACTTTGATTTGCTGATGCGGCATGACTCAAAATGGGAAGAAACAGCTGCAAACATCCATTAAAAACTGGAAAGTGGGATGTGTGAAGCATGAGTGTAAGAAAATTGGAAATTGTCAAATATGAAACAGAGTGCATAAAGATCAGTATTAGAAATTCGTGCGCTGAAATGGACTGGTTTTGTCCATTTTGAATCAGACAATCATATGATCTAGTATGCTGGAAATGACAAATTGAAGAGGAATGGCATGCCATCATCATCACAAAGAATGTTTCAAGATCTGTCCTGAAGTACAATGCTTTCTGTCATAGGATAATATCTATAAGTCTACAAGGAAGAAGAGTTAATACTACTATTATTCAAATGTACGCACTAACCAATAAAGCAAAAAATGAAGAAACTGAAGGTTTTTACCAGCTTCTGTGGTCTGAAATGGACAAAACCTGCAATCAAGATGTGTTGGTCATTACTGGTGATTAGAATGCAAAAGTTGGAAACAAGCAAAGAATTACCAGTAGTTGAAAAATATGGACTTGGTGATAGAAATGACACCAGAGATCACATGATAGAATTTTGCAAGACTAACAACTTATTCATTACAAATATCTTTTTCCACCAACATAAATTGTGGCTATATATGTGTACCTCACCAGGTGGAATACACAGGAATCAAACAGACTAACTATATCTGTGGAAAGAGGCAATGGAGAAGCTCAATATCTTCACCCAAAACAAGGCCAGAAGCTGACTGTGGGACAGACCATCAATTGCGCATATGCAAGTTCAAATTGAAGCTGAAGACAATTAAAACAAGTCCATGAGAGACAAACTATGATCTTGATTATATACCACCTGAATTTAGAGACCATCTGAAGAACAAGTTTGACACACTGAACAATGAAAACCAGATGAATTATGGATGACATTAAGAACATTATCCATAAACAGAGAAAAAGGTCATTTAAAAGACAGGAAAGGAAGAAAATACCAAAATGGATGTCAGAGAGTCTGAAACTTGCTGTCGAATGGAGAATAGCTAAAGCAAACTCACTGCCATTGAGTTGAATCTGACTCATAGTGACCCCTCCTTAGGTTTCCAAGGCAGCATCTCTATAGAAGTAGATTGCCCAGTCTTCCTTCTGAAGAGTGGCTGGTGGGTTTGAACTGCCAGCCTTCTGGTTAGCAGTCAAATGCCTTAGGCACTACGCCACTAGAGCTCCTAAATTGAAGAAATGACAATATAAAAGAGCTGAACAGAATATTTCAAAGAGCAGCTTGAGGGGAAAATGTCAATTTTTATATTACTTTATTATTATTTATATTATTTTATTATATTATTTATTATTTTATATTATATATTGTTGTTATTGTTATGTGCTGTCAAGTTAGTCTCAACTTACAGTAACCCCTCCTTGGGTTTCCAAGGCGATATCACTATGGAAGTAGATTGCCCAACCTTCCTTCTGAGGAGTGGCTGGTGGGCTTGAACTGTATTACATATTATTTTATAATAATAATAAAGAAATAAGCAAAGACTTAGAGTTAGAAAACCAAAAGAGAACACTCACATCCTTCCTCAAGCTGAAAGAACTGAAGAAGAAACTGCAAGCCTCAAGATGCAGTATTAAAAGTTTCTGTAGACTAAACATTGAATAATGTAGGAAACATCAAAAGAAGATTGAAGGAATACACAGAGTCACTGTACAAAAAATAATTACTCAATGTTCATCTATTTCAGGAGGTGGCATCTGATGAAGAACCAATTGTACTGAAGGAAGAAGTCATAGCTGCACTGAAGGAATTGGTGGAAAACAAGACTCTGGGAATTGACAGAATGCCCATTGAGATGTTTCCACAAATGAATGCCACACTGGAGGCACTTACTTCTCTATGCTGTGAAATTTGGAAGACAGCTACCTGGCCAACGGACTAGAAGAGATCCATATTTGTACCCATTCCAAAGGAAGGTTATACTACAGAATGTGGAAATTTTCATTAATATCACATGCAAGTAAAATTTTGCTCAAGATAATTAAAAAATGGTTACAGCAGTACATTGATGGGAAACTTCCCGAAATGCAACGTGGATTCAGAAGAGGATGTGGAATGAGGAATATTATTGATGGTGTCAGATGGATCTTGGCTGAAACCAGGGAATACCAGAAAGATTTTTGCTTGTGTTTTGCTAACTGTACAAAAGCATTTGACTGTGTGAAGCTTAAAAAAAATATGGATAACATAGAAAAGAAGAAGAATTCCAGAACACATAATTGTGCTCATCAGAAACCTGTGGTAGACCAGGAGACTATCATTCGAAAAGAACAGGAGGATACTGAATGGTTTAAAGTCAGAAAGGGTTTGTGTCAATGTTGCATCCTTTCACCATATTCATGAAATTTGTATTCTGAGCAAGTAATATGAGAAGCTGGACTATATGAAGAAGAATACACCATCAGAATTAGAGGAAGACTCATTAACAACCTACAATATGCAGATGATATAACCTTGCTTGCTGAAAGCAAAGATGACTTGAAGCACTTACTGATGAAGATTAAAGACTATAGTCTGCAGTATGGATTACACCTCAACATAAATTAAATGAAAATCCTCATAACTGGACCAGCAAGCCATAAATGGAGAAGACAGTGAAGCTGTCAAAGATTTCATATTACTTGGATTCAAAATCAACACCAATAGAAGCAAGAGTCACGATATCATATGCCATATTGCACTGGGCAAATCTGCTGCAAAAGACTTCTTTAAAGTTCCAAAAAGCAAAGATGTCTCTTTGAAGACTATGGTGCACCTAACCCAAGCCATAGAATTTTCAATAGTTTCCTTTGCATATGAAAGCTGCACAATGAACAAGGAGGAATGAAGAAGAGTTGATGCTTTTGAGTTGTGAAGCTGGTGAAGAATACTGAAAGTATCATGGACAGGCAGAAGAATGAACAAATCTGTCTTGGATGAAGTGCAGCCAGAATGTTCCTTGGAAGTGAGAATGGCCAGACTTCATTTCACCTACTTCAGTCATGTTGTGAGAAGGGACTATTCCCTGGAGAAGGATCTCATGCTTGGTAAAGTGGAGGATCAGCAGAAAAGGGGAAGACCCTCAACAAGATGGATTGACACAACAGCTGGAACGATGTATGACACAACAAGCATTGTGAGGATGGCACAAGACCGGGCATTGTTTCAGTCTGTTGTACATAAGATCGCTGAGTCAGAGTCAACTCCATGGCACCTACCAACAACAAAAGGATAAAATCCAAAATTACTAGTAACAAAAAAGACAACAAAAATTTGACCAATTCTAAAGGGAATAAATAATGAATAAATGAGATGATTTAGATGACAAAAGTATTAAAAAACTGATTAAAATTATGCTTACTGAGTTAAAGGTAAGCATACTTAAAATAAATGCAAAGACAGACCATAGAAGCAGTGGGAAAAAATTCAAAAGGAAGAAATGGAATTGTAGAACTGAAAATCTAATGTCTGAAAATAAATTAACTACATGTTCACAATAGCACAACAGAGATATAAAGGGAAAAATAAGTGGCATTGAAAATATATAAATTAAAAATATTCCACTTTAAAAGCAGAGGGAAAATATGATTTAAAAGAATCAGCAAAGCCTCAAAGACATATACAACAATATGAACACTTGCCATTTTTGTTACATGTGTCATCTTAGTCTCCAAAGGAGAGAAGAGAGAAATTGATCCAAAAAACTATTTGAAGAAATAACAGCGAAAGTTTCCCAAATTTTGTGAATTGCTATAAACTTAAAGATTCAAGAAGTTTAGAGAACTCT
>NW_006922044.1:1195335-1196578 GCF_000298275.1 Orycteropus afer afer | reverse complement strand
AATTAAGGTAGAATGATTACTTTTAGATCAATGAAAAATAAAAGAATCATTTGCCACTAATTCTGTTATAAAAAGAAATGCTAAAGGTAGTTATTTAGACCAAGGAAAAATGATATCTGAGGAGAACTTGAAGCATTAAGAATTAAAGAAGACCAGCAGACAAGGTATATACTCATGTAAATTTAATACTATTTTCTCTCCCTTAATGTCTTTACATTATATATATATGTTAATAATCTAGAATAATACTCAACTGGAATTGATAGGAAAGAAAGTTAGGGAAATGATATTTATCTGAGGTGGTAATTCTAAATAGACTGTGAAAAGTTGGTGTGCATAATTTAGTCCTAAAGGACCTATATTGTATTGTATGGGGAAATCTATTGCAAAAGACCTCTTCAAGTGCTAAAAGGAAATGCCTTCACTTTGATAACTAAGTCACCTGACCCAAGCCATGATCTTTTCAATGTCTCATATGCATGTCAAAGCTAGATAATAAAAAAAGGAAGCTTGAAAGAAAATTGCACATTTGAACTGTGGTGCTCATGAATAGTGAATACAATATGGACTGCCAGAAGAATGAACAAATCTGTCCGGAATGAGTTACAGCTAGAATGCCCCATATAAGCAAGGTTGAATTAATTTTTTCCCCCCTTACTTTGGGCATACCATCAGGAAAGACCAATGATTAGAAAAACACATATTTGGGAAAGTAGAGGTCAGCAAAAATGAGAGAAACCCTCCATCATATGGATTGACACAGTGGTTACAACAATGAGCTCAAATGTAACAAAGATTGTGAGGATGACAAACGACTGGACAATGTTTTGTTCTGTTATACATAAGTCAAAACAGTCAGAGGCAACTTGACCACAACTAACAAAATCAAGAGGTACTACCAAAAATAATAATATTGCAAGGATATAGTGCCACAATGTAATAGAGATATTAAAATTAGACAATATATAAATATTTGAATAAAAATAGAAGAATAAGAAATAGAAGAGACAGACAAAATAAGTAATGAAATGGCTGACCTATGTACAACCTTATTATCAATGATTATTGTAAATGTAAATTATCTACATACTCCAGTTTAAAAATGGAGAATGTCAGATTGTGTAAGAGAAAGTATGAGAGACAGAGAAATAGATGGTGTCTATAAACCCAGTTTAAATATAGAATCATAAATGAGTTAGCAGCAAAAAAAAAAAAAAAAAAGATAAACCAACTAAATATTAAA
>NW_006922044.1:1188793-1189834 GCF_000298275.1 Orycteropus afer afer | reverse complement strand
TGTAATGAGACAAAATATATGTGACCCGCTGTATGGAAAGTGAATTTGCTCTGTAAACCTTCACCCAAATCACAATAAAATATAAATTAAAAAAAAATTAATCTATTCTAGAAAAAGAGAAATTGAGTAAACAAGGTAAAGAATTTATTTGAAAAGAGATTCATATGTGCACTTGAAAAGAAAGGGAATCACAGTATACATTTAATTTTTAACTTATAAAATACATGAAATAAAGTTATTCTAATTACAAAAAAAAACTGGTGCTAGAATATTTGAACATGTCTTTGCAAAGAAAAAGTCAATCTCAACATGTATCTTACATTTTATAAAATATTAACTCAGAATTGGTCATAGATGCAAATGGAAAACTTACAACTAAAAACAGTTCTGAAAGAGAACTCAGATACCATCTTTGTGGCTGTGGGTTAGGCCAAAAGCTCTTAGATAAAACACCAAAACTGCAGTCAGTAAAAGAGTAAATTAATGAACTGGTCCTCATCAAAACTAAAAACTTCTAATTTGTGAAAACACTGTTTAGAAAAATAAGGACAAATGATAGACTGGAAAAATACTTGCAAATCAAGTATCTGACAAATTATTTGTATTCAGACTATATAAAGCATCTTGAAAACTCATTAACAAATAAACAAACAATAACAAATTAGCAAATTATTTGACAAGATATTTCACTAAAATAGGTATACAAGTGACATATTAGCACATGAAAAGATGATCAACATTAGGAAAATGCAAAAATAAAATCAGAATGAAACACTACTACATATCTATTGGAATAAAAAAAAAGAAAAACATGAAAATAACAAGTGTTCATAATAATATGTAATGTCTGGAATCCTCATATGTCACTGGTAGAAATGCTAAATGGTACAGCTATTTTGGAAACAGTTTGATAGTTTTTATACAGCTAAACATATGCTTACCATACTTTCCAGCAATTCCAATCTGCAGTATTTGCTTAATAGAATTGAAAACATGTTCACACAAAAACGTGCACAAGAATATTTATGAAATAAGTTGTTG
>NW_006922044.1:1185709-1188653 GCF_000298275.1 Orycteropus afer afer | reverse complement strand
TCCACCCTACCAAGCATGACATCCTTCTCCAGGGAATGGTCCCTTCTTACAACATGACCAAAATAGGTGAGATGAAGTCTGGCCATTCTTGCCTCCAACGAGCATTCTGGCTGCACTTCCTCCAGGACAGATCTGTTAGTTCTTTTAGCAGTTTCTATGAAATAAGTTTAGTTTCTATGAAATAAGTTTAGTTTCTATGAAATAAGTACAGAAGTTCTATTCATAATCAGCCAAAGCTGGAAATAAGTAAAATGTCATTTATGAATGAATAATCAAAATATAGTATAGCCACATAATGGAAAAAAAATTAATTGCTAATTAACAAGCAAAACACGTACAGTACTGATATACACAGCAACAACACTGATGGATCTCAAATATATCTTGCTAAGTAAAAGAAGTTAAATTTAAAAGACTACATACTACATGCTTCTGTTCTGGTTACCTCTGTGCTGCTCTAACAGAAGATACCACAAATGGGATGGCTTTAACAAACAGTTTGTTCTTTTACAGCTTAGAAAGCTAGAAGTCCGAGTTTAAAGTGCCAGGCTCTAGGGGCTGTATGAAAACACTTCAACCTTGGGCGGCAGCTCTGCCTCCTGCTCCCAGCCCACTAAAACTGGACATGTCTCTTCACTCAGGCGGCTATTAGCTGCTAAGGCTAACAAACCCAAGGTCGTTGTTGTTGTTAGGTGCTAGTGAGTCATTTCCAACTCATAGCAACCCTGTGCACTGCAGAACGAAACATTGCCCAGTCCTGCTCCAGCTCCATGATCCCTGCTGTAACTGAGCCCATTGTTGCAGCCACTGTGTCAATCCATCTTGTTGAAGGCCTTCCCCTCCCTTGGCAACCCTCCACTTTACCAAGCATGGCATCCTTATCCAGGAATGGTCCCTTCTGACAACATGACCAAAGTAGGTGAGATGATGTCTGGCCATTCTTGCTTACCAGGAGCATTTTGGCTGCACTTCCTCTGGGACAGATCTGTTACCTCTTTTAGCAGTCCATGGTACCTTCAATATTCTTCGCCAGCACCACAATTCAAAAGCATCAACTCTTCTTCTGTCTTCCTTATTCATTGTCCAGCTCTCACATGCATATGAGGTGATTGAAAATATCATGGCTTGTGTCAGGTGCACCTTGCTCCTCAGCACTTGAAACAGTTCCTTTGCAGCTAACTTGCCCAGTGCTATACATCATCTAAGGTCCTGACTGCTGCTTCCATTGGCACCGACTGTAGAACCAAGCAATGTGAATTCTTTGACAACATCAATCTTTTCTCCATTTATCGTGATGCGGCTTATTGGTCCAGTTGTGAGGATTTTTGTTTTCTTTATATTGAGATGTAATCCACACTGCAGGCTGTATTCTTCAATCTTCATCAGTAAGTGCCTCAAGTCATCCTCATTTTCAGCAAGCAAAGTTGTGTGGTCAGCATATCTCAGGGTTTTAATGATTCTTTCTCCAATACTGATGCCACATTTTTCTTCATATAGTCCAGCTTCTCAGATTATTTGCTCAGCATATAGATTGAACAATATGGGGAAAGGATACAACCTTGATGCACTCCTTTCTTGATTTTAAACCATGCAGTGTTTCCTTGCTCTGTTTGAACAACAGCCTCCTGGTCAATGCACAGGTTCCTCATGAGTACAATCAAGTGTTCTGGAATTCCCATTCTTCTCAATGTTATCCACAATTTGTCATGATCACAATCAAATTCCTTTACATAGTCAATCAAACACAAGTAAACATCTTTCTGGTATTCTTTGCCTTGAGCCAAGATCCATCTGACAGGAACTATGATATCCCTTGTTCCACATCCTCTTCTGAATCCATCTTGTACCTCTGGAAGTTCTCTGCCAATATACTGCTGTAAACTTCTTTGAATTATCTTCAGTAAGGTCTTATTTGTGTGCAATATTAATGATATTGTTCGATAATCTCCACATTCTGTGGGATAACCTTCTTTGGAATGGGTACAAATATGGATCTTTTCCAGTCAGTTGGCCAGGTAGCTGTCTTCCAAATCTCTTGGCATAACCAAATGAATGCCTCCAGTGGGGCATCTGCTTGTTGAAACATCTCAATGGGTATTCCGTCAATTCTTGGAGCCTTGTTCTTCACTAATTCCTTCATTGCAGCTTCAACTTCCCCCTTCAATACCATTGGTCCTAGATCATATGCCATCTCCTGAAATGGATGAAGATCAACCAGCCCAAGGTAGACAAATAAAATGGCACAGTTCTCATGTTACCAAACCACATGACAGGTCATTAATTCAAGTCTAGTGGAAACCCCAAGGTCAGCAGAGCATGGCAGGCTGCTGAACAATGACATGGCTACATGCAGGGTCCAAGTGTTCCATATGCTAGAGACCATTCCCAAAGCTGCTGCTTATGTACAGGAAGCACAACACATACCCAACACATACTCAACTGCTTACAGTAGATTCCACCATGGAGTTGATCACCAGTCTCATCATGGGGAATACTACATCCAGCTGCCCAGCTACTCAACCAGACCTAGCCAAGGTGACAGAGAGAATTAATCACCACAGCTTACATATGAAATTTTGGAGAATATTCTGTTGTTGTTGTTGTTAGGTGTTGTCAAGTCCACTCCGACTAGTGGTGACGTCTTGTTACCTAGTGCCACTCCAACAGGAATATACTACAAATAGGATGGCTTGAACAAACAGTTTATTCTTGCAGTTTGCAGGCTTAAATCCAAGTTCAAAGTGCCAGGCTTTAGATGCTGGGTGAAAGCCCTGCAGCCTTGGGGTTCAGCTCTGCCTCCTACTCCTGGCCCACTGGAGATAGAGGCTTTTCTTCACTCAGACAACTGCTGGCTGCTGAGACTGACAAACCCAAGATTGACAAGTAAAAATGCACAGTCCCAATGTTACCAAACCACACAGCAGGTCATTAATTTAAGTCCATT
>NW_006922044.1:1183712-1185100 GCF_000298275.1 Orycteropus afer afer | reverse complement strand
AGCTTGGATTAGGCTCACCTTAGTCTTCGAGGAGACATCCATTATGCTTCCATTTATATGAAATTTTGGAGAAAATTATAAAAACAGAATATATAACAGGGGCTGCCTAGAGTTAGGTTTGGAGAGGAGGTGGAAAATTTGGAGACGTTTTGGGGATGACAGAATATTCTGTATCTTTGTTGTAGTGATTACACAATTATGCATTTGTGAAAATTCAGATAACTCTAAGAAGGGTAAATTTTGCTGAGTGTAAAATTTTTAATTGAAAAAATACTATATAGGCATATCTCAAGGTAATGATAACATAATCTTACACACATATATTCATTTAAGCCCTTTGCATTTTTTTTTTTATCCTTATCTAGGCCTATACTAAATCTTTACAGGTAAACCTACTCAAGATTACCAAAAAAAAAAAAAAAAAATTGATAGGAAAACCTGAAGGGAAAGAAGGAAACATCTGGGATGAAGCAGACACATGGAGTATGGTTCTCTATATTAAAATAAGCTTCCAGAAGATACATGGTGGAAAGAAGGCACTAAGGTCCTTAAATGGCAAAGTTATCTGCACTGTATACACATATCTCCCATCCAAATTTTAAAATTTTACCCTATCAATTTATCATGTCTTTCCTGTATTCAGATTGCACTTTGACTTCTATATGCATCACTGCTAAAATTTGATACCTCTCTGTTGACTTGATTCTTGAAAGTCTGTTACATTTAATTTTAAAGATCCAATATTTGCCCCTTGAATTTTACATCTTAGCTTTGCAAATCCCAAGTTAGTGCTAATATTCTAGGGACTCCCTTCCACACCACAGGACATGTCTGTCTTTATTTGGCTAACTTTAACCTGCTTGTGAGGTGGGTTATAACCGCCACTGTCTACTTCACTTACTCATTTTTTTCTAGCCTGGCAAAGCTCATTCATGTGTTGTCCTCTAAATATAAGCAAGTACTCATTTCACCAGCTCAATCAATCATTCTGTCATTAATCCAAACAACCATCCACAAATATGAGTGGCAATTTACAGGCTGGCAATTGTCTTCAGGCAAAGGTGTTTGAGCTGTGGTCTGTGAGAGTGATAGGCAGAACATTTGCTTCTGCATATTTCTGCTCTTTAATCACAGCAGACAGAGCTTTGGGTATTTCATCACAATCTAAAACAATCTTGTTTAAGAAACACTACTGCTTATCATGTTTTCTACTGCACAGAGTCAAGAGAAATGAGTTGCAGCAGTTAGATGTTCCTGTGAAATACATAAAGAAAAAATTAAAAATCAATAACAAGATACACTATTGAAGTCAGTAAGACATTATATATCCATCTTTATAAACTAAAAACCCTGACTATAATTTAGACAATGTTTTAACTTGCCTTCTT
>NW_006922044.1:1181187-1182649 GCF_000298275.1 Orycteropus afer afer | reverse complement strand
TTTTTTTTTTTTTTGGTTATGAATAACATATATATTGAATATTTGTACAGGTAGTCCCCAACTTATGATGCATTTGAATTATGATGAATGGCACCATGGCCATCCATGCCTTTATATATATATATATCTTATCATTAGTAATATGTACTAAATGCAATACTGCAATGTGTAATTTGCTGACATTTTCATCATTCCCAAATGGTCACTTACAGATGCTTGTTTAATTTTGTGATTTACTATTCAAAATCTATACTGCTGTATAGATCTGATTTTCTAAACTAAATCAGAGGCTTCAGTTGCTTGAAAATATGGACCCAAAGACTTATCTCTTTGCTAAAATTGATAGGGAAATATGGGAAGCAGTGAGATGTTACCCAGAATACATGAAGAGAAAAATAAAGGGATCATACAGATAACTATTGCTTATTTACTGACTAGAAATGTCATCCCCATTCCCAAGGATAAACCAGATGATTCAGAACTTTCCACAAGTGTAATTATTGCCACAACTAACAAAATGCCAACACTATCCACAAGATTGTGATCCAGCCAAGTTGACACACAGATCCAACAATCACAGGGGCAGTTGTACTCTGTCATATAGGGTCGCTATGAGTAGGAATCAACTCATCAGCAATGGATTTTTAGGGAAGTAAATCACCAGCTCTTTCTTCCTAATTCTTCTTACTCAGGAATTTCCTTAGACTGAAGCTCCACTAAAACCTGTTCAGCATCATAGCAACAGACAACCCATTACTGACAAGTGGGAGGTGGCTGTACTTGAAGTACCAAACCCAAAAACCCACTGCAACTGAGTTGATTCCGACTCATAGTGACCCTGTACGACAGAGTAGAACTTCCCCATAGGGTTTCTAAGGCTGTAATTTTTACAGATGTTGACTGCCACATCTTTCTCTCACTCATGGAGCAGCTGATAGGCTAAAACTGCCAACCTTTTTATTAGCAGCCAAACACATTAACCCCTATGCCACCAGCTCTTGGTTGCTTGAAGTCCATTGATTGGGAAATGGAAGCGGATGTCCTGCATGGAAGGCAAGAATTCTACCACTGAACCATTACTGTCCTAAATGTTCTTTGGAAGAGCGGCGGAGATTATTCTGTTGTACCAGGGAAATCACTAGCACTTCCAGACCAGAACAGACTAGGAAGAAAAGCCTGATGATCTATTTCTGAAAATTAAACAATGAAAATGCTATGGATCACTAAGATATAATCTGCAACTAAACATGGAGAAGGCTCAGGACTGGGCAGCACTTCATTCTGCTGCGCATGGGTAACCATGAGTCAGGGGCCAACTCAATGGCAGCTAACAAAACAATAACAGAGTTTGGAAAGACGAAGAACCAGTGGTTCAGAAGGGCAGAATGAGACTGGTCATTTTGATTCCCATACCCCTGATCTGCACTGAACACTTTCCCTTGTTACCCTCCCGAGAGGGACC
>NW_006922044.1:1173628-1177564 GCF_000298275.1 Orycteropus afer afer | reverse complement strand
GCCAGCCTTCTGGTTAGCAGTCAAGTGCTTTAAGCACTATGCTACCAGAGCTCCTCAATAACCTCGTAACAGGTCATTTTTTGAGGTATCTTCTAGCCCACTACCCATGGTCTGCATTAGCCAGTCTTGGAGCCCTCCTTTACTGCCTGATGAACTAAGATGGCTGATCTAAGACCAGTCTAAGATTCAAACCAAGAACAAACAGCAGAATATACCTGTGTAGAAGTTGTGGTATCCATGTTAAAACACAGCCTTCATCTTAGAAAGAGATTGCACATGAACCTAGCCTGAAGGAAGTTAGAAACTTAAATTTCTCTGTGAACTGTAACTGGTTTTTGGTTTTTACTATAGCTGACTTTCCATTCATTATTCCAGAACTCAGCCTACAACAAACTGAACTTCAAAAAGCAATTCCCCATTCATGACAACACTTGCATAAGAACCCTCCTAACCACATTGTTAAGGGTTACATCTCCAACATGGGAAATCTTTAAAATACAATTAGCTCTAATGATTTATTATAATATAATCAAGACTGAGACTGTGCCTGGGTTCACTAGAAGTATAAAATATTTTCTGTATTTTAGCATTTTTTTTCCTTTTGAGTAGCAAATTCAGTCAAATGCACCACAAAAAATAATAAATAAATAGATAGACAAATAAATAAATAAATAGACTCACTGCCATCCAGTCAGATCTGACTCATAGCAACACCTCCTTTGGTTTCCCAGGCAGTATCACTATGGAAGTATATTGCCCCATCTTCCTTCCGAGGAGTGGCTGATGGGTTTGAACCGCTAGCCTTCTGATTAACAGCACATGCCTTAGGCACTATGCCACCAGTTGTTTTTGTTGTTATGTGCCACCCTCCTTGAGTTTCCAAGGCAGTAACACTACGGAAGTATATTGCCCAACCTTCCTTCCAAGGAGTAGCTGGTGGGTTTGAACCACCAGCCTTCCGGTTAGCAGTCAAGTGCCTTAGGCACTACACTAGGCCACCAGAGCTCCCCCCAAATGTACCACAAGTAACTCATTAAATAATAAGATACACTGAAGCATTTTTTTGTCTCTCTTATTATATTGATTTCTCCTATTTGACTGTAAACCAGAAGGCTGGCAGTTCAAACCCACCAGCCACTCCTTGGAAGGAAGATTGGGCAATATACTTTCATAGAGATGCCACCTTGAAAATCCAAGAAGAGGTCATTATGAATCAGAATTGACTCGCTGGTATTGAGGTTTTGTTTTTTTTTTTTTTTTTTTCTTCCTCTTTTTTTCGTATAAGTAAAAGTCTTTAGAAAGGAGTGGTCCTATCACAAATATCCTTCATCTTGATGATTAAATGCTGTTAATATCACTTTTATACCAAATCATCCAGTCAGCATTAATCTTTCATGACCTTAACATCATATTTCAATTGTAGTGATGCCTTGAATCAGAGTATTTATGTAAAAAACAATCCACCTTATTTCTTAGACTGTGAGCTCCTTGAGCTTAGGGTTTTTCTATTTTTCTTACAACTTTTCAAATTTCCCATAGTACAAATGGCCCTGATGCATAATAGTATTTCAAATACATATGTATAAATGGTTTTCCTCATACGAAGGAAAAGTACCTTCTGGTATAGATTTCCCAAGAACTTGCTCTCTGTATTCTTTTTGTTTTGTTCTGTTTTAAATTAATTTCTGATTGTACAGGAAAAGGCTGTTCTCTAACTTGAGTATTTTCTTACTGTTCTTGGTTCTTTAGTGCTGCTATAACAGAAATACTACAAGTGGAAGATTTAACAAGCAGTGATTTATTCTCTTCCAATTTAGGAGGCTAGAAGTCCAAATTCAGAGTGCCAGCTCCAGGGGCTGTGTGAAGACCCCTAGATCCCTAAACTACTGCACCTACAGGCTACAGGCCTCTCCTAACTCAGACAGCTGCTGGCTATCTGAAGTAGATAAACTTGGCTAAAGTAGATGAACCCAAGTCCAGCAAGTAAAATGGCAGAATTCAAGATCACAAGGCAACATGGTATGCCACTAGTTCAAGTCCAGGAACTAGAGATGAAGACTTGGCCAAATGCAAGTTGTAGATGTGCTAAAAAGCTAGCAAACTTTCCCAAAGCTTCTTTGTATGTACTGGAAGAAGGCCACACTCCAAAGTCAGCTCCCTTTCCACTTCCCTTTCCACAGCAGATTCCACCAGGGAGGTGATTACATTCTCATCTTGGGGAATACTTACACGCAGCTGCCCAGCCACTCAAAACCAGGGCCCAGCCAAGTTGAACACAACCTTAACTGTCACAGCATCTAACATAAATCAACAACAAAAACACCTTAACTTAAATAATCATTGATTACTTATTTAAGTACATGTGAAATTCCAGGTATTAATTAGAACACTATTTATATGTTATGTTATATAATTTTCATGAAATCCATATGAGGTGCATCTTATTATTTTCCATTTTCAGTGAGAAGACAGAAGCTTGGGAAGGGTAAGTAGTTCAGTTGCCCAAATTCACATAACTAGGGCTAGGATTCAATTTTTTCTTTATGATTCAAAGATTTAATCACCATGACTAATAGAAGGGTTCAATGTAGTATAATTATACTCACTTTTTTTGTATTTCTAGTATGTTAAAGCACAAATAATTTTAAAAAGACAAATATTAATTTCCCAAGTGATAAGCCACTGTGCATTTTCCATCTTAAGTTTCATTCATTGCTTTTTTACTGAACTCTTAAGCCATGCTTCTCTTATTACATCCAGTGGCTTCAGATATCTTGGAAATCTTAGACCAAAAGGTGGGGAGAGAGACACTTACACTTTCTCTGGTTAGTTAAACTCTAATTTTTTCTGGAACTACTCATTTTTACCAACATTATATATTTTTTAACATCATTGATAATAAATGTTGCTGTGAAATTAAAGTTAGAATTCTAATTACAAGTAATGAAAGTATATTTTTAAGTACTATATATTCAAAGAATTTGGTTTCTTAGTTTACATGTTTTGGCTTCAGGAAAATTTACCTGGATCAGTAAGCTAATAAATTGTGTGTTGTCTCTCTGTTCTGAAATATAATACACATGCAGGACAACTTTTTATTATTTTTTAAAATTGATTCTAAAAATAGCAGATACATAGAAACACATAATTTCCAAAGTGTAAAGTTAAAGGACTATGCACTTGCTAAAGATTAGATAATTTAACACAAAGATCTCTCTCTTGCTCTCTTTCTCTCTCTCTCTACATATATATATATATATATATATATATATACACACACACACACACACACACACACACACACAAAAAAATATATATATATATATATTCACACTCCAATATATACAGGGCTCACTAAACTCATGGCCATTGAGTGAATTCCAACTTGTAGTGATACCCATTGGGTTTCCAAGGCAGTAAATCTTATGAAAACAGACTGCAACATCTTTGTTCTGTGGAGCAGCTGGTAGGTTTGAACCACTGACCTTTTGGTTAGTAGCTAAATGCCTTAACCACCAGAACTCCCTCTCTATAAAAGTAGTCTCAACTTATGACAGGGTTCCATTCCAACGACTCTGGTCTGGTTCTGACATAAATAGAGTGCCTCATTTTTTTTACTTATTATCTTTTAGCTGTGGAGTCAGATCTGACACATTGCCACCCCTTCTTGGGTTTCTGAGGCAGTATCACTGTGGAAGTAGATTGCCAAATCTTCCTTCTGAGTTTATAAATCTAATCTTTATTTGTCTCTGAGGGTTGAAAACATTATGTATAAACATACAAATATATTTTAATGCATGTGTACATATATAAAAACATACAGAAATCAAAATTAACGATGAAGAAATGTTGGATTGTTGTTGTTGTTGTTGTTAAGTGCCATCGAGTTGTTTCCGACTCATAGCAACCCCATGCACAGCAGAACGAAACACTGCC
>NW_006922044.1:1164879-1170679 GCF_000298275.1 Orycteropus afer afer | reverse complement strand
CTTTTCTTTGGATGGAAGCCACAGGTGTGGGTTCAATTCCAGACCTGAAGGGCAGCTAGGGGCCATAGTCTCAGTGGTTCCACTAGGCTCCATCAGACCAGCAAACCTGGTCCCCTCCCCCCCCTTTTTTTTTCCAAATGATTTTGAGTTTTGTTCCACATTGTTTTCCCTCTCTATCCAGGATCTTCTCCATAGATCCCCCTCCAAGTGGTTGACAGTGGTAGCTGGGCACCATCTAGTTCTTCTGGTATCATAGTCATATAGGTTGCGAATCTCATGATGTACCAGTTTCTAGGACTAATTTTTTCTATGAATCTTTGGTTTTCTTCATTCTTCTTTGCTCTGGATAAGGAAAGACCCATCCTTGCATCTAGATGGCTGCTTGCAAGCTTCTAAGATCCCAGTCACTACTTGCCAAAGCCAGAGGTGGAATAATGTAAATGTGAGCATATGTTTTAAAATGATATCAAATAATTCTCAGACAAGGACTGGGATAATTATAGTGTGATACAATTCCAAGATACAGGAAGATTGGCATTTTTTTCCCCTACATTTTGATATGAGAGCCATTTCTTTGGCATGGTTACTGAATCATAATGAAGTATAAGCTTATCCATTGATCACTGACCTTATCCCATTTGGTTAAGACTCAAGAGGAGAATCTGCTTCCCTCATGGAATATATTTCCCACCTTAACCCCTTTAATTCTTATACTTGCATCCTAGAATTTGTCATTTAGTGAAAAACTAAAGTTTCTTCTCCAAATGATTGACAGTAGGAATGACTGATTTTATCCTTCAAGTAAAACTTTTCTGTTTTTCTTAAATTATCCTTGTCTTCAGTACAGATCCATTAAAATAAAAAGAGCTTAACCCTACAAAACTGACCCAGAGATGATAAACTAATTTGCAATACAAAACCTAAAGCTTATTGCATTCACTAAGTTTTACAAATTGAAAAAATATATGCAGTTTCTATTGAAAAATTGCAGCCATAAGAATGTAACATATTTCTATTATAATGTTTTTTTTTTTTTCATTTTCACAAGTTGAGATTCCAAGAGGTTTGTAGGTACTGTTCAATGAAAGACTGTGCATTATTTCGCCCCTAGCCATTCTTTTGAGTTCATCACCGTCCCACTGCTATTGTTGAGCTTTTCCCCAAGCATAGAAAAAGGAGGGTGGCTAACTGCATTTATAATCAAACATCTGCTGGGCCAACCCTTTCCCTTTCCGACAGTCTCATCATGATTATTACCTCTGTACAATAAGACTGGCCATAAGAATAGTGAGGATGCATCAGCTACAACTAAACTTTCTATTTGAATACCTTCATTCTTCAAGACTCATTCCAGAGCATAACACTGGATGTGTGAAAAGTTAATAGATACAAATTCTTATTTAATGTGGTATGTCATAGTGTATTTTATTTTGGTCTGTAATTATTTTTCCTAGAGTCTGTAAATCAGTAAGATATAAATAGCAAACACTTGCCAATGGGTGCTTAGATAGTTAATTATGTAATGATGCCAGAGATCATTAATTAATGCATCTCTAGTGCAGGGATTAAAAGACCAAAAAGCTACCCTAGTGACAGTCAAATTCACTCACTTGATGCAGTTTTAAAAGCTAAGTTACAAAAAGTTGGGCAGCCAAGAGTTGCCTTGTGAGGATATTTTTCTGCTGCAAGTGTTTTGAGATGCCAAGTTTTGAGAGCTGTTTCGGGCTCAATTTAGGGGACAAGCACTTCATACCAAAATTGTTTAATTGCACCTATTAGTAACCAGCAATTACAATTATATTAGCACATACAGATGAGAAAGCACATCTGAAAATATGTTCTATTTACTTTCTGCTAAGTCTTCCTACACTGGAAATGGCATTATTGTTATTTTAATAAGTAGGAATTGGAATAATCCTTTTTTGCTTCTCCATTTCCAGCAGCACAAAGCCTTTCTTTTGCAAAGGTCAGAACTAAAAGGAATCATGTGGCTCTAGCTCCAGCACCAAGGGATACCACCTCAGTTGCTTTTAATGCAGAAAAATTGGTAAGAACAGAATGAGTGCGAGAAAAAAAAAAAAAAAAACCTGGGCTATTCAGGCCCATTGAACCATGAAGGCAAGTGTGGTGCCACTTTGCTAATAGAGTACCCAGAAATAAATAAATAAATAGATAGATAGAAAAATAAATAAATAAACACTTTTTAGTTTCTTTTAAAACAAGACTTAAAAAAAATCTTGAAAGTGTCTTTTAAAAGTTGTCCTTTTAAAAATATGAAGAATATATGCTCACAAATTTTTAACTTATTTAAATCAGTAAAAACAAACATTAGCATTGGTCCATAGTTTTGATACCTAATTGAGCTATGAATGCATCATAAAATTATCTATTTTCCATTGAAAGTTATCTTCATAATATTCCAGTCCAAATTGGACTTTCCATAAGCAGAAATTGTGGTGTAGAGAGGTAAACGGGCTTTGCCAAAGTCACACAGTTAGGAACGTACAATCCTGTTAAGTTCTGTTATATCTGATTTCTGACCATGTAAGTAATTTTCTCTGTAGCTCTGGCATGCAGGTCCCTACACCTATAGCATGGCTTGTGCCTTACTTCATGCCCTTCTAAATCCAAAGCTTTTCAAATGACCTTTATAAAGCTGGTTTTTGTTTCTGTTTTTTAACTTCCCTTCTTATTTGAGTAGGGCACTATCCCTACTTCTGTACTGCTGCAGCCATTTGCTATCTAACTGTCAGGTCAAAGATAGACTCACTTTTGATATTCTTATCTGTGTGTTTGTCTTAACTCTCACTCTACCCCATTAGGCTGCATATTCCTTGAGGATAAAAAATTATTTTTACTTATCTTTGGTATTTTTCCTGTATCTAAATATAACATCGTGATATTTGAAATAATAAATCAATATGTTTTAGGGATATTTTGTTTACTTATTTTAATTTTGTTCCTGTTTATATGAGAACTTAAAATCAGGGACCCTTGGTGTGTGTAAATAGAGCAATCTAAAAGTGAAGCCTTAACTCTGTTTTAAAGTCTTGACATGAGTCTAGAATCCATGTTGAATTTTAAACTGGCTTTTCTAACAGCAGTTCCTCTATCCTTAATGCTGATCTAAATTTGATGTTGACCATATACCCAAAAGGAGGCATTATTTTGCTCTTTGTTCTGGCTGGTGCAGGTTATCACAGTCTATTCCAAGAGGGTCATTCCACTTTGGTTAAACAGATGGAAGAAGTGATAGCTTTCACCAAAAAGTTCTTAATGTGAAGCATTATTAATAAATCTTTAGAATAGGTGCCCAGAAATGGAAATGATTGACGAAGCAATTTTACTAAACAGATTACCAGAAAAAACCTATCCTACCACAGTCATTTTGACTGCTAACCAGAAGGCTAGCGGTTCAAACTCACCAGCCACTCCTCAGAATGAAGGCTGGGCAATCTACTTCCATAGTGATACCACCTCGGAAACCCAAGGAGGGGTTGCTATGAGTTGGAGCCGACTCCATGATGGTGTGTTTGGCTTGGGTTTGTACCACTGTTCTGTGACCACGCTGTAATGTAACCATAACCAATCACTTGTTCCACTTGTGTGTTATCCACCTATCCCTACTAAATCACTACTTTTATATAGCCTGTCTTTGTCTCCCTTGATTGTCCATTAGCCAATTATGATTTTATAACATTTTAGTTCCTGCTCTTACTGGACAAAAATGTACTTTTCCCCATCATGTAGCAGAGAAGCCATCTTCACTATGTGAATTTGGGCATCTACCCAATATAGACTCTATTGCTCAATAAACCTCTAGCTTTTACTTAAGCTGACTCACTGATGCTGCTCTCCAACATATCCAACTGAGACCAATTTGTTTGCCTTACTTTACTTTTTTTATTTATTGTGCTTTGCATACAAATTTACAAAACAGATTTGTTTTGCAAATTTGTTTTACATTTGATTTTAACATAATTATATGTTATGTTATATTTATTTATATTACCATCCCCAAGCATTAAAAAAAAAAAAAAAAAACCCTATCCTCTCCTCCCTGTGACTACCCCCTCGCTGTGCCCTTCTTATCTAAGCATTCCTGCCTGTCCAGCTTTCTCTCTGTGTGAATGCTGCCCCTCTGGTGTGTCATGGATGATTGATCTAAGGGAGAAAGGGGGCATTGCTCTGGGCTAAGTGTTCCACATGTAAGTCTTTCTATTGTTGGGCTGAGAGCCAATCCATGTAAGTGAGTCCATTTCTGGGCCCAAAGGGTAATCCACGGCCATAGCCTCAGGGGTTCCACCAGTCTCTATCCAACCAGTAATTCTCGTCATTTTTGTATTTTTTAATTTCCTTCCACATTTTCCTTCCCATTGTATCCAGGATCTCCAGTTGTGATCCCTTTCTGAGTGGTTAGAATTGGTAGCCAGGCATCATCCAATTCCTAGTTTCAGGGCTGTGAAGCCTGAGGTCCTTGTGGTTCATCTTATGTTTGAACTAATTGTTTCCAGATGACTTTGATTTTCTTCACTCTTTGCTTCAGACAAGAGGAGAACAATAGCTGCATCTAAAGCATCCACTCAAAAGCTTTTAAGACCCCTGTCACTACTCACCAAAGTGAGATGAAGAACAAGATTTTTATGTATCAGTTGTGCCAATTGAGCATGATGTCCCCAAGATAATTTGCCTTATTTTAAACAGTTTTTCTGATACTTGATATAGTTATCTTCTGCCACTGTGCCTTGATATTGCACCAATACACATTTATTTATATTTAAAAGCAGATCAAAGCTCTTATCCTTGGCTAAAATTATACATATAAATGGAAAGAAGTAGTATTTTTCTGAATACTACAGATCATATCATCATCAGCAACATCTCATTTCTACATCTAATATATTTAGTGTGATGCTGTGTCATTTATAATGCTGCTGACTGCAGGTAACAGAAAATCCACATGAAAAAGAATTAACTAATTATACTACAAACTACTTTTCATAAGAAGAAGTTTTAAAGGTGGAATACGTCCAGAGTTGCTTAACTGAGAAGCTCAGTGGTGGATTAAGAGGAGCTATGGGGATTGGATGAATCCCTGAAATCATTGCCCTAAGAATATCTTTAAAACTTAAATAAAAAATATCCCCTGTAGTTTTTTGAAAATCAAACAATGTTTAACTTAAATGGTAAAAAATTTCTGCCTTGAACATTATGTTCTTTTAAGAACTATTTATATGAATCAAAGTGACAACAGCTACTTGAATGATTAGATAGGAACTTTAGAGGGCAGCAGCCAGTCTATGTAAATGGAGAAGAAACAACTCAGAAAAGGAGGTTGAGAATGTTTGAACAGAAACAATATAAGCAATATTATGAATTTTAGATGTAGAGAGACACTCAAATTGTTGTATATTTTTTGTGTATATTAAAATTGTTGTGTATATTCTCAACAAAATAAAGCCTAAAAAAAAAAAAAATTCTTTCCAATGTCCTACTCCACCATTCCAAGCATTCTGGCTAAGGCATCTTCATGACCACAAAATATGGAAATACATTTTCAGACACTGCTTACAATGACAAAAATACACTGTATTTTTCTTCAGAAAAATACACTGTAGCCACTTAACTGACTTTACAGAAAGATTCTGTCAGATCTCATTGGCTAACATTTTATCCTAACTGAATCTAGAAAGATAAAGTTGTCGTTGGGTAACGTCAAATCAGCTCTGACTCAGCGACCCTATGTACAACAGAACAGAATACTCCCTGGTTCTGGGTCAGCCTCACAATCCTTGCTATA
>NW_006922044.1:1162642-1164249 GCF_000298275.1 Orycteropus afer afer | reverse complement strand
GAAAGAGGGGGAGGCCTTCAGGGAGATGGATTGATACAGTGGCTGCGATGATGGGCTCGAGTATAGCAGGGATTGTGGGGCTGGCACGGATCGGGCAGTGTTTCGTTCTGCTGTGCATGGGGTCGCTATGAGTCGGAAACGACTCGACGGCACTTAACAACAACACAACAAGTACTTTCAGTATTCTTCGCCAACAACACAACTCAGAAGCATCAACCCTTTGGTCTTCCTTGTTCATTGTCCAGCTCTCACATGCATATGAGGCAATTAAAAATACCATGGCTTGGGCTAGGCACACTTTAGTCTTCAAAGAGATATCTTTGCTCTTCAGCACTTTAAACAAGTCTCTTGCAGCATATTTGCCCAGTGCAATACGTCATCTGATGTCATGACTGTTGTTTCCAGTGTTGTTGACTGTGAAACCAAATAATATGAAATCTTTGACAACTTCAGTGTTTTCTCCATTTAACATGATGCTGTTTTTTGGTCCATTTGTGAGGATTTTTGGTTTCTTTATATTGAAATATAACCCATACTGCAGACTAAAGTCTTTAATCTTCATCAGTAAGTGCTTCTAGTCATCCTCACTTTCAGCAAGCAAAATTGTGTCGTGTGCATGTTGCAGGTTGTTAACAAGTCTTCCTCAATCCTGATACATATTTTTCTTCATATAGTCCATCTTCAAGGATTATTTACTCATTGTAGAGATTGAATAAGTATGGTGAAAGGATACAACCCTGACACACTCCCTTCCTAATTTTAAACCACACAGTATCCCCTTGTTCTTTTCGAATGGCAGCCTCCTGGTCTATGTACAGGTTCTTGATGAGCATGATTAAGTGTTCTGGAATTTGCATTCCTCTCAATGTTATCCATAAATTGTTATGATCCACACAATTGAACACTTTTGTATAGTCGACAATACACAAGTAGGCATCTTTATGTTATTCTTTGCTTTCAGGCAAAATCTATCTTACATCAGCAGTGATATCCCTCATTCCACGTCCTCTTCTGAATCCAGCTTGTATTTCTGGAAGTTCTCTGTCAATATACTGCTGTATCCTTTCTTGAATTATCTTCAAGGAGATTTTACTTGCATGTGATATTAAGGATATTGTTCAATAATTTCCACATTCAATGGTATCACCTTTCTTTGGAACAGGTACAAATATGGATCTCTTCCAGTCATTTGGCCATGTAGCTGGCTTCTAAATTTCTTGGCATAGATAAGTGAGTGGCTCCAGCATGACATGTGTTTGTTGAAATATTTCAATGGGTATTCTGTCAATTCCTGGAGACTTGTTCTTCATTCATTGAGTGCAGCTTTGACTTCTTCCTTCAATATCATTGGTTCTTGATCATATGCTGCCTCCTGAAATAGATGAACATCAGCCAATTCTTTTTGGTACAGTGAATCTGTACAATCTTTACATTGTCTTTTGATGTTTCCTACATCATTTAATATTTTGCTCATAGAATCTTTCAATATTGCAAACTCGAGGCTTAAATTTTTACTTCACTTCTTTCAGCTTGAGAAATGCTGATCATGTTCTTCTCTGTTGGTTTTCTAAGACCAAGTCTTTGCACATTTCTTTTTTTTTTTTTTT
>NW_006922044.1:1142854-1148094 GCF_000298275.1 Orycteropus afer afer | reverse complement strand
CAGAAATCTGCCAGAGCGCTTCCTCTTTAAATATCCAAAATAGTCAAGCCGCTTTTTAAACCTTCAAAATGGCGGCACCCTCTGGCCCGGCAAAAGTCCACAGCTCTGCCCACCTTTCTCTTCACCTTCTCCGCTTGTTCCCCAGCCACTGTGCACAGACCGTGTAGTCCCTGGCTAGCCGGGTGATTTTTAGGTTAATTCTTAAGTCCTACCACCAGAGGAATCTGCGAGAGTGCTGTCTCTTTAAATATTTAAAATAGTCATGCCACTTTTTAAACCTACAAAATGGTGGTGTCCTCTGGACTGGCAAAAGTCCACAGCTCAGCCTGCCTTTGTCTTCACTTTCTCCGTTTGTTCCCCAGCCACTGTGCACAGTCCATGCATTCCCTGGTCAGCAGTGTGATTTTTAGGTTAATTCTTAAATCCTACCACCAGTCGGGAATCTCCGAGCTGCCTGTACTGTCAGGGTCACTCAGTTCGCTGTCAGACCGCAGCTCCGTATGTCTCCTTTTTTTTGGTATTTTCACGCAAATTCTTCTGCTAGTTGGGGTTTAGTCCAATTCTGTATCCTTCCCTTCAAGGCTCAGGGGTCCAAGATTATCTTCTGTGTCTGTGTTAATTGGTTTCCCTTTTCTTTGTTGAAGAGGGTCTTTGCAATCCTTCTGCCTTGTCTGCCATCTTGCCGGAAGCCCTGCACATTTCTTAATAATAACTGACTTTGTCTTCTTGAGCTGCTCTTTGACATTTTCTGTTTAGCTCTTTTATCTTGTTATTTCTTCCTTTTGCTTTAGCTAATCTCTATTCAAGATCAAGTTTCAGAGTCTCTTCTGTCATCCATTTTGGTCTTTTCTTCCTTTATTGTGTTTTTAATGGCTTTTTGCTTTCTTCATGAATGATATTCTTGATGTCATTCCATAATTCCTCTAGTTTTTGGTTATTGGTGTTTAATGCATCAAATCTATTCTTTAGATGATCTGTACATTCAGGAGGGATATAATCAAGGTTATATGTTGGCTCTTGTGGATTTGTTTTAATTGTTTTCAGCTTCAGCTTGAACTTACATATGAGCAGTTGATAGTCTGTTTCAGTCAGCTCCCGGCCTTGTTTTTGCTGAAGATATTGAACTTCTCCATTGCCTCTTTCCACAGATGTAGCCGATCTGATTCCCATGTACTGCATCTAGCAAAGTCCATGTGTTTAACCACCATTTATGCTGTTGAAAAGGGTATTTTCAATTAATAAGTCGTTGGTCATGCAAAATTCTGTCATGCATTCCCCAGGGTTATTTCTATCACGAGGGCCATGTTTTCCAACTACTGGTGATTCTTCTTTGTTTCCAACTTTTGCATTCCTATCACTAGTAACAATCAACATACCTTGATTTCATGTTTGGTCAATTTCAGACGACAGAAGTTGATAAAAATCTTCAATTTCCTTATCTTTGGCTTTGGTGGTTGGTGTGTAAATTTGAATAATAATAATAGTAACTCATCTTCCTCATAGCATATGGATATTGTCTTATCACTGACAGCATTGTACTTCAGGATAGTTCTTGAAACATTCTTTGTGATGATGAATGCCATAGCTTTCCTCTTCAATTTGTCATTCCCAGCACGGTAGATCATATGATTATCTAATTCAAAATTGCCAAAACTGGTCCATGTCAGCTCAGTAATGCCTAGAATAATGAACTTTATGCATTTCATTAATTTTTTACAACTTCCAATTTTCCTTGATTCATAATTTGTACATTTCATGTTCCAATTATTAATGGATGTTTACAGGTGTTTCTTTTCATTTTGACTTATAACAAGCCCTCCTTGGGTTTTCAAGGCAGTATCACTACGGAAGTAGATTGCCCAAGCTTCCTTCTGAGGAGTGGCTGATGGGTTTGAAGTTAGCAGTCAAGTGCCATAGGCACTATGCTTACTGGGTAGGACCATGTAATTTAAACTCCTGATTGTTAAAGTTGTCCACCGGGGTATTTCTGTTAGAGTAGCATGAAGTAATCTTCTGGGAAGTTCACTGTCTCTCAGGTGTGTAGAATTCTGATGTTGGGATTGGTTAGTTTTGCCACTCTGTCAGGCTTAAAGTGAGCCCCCTAGAGGAAGAAAAGAATCCCTAATGGATGGCTGAGAGAGACAACCTGCTGAGAAAGAGACACCACTGAGAGAGAGATGCCACCAAGAGAGAGACGCCTGGCTGAAAGAGAGATGCTTAGCTGAGAGAGATGCCCAGCTAAGAGACAGTGGCAGTGGAACCAAGAGGCATGAGACAGAGAAGCAGGCTCACCTGGCCCACAGCAGCAGAGGGCAGGCTGAAAGGCCGAGGCCCAGAGAGGTGTGTCTAAGGACATAGCAGAGGGGAGACTGCCCTGATTGAAGAACTGTATCCTGAGCACATTCTGAACTTGAATTGTAGCCCATTGGTTCCATAATAAACCTGATAATCTGTGAGTTCTCTGTGTCCACTGCAGTGAATTATCAAACCCAGCAGAGCAGTGGTGGGTGCTATGAGAGGGACGGTTGGTGTCAAGGTCTGTAAGAGGGCTGTAGGGTGGCAGCCTGTCTGGCCTCATAAGAGCAGGCCTTGGGCTGCTGCCGCTGTTCTGTCTTCCTCTTGTTGAGTTGGAGGAGGTCAGAAGATTCTGCCTTCATGCCCCTTTAGCACTTGTCATTGAAAATTTCTTATTTATTTATTTTTTCAGTACAGGGGATTAAAATTTCATCTTGTTGCAATATCCCTTGTTAAACATGAGAATGGATGTTTTAAAAATTAAGTTATTGTCTTTTCAAATATTTTCATCTGTGACTTGCATGCACAACTTTCTTGCAGTGTTCCCTCTACTCCCCTCCCAACCCTGACAACTAACAAAGAAAGTTTCCTTCCATATATAAGCCTTTCCCAGACTTTTTACAATAATGAACTAATACTATATTTATCCTTCTGTGATTGACTTACTTCACTCAATATAATTTTTGGTATTTTTTATATACTAGAAAAAATCGATTTTTGGCTACATGCTTCCCAAAATATCCTCTCATAGACTGTATCATCCTCCAAATTTTTAATGATACATTTTCATATTAAAAGTATAAAAAACCCACTGCCATCGAGTTGGATCTGACATATGGTGACCCCTTCTTGGGTTTCTGAGGCAGTGTCACTACGGAAGCAGATTGCCCAATCTTCCTTCCAAGGAGTGGCTGGTGAGTTTGAACTGCCAGCCTTCTGGTTAGCAGTCAAATATCTTAGGCACTATGCCACCAGAGTATATTTACTATTTATTTAGTTAGTTTGGCAATGTGTTTCTTTGTTATCTATGATACCCATGTTTTGTTTACCCTGAAATTCTTTGTTATCCTAAAATAATAAAACATCTAATTTTTTTTTTTTTCAAGAGGTTTAAAGTTTTACTTGACACATTTAGATTTTTAATAAATCTAAATTTGTGTGTTTGTGTGTGTGGATAATGAGATGTAAGGTTTGAATTTTTAGTCAGCTTTAGTTTTACAAAAGGAGTAACAAATTTTCCCAGTATCATTAATTGATTAAATTAAACCTCATTTTCTGCTCTCGATAATGCTATACCCATCTAATATATTGTAAACATATACCTGTGGGAATTTTTCTGGACTCCCTTTCATGTTCATTTTTCCATCCATCTCAGAGGGAATATTATGGTTTCAGAGCATATAGCTTTTGAATAATTCTTGATATCTGATAATGCAAGTAACTCCACCTTGTTTTTCTTCAAAATTATCTTACTTATTAATAGGCTATTTTGATTACCTAGTGCCACTGTGACAGGAATATACCACAAATGGGATGGCTTGAACAAACAGGAGTTTATTCTCTTACAATTTTGGAAGCTAGAAGTCCAGGTTCAAAGTGCCAAGCTCTAGGGGCTGGGTGAAAGCCCCTCAACCTTGGGCTTCAGCTCTGCCTCTAGCCCCAAGCCCACAGAAGCTAGAGGCATCTGTTCACTCAGGCAGCTACTGGCTGCTGAGGGTGACAAACCCAAGGTTGACAAGTTAAAAGGCACAGTCCCAATATTACCAAACCACACAGCAGGCCTTTAATTCAAGTCCATTAGATGCACCAAGATCAGCAGAATATGACAGGCTGCTGAATGAAGAATCAGGTATGTGGAGGGTTCAAGCATGCCAAAAAGCTAGAGACCTCCCTCAAAGCTGCTTCTTACATACAGGAAGCAGACCACATCCCTAAAGCAGCTGCTCAGCTGCTTCAGTAGATTCCACCATGGAGTTGATTACCAGTCTCAACATGGGGTATAATAACAACATCCAGCTGTCCAGCCAATCAACCAGGCCCAGCCGAGTTGACACACAATCTTAACTGCCACATAGGCCATTATTTTTCCATATGACTTTGGTTTCTGTTTGTCAAATTTCAAAATAAATCTGGGGTTTTAACTGGAATTAAATTAAAATTAAACAGTTATTGGTATTATAACTAGAATTACATGAAAATTAAACAAAATTATTGAGGGATGGATAGACAATTATCTTCTCAAGAACATGTAAAATCAATAACTGGGTTTTCTGTAATTGTATCTTTAATTGATATTTTATATATTTCTCCAACACGCTCATCATATGTTAGGTTTATTACCAAGAGTCATGTGTTTTCAATTGCTATTATCGACATTGCATTTTAAAAATATTTTCTTACTGTTACAAAGGATGCAATTGATCTTTATGTTGGTTTTACTTCTAGAAACTTTGCAGAGCTCATTAATTATTTCTAATAACTATTCTTTAGAAGAAACAAATATGTCTTGAAGGAAGTACAGCTGGAATGCTCCTTAGAAATGTTGATGACCAGACTTCATCTCTCATAATTTAGTCATGTTGTCAGAAGTAACCAGTCCTGGAGAAGGATAACATGCTAGGTAAAATAGAGAGTCAGAGAAAAAGGGGAAGACTGTCAAAAAGACGGATTGACACAGTGGCTGTGATGATGGGCTGAGGTATGATAATGATTGTGAATAATCCGCAGTACCAGACAACATTGTGTTCTTTTGTACATAGTGTTGCTATGAAACGAAACCGAGCAGATGACAACTGTGTTGGATTAGGTTCTCTAGAGAAACACAAAAACCAGCAAAGTATATATATATATATATTTATAGAGAGAGAAAGAGAGAAAGAGAGAAATTTATCTTAGAAAAATGGCTCACAAGCGTGTAGAAGCCGACAAGTTCAAGCTGAAAAGTT
>NW_006922044.1:1138102-1139190 GCF_000298275.1 Orycteropus afer afer | reverse complement strand
TCTTAAGACCATTGTTTTCACATCTCTGTTCCACAAAGAAAATTTTAACTGAGTTCATAAAAACACATTAAATTCTCTTGAACACATATTAATTTTGCAAATATTATATGTGTAGCCCCAAATAGGGCAAGACCCAGGCTCTATCTCCAAAATGAATAAAAAAAAGAAATCTTAAGATCTGATGACAAACTGTGATGCCAAGTTTGATAAATGAGAAACTATCAGATTTCAAAGAAGAGTGAAATCATATCTGGTAGACAGATTGAGAGGGAGGGAGCAAGAAATCTCCATAAAAGATAAATTTGAGGTGGCATTTATAAGATAACATTGGGCAATTTTAACAGAAAGATGAATGGGGCAAAGAAAAGATAATAGGATAATTCGTGAGTAGATGAAGCATTGGAGGACGGTACTTCGGGACAGTCTATCAGAGGTGATTAAGGTGACTAGAGTAAATTAAGGCCATGTTGAATGCCAGAATGTAGCTTTTGTGTACAATTCTATGAGAAGTTTTATAAAGTTTTTGGCATTCTTTTATAGTGTGTTTTTCAGGAATGACAGAGCCTAATAGTGAAAGAGCAAATTTTAATTGTACTGTTGGTGTTAGTTGCTATGAAGTCTACCTGACATATGGTGACCTCATGCACCATATGGCCTGATCCTGCATTCTGATATTTACTGTCATACACATGCTCAAGCCAGTGTTGTGGCCACTGTACATTTTGAATGACTTCCAACTTAGGGGCTCATCTTCCACAACTAGGTCAAGCAATATTCTGTGGTGAGCCTATGGGTTTTCATATGCTAACTATCAGAAGTAAATTTCCAGGCCTTTCTTAGTCTGGAAGTTTTGCTGAAACCTGTCTCTCATAAGTGACCCTGCTGGTATGTGAAATACTAATGGCATAGCTTCTAGTATCACAGCAATACACAAACCACCAAAATACGACAAACTGACAGACAGATGATGAGCTAATTGCATAGCATGGTTAAACCCAGCTGGGATAATGATACTTTCCTTAGACCTATGAAACATCTGCCTTGGCATTGATTTAGAAGACATACTTGACTGCTAACCAGAAGGCTGG
>NW_006922044.1:1136002-1137222 GCF_000298275.1 Orycteropus afer afer | reverse complement strand
GAATAGCAAATTTTCAAAAACAGTGAGTTAAACAAGGAAGAATTTTATTTCTTTCATTTTAAAGAAGTAAAGGAAAAGAGGAATCTTTATAACTAGAAGTTCCTTCTGTCTTTTGATCTTTCATTTCAATGCTCAGTCACAATGTTAAACTACAAAGATTACAAATGCAATCTTTTAGCTTGGAAGTACTACTCATGATTTAAAATAGGAGTTTGTCTATTAAGGGAAAAAAAGTTTGCTGATCCTTGGGTTAAGTGTTCACCACTGTTCCAAGCAGCTATGGTTGGCATTAGAGTTAAGAAAACCAGATCACGGCCAGCTGGAGATCCACCGATATTGCCTCTTTAGTAGAGGATATTGTCAGTCAGTTTTCTTCCATGACTGTAAGTAAAAGAAGCTTGATTAACTTGCTCAAGACAAGGAAGTTGAATAAAGAGCAGGTTTGGGGTATGGTAAACTAAATAGTGACAGGTAATAGATGAGATCAATTTTTCCCCATTAAGATTTTACTAATGGTGAGGCACAACTTCCCATAACCCTATTTCTGGAGGCCAAATCAAATTATTGGAAACTAGGCTATAATAAATATTACAATAGTAACTTGGAGTCTTGGCAATCAGAATCTATTTCCCAAAGGGGATAGATGGTATCATAAAGTGTGTGTAGACATAGATTTGCTGTCACTTTTATTCTAGCCATAGGTTTTTCCTGCACTTTCACCTCTGAGTTCATGCTTAATGGGAGCTCCACATTTACTTGTAAATGGCAAATGATATTTTGTATGAAATATTCAGTCTCCTTTCTTTCCAGCTTACTTCTACTTCACAAATAATGTGACAGGGGTCAGTCCTAAGGCTCAATTGTGCTCTTAAATGAGCTAAAAGGGAGAAGGAATTTCCTAGAGGTGAATTCCTTGGCATTTGCCTTATTCTTCTCAAGTAGCTCCTGTCAGAGGGATTCAAGTAATCAAGGCAGGTCTTGAGTGGAGAGGTACGGCTTCTATCTTAATGGTCTACTGGACTATGTTAAAATTTGGAAACACCATACAGAACAAGTGAGTTGTATTAGGGAATGCAATCAGAAAAACAAAGGACCACTTGAGAAAACTTCTAGATATTTTGCAGATCTACCATTGACAATTTGTTTGGATAATATATTTTTCAACATATTTCTCACTAAATGTTCTTCTGTTTTTATACACACACACACACACACACACA
>NW_006922044.1:1133839-1135902 GCF_000298275.1 Orycteropus afer afer | reverse complement strand
TTATTTATAACTTCTTTATTGAGTTCCAGCATGATAGCATGCAGGAGTGTGACCACATTCATGTAATTATTACCTGGATCAAGAAACAAACATTTACAGCACTCAGAACAGACTCCTTTGTGCTTACTTTTAGTTACATTCCCTTCTCTCAAAAACCAAAAAAAAAAACTCAACTGTTATCGAGTGGGTTCCAGCTCATAGCACCACCTCCTTGGATTTCCAGGGTGGTATCTCTACGGAAGTAGATTGCCCCGTCTTCCTTCCCAGGATTTCTAAATCTATATATTAGTAACACCTGTGTTTAAATGTTATATAATCATATCATGTATACTCTTTCATTTAGGCTCTTTTGCTCGGAGTTATGTTTGTGATATTTATCCATATTGCCATGTGTTACTATATTCCTTTCACTGACATTGGTAAATATAGTTCTGTTTGTGTGCCACGGAGTCAATGTCCACCCATAGGAACCTTATAGGGCATAGTAGAGCTTCCACTTAATATTTCTAAAGCTGTAATCTTATGGAAGGAGAGAGCGGTATCTTTCTTCTTTGGAGTGGCTGGTGGGTTGAAACTTCTGACCTTTTCTTAGCAGCTGAGAATTTAACCACTGCACCATCAAGGTTCTTTCATTCTTCAGTACTATTCATTCTTAAAAAAAAAAAAAAAAAAAAAAAAACTGTCTTTCAGTGCTGATGGACATTTTGGTCATTTCCAGTTTTAGGATATTATGAATAGTGTTGTTCTAAGTGTTCATGTACATGTATTGTGGCAAATATAAGTATGAATTTCTATAGGATATATAGCTGAGAATGGAATTGCTGAATCATAAAGTATGCATATGTTCAGTTTTAATAGGGTTTGCGAAACAATTTTACAAAGTGATAGCACCAATTTATACAAGTTTAAAACTCTCAAATTTTGAGAGTAACAAATGCTCTGTATCTTCACCCAAAACAATTATTTCTCTCTCTCTCTCTCTCTCAGTTTAGTCGTTCTGATGAGCATGTTGCTGTCATCAATCTGCTCCAACTTGCAGTGACCCCGTGTACAAGAGATGAAACTTGCCAGTCCTGTGCCATCTTCATGATCATCAGTACTCTTCAGTCCCTGGCTGTGGCCACTGTGTATTTTGATTGCCTTCTAAGGTAAGGGACTCATGTTCTATCCCTATGCTATATCAGATAATATTTTGTATGATCCATAGGATTTTCATTGGCTAATTTTGGAAAGTAGATCACCAGGGCTTCATTCCTAATCTGTCTTAGTCTCAAAGCTCCACTGAAACCTGTGCACCATGGATTGCTCTGCTGGTATGTGAAACAGTGGACCATAGCTTCCAATATTCTAGCAACATGCAAACCACTGTAATATGACAAACTGACAGACTGGTGGTATACTGGTCGTGTAGTGGTTTTAAACCGTAGTTTTAATTTTATACACATATAAGAGGATCACTGATGGTACACTACGTGGTTAACTGAAAGGTTTACAGTTTGAACTCATCAGCCTTGCCACAGAAGAAAGATGAAACAGTTTGCTTCTGTAACAGAAACCCTATTTGGGGCAGTTCTTTTCTGTCCTACAGGGATGTTATGAGTTGGAATCATGGTGGTGGGTTTGCTTACATATATATATAATTACAAAATATCTTCATCCAGTCTGTGGCTTGGCTTTTATTTTTTCAATGCTTTTTTCTCTTTCATAAATGTAATGCTTATTAGCCAAATATACTGTGTTCCCCCTCTTTATTAGTCAGTTCTTTCCTAATCCTGTTTAAGAAACTTCTAGTTCTATGCAAATTAGGAAGATATTCTCCTGTATTTTATTTTATTTTTCTTTGAATATTAGCATAAACATTTAGGTTTAGATTTACAAATCTTCTGTGATTGTTTTTGTCTATGAGATTTCATAATTTTCTATGGCTGCTGTCACAAATTGCCAAAAATTTGGTGTTTAAAAACAATGCAAATTCATTATTTTATAGTTATGTAAATTAGAAGTCAAACACAGGTCTTCCTTTGCTAAAAACAAGTGTCAGTAGTGCTGTTTTCTTTTTGGAG
>NW_006922044.1:1131846-1133241 GCF_000298275.1 Orycteropus afer afer | reverse complement strand
TGTAAGAGACTGTTGGCTGAGGGACGTTAGGCTGGGAGAGAGACTGAGCGTTTTTCCTGAGCTTGAATTGTAGCCTGGTGCTTCCCTAATAAACTCCATAATCTGTGAGTTCTGTGTGGCCACTGCAGTGAATTATCGAACCCAGGAGAGAGGTGGTGGTGCTTTGGGAGGAACGGTTGGAGAAACGGCTAGAGGGAGGCAGCATGTCTGGCCTTGTAGGAATAGGCCTTGGGTTACTGCTGATAATCTGGTCTTTCTCTTGTAGGGTTAGAGGAGGTCAGAACATGTGGCCTCCTTGTCGTTTTTGCAATTGGTGGACCGTGGACTGCTAAAAGAACTAACAGGTCTGTCCTGGAGGAGGTGCAGCCACAACGCTCATTGGACGTAAGCATGGCCAGACTTCAACTCACACATTTTGGTCCTGTTGTCAGAAGGGACCATTCCCTGGAGAAGCATGTCATGCTTGGTCAGGTGGAGGGTCGACAAAAGAGGGCAAGGCCCTCAATGAGATAGATTGGCACAGTAGCAGCAATGATAGATAGGCTCAAGTATTTCAAGAATCATGGAGCTGGCCAGGACTGGGAGGTGTTTCATTCTGCTCTGCATAGGATCACTATCAGTCAGAAACAACTCGAAGGCACCTAACAACAACAATTGCATAGTGTGTTTCATGAACCTTACTATGGTACATTTTCCCCAACTGTTAAATCCTGAAAATGTAAGTTCATTCATACTGTTGAAAACAAAAAAGCTGGATACAAATTTGACATTGAAAATATAGCAACTTATGTTGTTGTTATGTTCCATCGAATTGGACCTAACTCATAGCGACCCCTCTTTGGGTTTCTGTGGCTGGTGGGTTTGAACCACCAGTCTTCTGGTTAGCAGTCAAGTGCCTTAGGCACTGCACTATCAGAGCTCCCTGCAACCTTATACTCTATATCTAATTTTATTAAGAAATCTTATAGTCAGATTTTATTTATTAATTATTGATTTCCCTTTTCTTACTGAATGCTTGTAAAATTTTCTTCCATTAATGTTCTCAAGTTTCAGTAACACACCTTAGTTGTATTTTTTCCTTTTCGTTATGTAGCCTTTTTTTTCCTTCATGAGTTTTGTCTGGTTGAAATTTGATATCATCCTCCTGAGGGTTTTTCAATCATTTTGTCAATGAATTCCCTTAAATATTCTTTTATATTCAGGATATTTTGAAGTGTCCCCAGGTTGTGGCCTAAGATTATCTGTTTTGTACTGTAACTGCCAACACTATATGACTCTGTGCTTAGATAGTTTCTTGACATTTCTGAGTTTCAAAGTTCTTACTAGGAAAATATAAATAAAATATCTACTTCTGTTTTTTTTTGTGACATCAAAGTTAAAAAACAAGCAAAGAAA
>NW_006922044.1:1131187-1131746 GCF_000298275.1 Orycteropus afer afer | reverse complement strand
ATAGACACTGAAGAAATAAAGATGGAAAAGAATCTAGCTCTGCCTTCATAGAAATCAAATCAAAAGCATAATAAATAAATAAATAAATAAATAAACTATTGGTGATGTAATGCACTATAATAAACATGTGCATGAATTGCTTTATGGACCAATAATGAATAGAATAACTATTTAAAAAAAAAAAAAAAAAACTAGGACAGGAGAGAGGGAGAATCAATAAATAATATTTTGCAGAGTCATACTTTGGGCTAAAGCTTAAATAATATAAAGAAGCCCTTCAGTTGAAAATATGAGATTTGTGATTTTTGTGGTTGCAAGGAGGGTCATCCAGGTAATAGAGCAAAGGAAAACATACTGCATAGGTGGTGAGTCTCAAGCATACACAATGAAGGTGAATGACAAGGAGGTAGGAGTGCCCAAAACAGATTCAAGCAACAACACATATTGTGATGGTGAAATACAGAATGATTTTAGGTAAAAATTAAAATTAATGTAGGGAAATCTTAGAATGCTAAAATATTCAGGAACTTCATGAAATAAGGACTTGTTAGAGATTAAC
>NW_006922044.1:1129178-1130733 GCF_000298275.1 Orycteropus afer afer | reverse complement strand
ATGGAAGGAGGTGTGAAGAAGAGAAAGAAATGATTGCAAATTTTTCATTCAACAAACATTTGTTAAGTGCATTGTTTTTGCCATACTGTTGAGCATCTATAATTCAATAGATACATAATGCCTATATTACATGCAGATGCTGATAGCACAGCTACTAAAACTCTGGAACAGCTATCTAAGTTAAATACTACTGTTGAATAGAACTGTGACCTTGAGTAAATCGGTCATCCACTCAGGGATCCACTTGTCTTGTCCATAAAATAAGAATGTTGAACTGGATAAAACCTGTAAGTCTCTTCTTCATCTAAAATTCAATGATACTAGCTCTTTGTGTGACATTTTATTATTCATTTGTAAAATGAATAGGTTTGCAGGGGCGGCTTACTTCAAAGGTGGTAAAAATATGTTTTTCAAATATGAGTGCTATATAAATGCAAAGCAGTTGTGTCTAAGTTTGGATATGGTTAGTGATTTGCTATTACCTTTCATAAAACCACTACAACATTTGAGCATCTTTTATATTTCTGGCTCTATATTTATATACTATTAAAATAAAAAGAACCCAGTTTGTGAACATGTTTCCTAGAACAGGCTCAAGGCATTTGCTCAGTTTTCCTGGGTAGGGGCAAAGAGGAAGGAGATAGAAAACTGTGAACTAAATCTCTACTGCAAAATTTCTATTTTCCTCTTTTCTTGTGATTTTTCTCTTCCGCTGCTTTATTCAAGTCTTGTGGTGGCATACGACATCCTTTTTACTTTGTTGCAGGTGACTCCTTACTCTCCAGAGACCAGCTTCATCTGTTGCTCTTGAGAAAGTTTGCATTTTTCTCCCTTTACGTCTATACTCTTGCTGTCAGTTGTTTAGTGCTACTTGAGGCCCCAGGCCTACATAACTCAGGGCTGTTCTTTCAGGGAATAGTAAAACAAGCAGTATATTTATGTGAAAGCTGAATTCAGAGGGTTCAGGATATTTTGAAGTGTCCCCAGGTTGTGAACCTGACAGACTGGGCAATCTACTTCCGTAGCAATACCGCCTTCGAAACGGGAGAGGTCGCTATGAGTCAGAATAGACCCGATGGCAGTGAGCTTGTTTTCTTGGTTATTTACCAGACGGCTTGGCATATATTATGTTCTCAATAAATACAACATTCTCTTCATGCACTCACATCATTCTCAAGACCCTTCTGATGTCTCATTTTTTTTTCATAGTCCTTATGGAGAAAAATATATATGTATCAAATGTGTATTTCTAAACTTGCAAGGAATTTGGCTCCTAACCACAATGTCAGTGGTATGAACCCCTCATCTGTTCCACAAGACAAAGAGGAGACAGTCTGCTTCCATAAAGATTTATAGCCTTGGAAACTCAATGAGGGTCACTATGAGTCAGAATCAACTCAATGGCAGTGAGTTTGGTTTGGTTTTTTATACTATCAGGTATTCCATTAAATTTCTAGGAACATGGAGTTATCTTATTCAGTGATATAATTCCAGCATCTGAGATAGTGTTTAGAACTAAAACTAAAACCAAACAAAACAAAAATATAAACTCACT
>NW_006922044.1:1123827-1125088 GCF_000298275.1 Orycteropus afer afer | reverse complement strand
AAAAAAAAAAAAAAGATACATACATTGTGTGTCTTCAATTCTATTTTGTGCCATACATTGCCCTATGGTTTGAGAATTAGAGATAAAATAAACTATCCCTTTATATAAAGAGCTCAGCATCTAGAGAAGAGGTCAGACACACAACCCACCAATTACTACACAATCTAATATAAGCTATAATAAAGGTGTACAAAAAGTTATAGGGAAGAAAGAAAATAGAGTGTGGTGATCAGAAACATACATAATGTATTATGTAATACTGAGCCTAATCTTAAAAGATATAATTAGATACAGAAAGGTGAAAGGATACTTAGTCAAAGAAATGTGCACATGTAAAGACAGACAGGTGAGAGTGAGCATGCTGCTTGGTGAGCCACAAATAGTTCTGTGCCATAAGAGGTGGTGTACCTGGAAAGTCACAGGCTGTGAGGCTGGAGAAGCGGAGAGGGAAACAAGTTGGAAATATCTAGCATGACAGGATGCATACCAATTCAAACTTCATGTTTTCTATTTAAATCTCTCAAGATATATAGCATTGGAACGTGATAAAATCTGTAGTTTAGAAAGATCACAATATCTAAAGCAGTATGCAAGGCAGAATGGAAAAAGTGAAAATAGTCAAGTTACTGAGCTAGACTCCCAGAAGAAACATATGTGCAAAACCAAAATGAAACAAATAAACAAAATAGATAAAACAGTGTTTGGACTCAAACATTAAAAAAAAATTAAGGACTATATATTAGAAGTAGAATATGAAACATGGTGGATAACATGATTCACTGCCCAGATGCACCTTCTAGAATGAAGACTTATTACCCCATTTGCTGGGAGTGCTGCCTACAGAGAGCCCTTAACTCTCAACTCCTGTTAGGTACTGCCTTGGGCTATCTTGTCCAAGCAAATGAAGCTGGGTATAGAGATCAAGCCCTCTTACTTGAGCACTAAAAAACTCTGAAAAACTTAGAAAGATCATACCATCTTCACAACTCCCTGCAGTGTTGGCTGAAGCTTCTAACAAACTGCATCATAGTTTGACTTCTCCCTCAGCCAGTTTGGCTTAATTCCCTTTCCTTTCTCAAATGTCAATTCCAAAAGCCCTCTTATCCAATCTCTTGCACACTAGATTTCAACACAGAATCTATTTCCTTGGGACCAAATCAAAGACATGAATTTTTTTCCCATATTTTTCCTTTCATGAATTATTTCTTTTACTTCAACTAAACTCAGTTAAGGAGCTCTGGTAGCACAGTGGCTAAAGAAC
>NW_006922044.1:1121460-1122657 GCF_000298275.1 Orycteropus afer afer | reverse complement strand
GTAGTAAAAATGGAAGATCAGGTATATATAGGTGCATGACCACATGTATGTTTGGCAAACAACGTTTCTACAAACATATTTGTATATGCTCTAAAAATGCCCATATGCATTATAGAGCTAGCAAAGGACAAAGTTAGAATAACTCCTTAGCCACAACTAAGTACCTTGAGGGAGTGAGTCACCAGGCCTGTGGCCTTGATGCTCACAGGGGACATCAAGATCAATTGGCACAACATATTGCAAAAACACATTGTTCTACATCCTATTTTGGTGAGTAGTGATTGGGGTCTTAAAAGCTTGTAAGTGGCCATGTAAGATGCAACAATTGGGTGGACTCTCTTCATCTGGAGCAAAGAAGAAAGAAGAAAATTGCAAAAAAGGACATGTAGGCCACATCCTCTGACCTCTTCTAACTTCACAAGTGGAAGAGAGAATCACCATCTATAGCCTAAGGCTGATCACTATGAGGCCAGACATGCTGCCACCCTCTAACCTTTTTACCAATTCTGACACTTGTGCTGTCCCTCCCACAGCACTAACTACCTCTCTGTTGGGTTCAGTAATTTGTTGCAATGGCCACACAGAACTTACAGACAATATTCATGGTTATGGGGATTATTAAAGAAGTAACAATTTACAATTCAGGTTCAGGAAGTTTCTCAGGATACTATTCTTCCCTCAGGACAATCTCCCCTCTTCTGTGCCCTCAAGCAAGCTAATCTGGCCCTTGGCCTTTGGGCCTGACCACTGCCCTGCTTGGGCAAATGTTGCAAAATTCTTTTAGCTCTGCTGATAGGTCCACCTAGGTGCATTTCACTCCAGCAGCAAGATTTTTCCCCAAAAGCACTCCTATTTCTCATTCCATGGGCTGACAAACCCATCGCACTGTTTTGTCTTTCATGGTTCCACTGCTGCCATTTCTCTACTGTCTCTCAGCTGACTCTCTGTCATGTCTGTTCTGGCCTCTCTGCCAGAGGGGTCCAATGCAGGGATCTCAGGTCCAAGGACACGTTCCACTACACCTCCAGTTCTTCTCTCTTTGTGGCAGTGAGATCCCTCACTTCTGACTCTATGAGAGCTCATTTTAAGCCTGTTGTTGTTGTTATGTGCCGTCAAGTCGGACCCGACTCATAGCGACCCCTCCTTGGGTTTCCGAGGCAGTATCACTACGGAAGTAGGATTGCCCAACCTTCCTTC
>NW_006922044.1:1118855-1119603 GCF_000298275.1 Orycteropus afer afer | reverse complement strand
ATATATATATAGACATCCTTATAGGACATACAAATATATAGTAGAAATATTGTCTGCCAAACTTATATGTGGTCAAGTGTGCATTCCATTTTGACTACCCACACCTGATCATTTAGCTTGTCTACCTATGTATCCAGGAGCTCTGGTAGCATAGTGCCTAAGGCACTTGACTGCTAACCAGAAGGCTAGCGATTCAAACCCACCAGCCACTCCTCTGAAGGAAGGTTGGTCAATCTACTTCCATAGTGATACTGCCTCGGCAACCCAAGGAGAGAGGGTCACTATGAGTCGGGGCCGACTTGACGGCACATAACAACAACAACAACAACCTATGCATCCACTCATAAGTTAATGTTTGCTATTAATGATAATATGAACCTTTGTACATCTCACATGGGTTTAGAGATTGTCTGAAGGATAGATCAGATGCATTGAACACCAATGACCAAAAGCCAGATGAGTTGTGGGATGACATCAAGAACATCATACATGAAGAAGGCAAATGGTCATTAAAAAATAGGAAGGAAAGAAAAGACCAGAATGGGTGTAAGAGGCGATTCTGAAGCTCTTGAACAGAGAGTAGCTAACATGAATAGAAGAAATGATGAGATAAAAGAGTTGGACAGAAGATTTCAAAGGGGCAGCTCAAGAAGATGAAGTAAAGTTTTATAATGAAATATGCAAAGACTTGGAGTTAGATAAACCAAAAGGGAAGAACACACTCAGCATTTCTCAAGCTGAAAGAACT
>NW_006922044.1:1117635-1118182 GCF_000298275.1 Orycteropus afer afer | reverse complement strand
GGAGGGTCAGCGAGAAAGAGGAAGGCCCTCAATGCGATGAATTGATACAGTGGCTACAACAATGGGCTCTGCTACAGCAAGGATTGTGAGTCTGACCCAGGACTGGGCAGTGTTTCGTCCTGCTGTACATAGTGTTGTTGTGAGTCAGAGCCAACTTGACAGCATCTAATAACAACAACAACATGGGAAAAATACTGAATGATACAGGGAGCATTGAAAGAAGATGGAAGGAATACAGGAGAGACTGTATCAAAAATAACTGGTTGGTGTTCAACTATTTCAGGAGGTAGCCTATGATCAAGACCTAATAGTATGTAAAGAAGTCCAAGCTTCACTGAAGGAACTGGAGAAAAACAAGGCTCCAAGTATTGATGGAATACCCTTAAGATGTTTCAACAAAAGGATGCAGCGCTGGAGATGTTTAGTCATCTATGCAGAAACATTTAGAAGACAACTACCTAGCCAACTGACTGGAAGAGATCCATATATTTGCTCATTCCAAATAATGGTGATCTAACACGAATGTGGAAATTATATAACAATATCA
>NW_006922044.1:1113946-1116050 GCF_000298275.1 Orycteropus afer afer | reverse complement strand
GAAGTAGATTGCCCCATCTTCCTTCCGAGAACTTGTCTCTTACCTATTCAGTAATTTCCCCTTCCCTCTGCTCCCATTTCTGGTACTCAGCAAAGACTGTTTCTTTCATGTATGAACCATTCTTTGACTTTGTGCAATAGTGAACTCATATAATATTTGTCCTTTTGTGATTTCTTTATTTCACTCAGCATATATCCTCCAAGTTCATCCATGTTATGAAGTGTTTCACAGATACTGCATTATTCTTTAGTATTGAGTAGTATTCTGTTCTGTTTATGTACCATAGTTTGGTTATCCATTTGTCCATTGATGGTCACTTAGGTTGTTTCCACCTTGGATATACCATATTAAACTATTATCCGTGTTATATAACTCAAAATAATGTCTAAAACCTTTCTAAGACAGTTCTAAATGTCTAAAACTTCAGTATAGTTGGATTTTAAGAAGTAAACTTTTATTTGGATAATATATAAGAGCTAAAAATACCTTTATATTACTTATATAACAGAAATTAGGATTTGAAAACATTTTCCAGTTTTATATTTCTTAATTACAAAGAATAGGCTAGGTTAATTATCCTTGAAATCTTAGGCAAATTATTAATCGTGTCATCAATAAGGTTAGCAATCTCTTCAGCAATAAGTAAATGGGTATAATTAGAGTATCTTAGGGTTGATTTTTACCTCTAGCTGTATATAAATTTCCAGAATTCACAGTAACATTCAGATAAACTATTATTCAATTATTTGGTGTGAACAATTCCATAAGTATGATTAGGCATATTGTATCTTTCTCAGAACATATCATGTTATTTAAAAGAAAATATGGAGATTTGAAGACAACCAGGTGTATACTTTGTTGTGTAGATTTCCATAGGTTTTGGAAGATTATACTGTGGTCCTTGGAAGATGGATCAGATAGGGAGTGTCTAGAAGTAGAAAGTAGTCATGAGAACTCAGAGTTATGAATACAAGAGAACAGAGCCTCTTGATAGTTGACTCCAACATGGACGAGAGGATGAGGAAGCCTAGTGAGATAGTCAGGGCAACCATATGGACTCATGGCATCTATTATTATACGATAATCCTGGTAATCTTCCAAATTTCAAATCTAATTATAATATTCTCCATTTAAAGTGCTTCCATCTTCATTGTCTTCCATTAAGATAAGTTTTTAAAGGATTTGTACAATCCTCCACAATCTGGCTTCTGTTTCATTCTTCAGTCACTTATTTTATTCTGTATTTTATTCTTTGTAATCTACCCAAGCTGAATTTATTTCATTTCTTCAAAATGGACATTTTCTCTTACTTCTGCCTCATCTGGAAGTCATTCTCCCTCAAATAAGTCACAGCCCAGAGTCATGCAATCATAACTTCAGGATCAACTTGTTCATTTGTTATTGCCTGTGAGTTATATGTTTTTCCTGAAGGGCTTTAAGCTCTATGGATCTTTTTCTTTTGTTACTATATCCCTTCTCTTTTAAAATTAGGGTGCACCTGACCCAAGCCATGATCTTTTCAATAGCCTTATATGCATGTGACAGCTGAACAATGAACAAGGAAGATTGCATTGAAGGATTTGAATTGTGGTATTGACAAAGAATATTGACTATACCGTGGATTTCCAGAAGACTGAACAAATCTGTCTTAGAGGAAATACACCCAGAATGCCCCTTAGAAGTTAGAATGGCTAGATTTTGTCTCTCATACTTTGGCCATGTTGTCAGAGGTACCAGTCCCTGGAGAAGGACAGCATGCTTGGTAGACTAGAGGGTCAGTGAAAAGGTGAAGATCCCAAATAAAATGAATTGACACAGTGGTTGTGATGATGGGATCAAAAATGACAGCACTTTTGAGCATGGCACAAGACTGGGCACTGGTTTATTCTGTTGTATGTAGGGTCACTATGAGTTGGAACCACCTTTTTGCCACCTAACAAAACCAACAACACAATGTCTGATATGTTGTTCTGTTGTTAAGTGCTGTCAAGATGACTCCAGCTCATATTCACTTAATAAATATTTGTGGAATAACTCATATCCTCCTGGAGAGGATTCTGACTTTTTAAAGAAAATATACATGTATTTTAAATCTCATAGATTA